>NC_060138.1:351478217-351784289 GCF_021461385.2 Schistocerca piceifrons | reverse complement strand
ATTGTTCTACGATCACTCGTTTTTCATGAGGGCCCCCTCAAGTGGCTAAACTTGTCAGGCAGCATTCAACCGCTATCTTGTTACATGTGGTGTCCCACAAGGATCCATCTTAGGGCCCTTACTTTTTCTTGTGCGCTCTTATATTAACGACCTTTCATCGGTAATATTATCAGATTCCGTGTTTGTTTTGTTCAAAAAAATGTTCAAATGTGTGTGAAATCTTATGGGACTTAACTGCTAAGGTCATCAGTCCCTAACCTTACACAAGTTTGCTAGGATTTTGATTTTTATACCATATATTCTGACAACAGCCGCATTGCAAATAAAGGTTCGTTTCGGCGGTTCAGCACTTTTGTGGGATCCTCCTCCCACTTGAATTTATCATGACTTTCAACCACTTCTATCTTCTTGTCCTTAAATTTTAGACCTAAACTTGGGGAATCTCTTAAAATTTCTGGGCTGGATATAGTGTTTTTTTCCAGTGACAAAAATTGGCTAGAAACCGTTTGTTTATGTCTTTCAAAAGTTCGTTTACCGATCTTCCTGAAATTATACATGGTTTTATATTTATTATGGTATTTGTATCATCAGCAAACAAAACAAACACGGCTGGTCCCAGCGGAGGTCCCTCGGGCATGGGTGTGTGTGTTTGTCCTAAGTATAATTTAGGTTAAGTAGTGTGTAAGGTTAGGGACTGATGACCTTAGCAGTTAAGTCCCATAAGATTTCACACACATTTGAACATTTTTTTGAACAAAACAAACACGGAATCTGATAATATTACCGATGAAAGGTCATTAATATAAGAGCGCACAAGAAAAAGTAAGGGCCCTAAGATGGATGCTTGTGGGACACCATATGTAACTAGATAGCAGTTGGATGTTGCCTGACAAGTTAATACTTGTGTCTTCCATACTGACATCCTTTGTTTCGTGTTAGTGAGATATGAGTTGAACCAGTGAGTCATGTTAAGTGTCAGATAAAGGTCTTTAGACCGACCGGAGACTGAATCCCAGATCACTGCATCCTTTCCGACCTTGACGCGGGGCTGTAATATCACATCATCCAACGAGTAATATCCATCCCCCAGGATAGATTACTCTTCGGAGGACTGCGTTCTTGAGTTAGTACCTGGATCCACATTTACAACGTAAATGAATGCGGTTAGTAGCAACGTGCTGCGTCATGCGTCACATAAATACGCGCGACATCTTGACTGTTAGCTGCGATAAGTGGCACGCCTCGCCCATGAATCGTGCGCAGTTGAAGCAGGTGAGGGAGTGAGGTGACCAGTATAGTGCACGCGACACGCCTTTGGCCGTACATGGTGGAAAGCGACAGATAACGGCTGCGTGACTTATCCACCGGTCGTTCGAGCGTTGCCCGAATCCGGCGACGCGGGCGAGGACGACCGCCCGAGGACAGAGTGACTCCACGCCAGTCCATCCCCGAGGCCCGTGCCATGTGACTGGCCGAAGTTTCCGCTGGCGTTTGTGGAAGCGCAGTACGGTTTGCGGAGCTCCTGTCTTTACTTCGAAGCAGCAGCTGGGTTTACTCGATGGCTTTGTTGTAGCAAAGCGCTCACCATTTAGAATACCCCTGTAGATGTTACAGTAACAGATCGCTTCGTAACTAGACACTAAAATTCATTACTTGAAAGTCACGGAAGCCTGAAAGCGATATTCAGGCGACAGTCTTGAAGTTTAGCATTCAGCAAAGATCCCAGGAACGTTCTATAACAGTTCCTGCTTCTGGTGTTTACATTGTACAAAAAAAAAAAAAAAATGGCTCTGAGCATTATGGGGCTTAACTTCTGAGGTCATTAGTCCCCTAGAGCTTAGAACTACTTAAACCTAACTAACCTAAGGACATCACACACATCTATGCCCGAGGCAGGATTCGAACCTGCGACCGTAGCGGTCTCGCGGTTCCAGACTGTAACGCCTAGAACCGGCCGGCTACATTGTACGCCTAATACCAAAAAAGATCACATGTTTCCAGCATCTTTTCGTTTCTAACGCTCCATCTGACTGCTTCCATTTTGATGGCCAGTTGGTACATCACTTCACACACTTTTACACAATCAGTATGCATTTACACCGTGATAGCGAAACTTTTCCAGCATGCAGCATGTGCTGTACAACTGTTGCTTGTTATCTGAAACTGAAAAGGTTTGAAAATCGATTTATGTAATAATAAATAACGACTCAAAAACGTGTCTGGTTGCAGTTATTATGTATTTACATACAATTAACAGTCACAGGCTATAAAATTCCCGTAATGGATAAGCTTAATCAGAATGATCAGTTCAGAGTTCGCCTTTTTACCATATCCACTGGCAAAAATCTAAACCGGAAAGTGCGAAACATTGGTGGCCAAGCGACGTGACCATTTCTGCCGATCCATCTTCTGGGGAATGTTAAACTTATTTGGTGGGTCAACTGGCGATGAGAATGTGCAGGGGCCTCGCCATGCTGATAGAAAATAAATATCCTTGTTCAAATGGCTCTGAGCACTATGGGACTTAACATCTATGGTCATCAGTCCCCAAGAACTTAGAACTACTTAAACCTAACTAACCTAAGGACATCACACAACACCCAGCCATCACGAGGCAGAGAAAATCCCTGACCCCGCCGGGAATCGAACCCGGGAACCCGGGCGTGGGAAGCGAGAACGCTACCGCACGACCACGAGATGCGGGCAATATCCTTGTAGCCAAAGGGACCTCTTCCAGTAATTCTGGAAGCTCGTTTTCGGGGAAATGTGCGTAAGTCAATGCGGTAGCGTAACAGACCGAATCAACAGATGGTGTATAACACCACGCATATACCAACTGAATGTCTTGCACCTCGCTCACACTGTTCATTTGGTGAGGTATCACTGCTGGGCACTGCACGACCCTCACGCTGTTCAGTGAAAACACGAGTAAACATTTATAAAAATGGCTCTGAGCACTATGGGACTCAACTGCTGTGGTCATAAGTCCCCTAGAACTTAGAACTACTTAAACCTAACTAACCTAAGGACAGCACATAACACCCAGCCATCACGAGGCAGAGAAAATCCCTGACCCCGCCGGGAATCGAACCCGGGAACCCGGGCGAGAACGCTACAGCACGATCACGAGATGCGGGCAAACATTTATAAATCTGGCACTCTGCTGCTAGGTTAATCGTCTGCCCGAGTCTCTACAAGCAGCAGAATAGTTTCCATTACACAATCGATAAAAAAAATTAATTTGCTATACTCAGTATTTGTAAATACGTGTGACTTGCTTAAATAACACAATATAATTGACCAATAAATTACAATCAAAGCTCAGATACGTAAGCTCAAGCACGAGCTGACAATCCGAGCTTCATAACAAAAGCGACAACCGTTAAATAACCCAACAGTAGTAGGAATATCAGAAGTCGAATGAAAACTTATTCTGTAAGCAGCTGTATCTCATTTAAATTGAATATGTCGTTGAGCAAGCAGTAAAGGAAACCGAAAAAGAAGTTTGAAGTAGGAATTACAGTTTATGGAGAAGGAATAAGAACTTTGAGGTTTGCCGCTGACATTGTAATTCTTCCAGGCACGGCAAAGGACTTGGGGAAGTAGTTGAACTTAAGGGACCCTATCTTGAAAGTGCTATATAACATGAACATCTACAAAATGAAAACAAGGATGATGGAATGTAGTCAAATTAAATCAGGTGATTCTGATGGAATTAGATAGGAAACTAGACACATAAACTAGTACATGGGTTTTGCTATTTGGGCAACAAAACAACGGATGACAGGCGAAGTACAAAGGATATAAAATGTAGACTAGTGATGGGAGGAAATGCGTTTCTGAAGGAGAGAAACTTAACGTAGAATATAGGTGTGTTACGAAATATTTTCTGAAGGTATTTGTATGGAGTGTAGCCATGAATGGAAATGAAAATTGGACGATAAGCAGTTTAGACAATAAGAAAGTAGAAGGAACTTCCTAGCAGATTAAAAGTGTGTGGCGGACCGTGACTCGAACTCGGGACCTTTGCCTGTCGCGAGCAAGTGCTCTACCAACTGAGCTACCCAAGCACGACTCACACCCCGTCCTCACAGCTTTACTTCTGCCAGTACCTCGTCTCCTACCTTCCAAACTTTACAGAAACTCTCCTGCGAACCTTGCAGAACTAGCACTCCTGAAAGAAAGAATATTGCGGAGACATGGCTTAGCCACAGCCTGAGGGATGTTTCCGGAATGAGATTTTCACTCTGCAGCGGAGTGTGCGCTGATATGAAACTTCCTCGCAGATTAAAACTCTGTGCCGGCACACAGTTTTAATCTGCTAGTAAGTTTCATATCAGCGCACACTCCGCTGCAGAGTGAAAATCCCATTCTGGAAGGAAGTAGAAGCTTTTGGAATATGGTGCACAGAAGAATGCTGAAGATTAGGTGGTCAGATTGCGTAACTGATGAAGTACTGAAGAGGGCTGGGGAGAAAACAAATTTGTAGCACAACCTGACCAAACGAAGAGATCGGTTGACAAAGCACAACCTGATTCATCAAGGGATGGATAGTTTAGTAATGGAAGATAGTGGGGGGGGGGGGGGGGGGGTGGAAGGGGGGAGGGAATTGTAGAGAAAGACCGACAGACGGATACAATAAGCTGCTTCGAAGGGTTTTAGGTTGCAGTAAGTTGCGGAGACGAAGAGGCTTAAGTTAAAATCTTCTGGGTTATTAGGCCGCGTCATATTTCTACTAAAATGATAGACGTTTCGACCCCTCTGCTGGGATCTTCCTCAGGATCTTACGGTGTCCGCTACTGCTAGAACACTCTAGTAGAGGGGCCGAAACGTCGATCGTTTTAGTAGAAATATGACTCGGCCTAATAATCCAGAAGATTTTAGCTTCAGTGACAACGGCCACGAAAGCCTGCGTAATTACGTAAAACGAAGAGGCTTGACCAGTATAGAACAGCATGGAGAACTGCATCAGACCAGACTTCGGACTGAAACCACAAAAACCACCTCGCACTTGTTTGGTTAATGGCCGATGTTACTTTCGATTCTACAGCACATTTACCGTCCAGTATAAACCACAGATGCAGTTCCGAACTCGCCCCCCCTCCCCCTCCACCTCCTACTGATCTGAGGTGTTGCCCTGATCTGCTGGCACCGCGGGACTGTGTCAGCTGCTGCGTTCGCCGTTCGCCCAGTGCCAGAGGTCTGCGTGCTCTGAAGCGTCGCTTTCCCTGTTCCTCACGAGACGCCGTGGCCTTTCCCCGGAGCCAGGCAGTGTGTCTGACGGGCCAGAACAGCACAGCACGCCACGCTGCTCCCCACGGCGGAGCTGGAATTAGCAGTCGTTAGGCTGCTTTCTCGGGTCTTGAACTCGATACCCCGTACAGCTGGCCGTGGGGCCGTGTTCGTCACGAACAAACGATTTCAGGATTAACCAACGGGCAGTGGCTGACGTGCCTCCGAGCGCGCCGGCTATTAAAACAGCTGCGCTACGGTACAGACCCACGCTGTTCGCCTATGGAGCGGAGAAATGCAGGTTATGAGCTGTGGAGACCTGTCATTACTCCGTGTGTAACTGGGGCAATCCGGTTGCCAACGACCTTTTCTGTGATCGATTGGAACTGCGATAGCTCCAACAAACCATCGCATGTTACCCTTCCACTGGAACATGAGCATTTCATAATTATAATGCACGCTGAGGTGAGGAAAGATACTGTATTGCGATATGCACATACAGAGTCAGCAGTAGGGGTGTCGGAGCTGTCATTTGTACTCAGGTGATTCACGAGGAAAGGTGTCCGACGTGATTAAGGCCGCTTGACAGTAGTTAACAGATTTTGAACGCGGAACATAGCTAGACGCCAGGGACCTACCATAATGGAAATCGTTCAGTAATTTAATATTCCGAGATCCACAGTATTAAGAGTGTGCCGAGAATACAAATTTGTTAACTAATTAATTAATAATATTCCGTTGTTAGTCACAAATTTATATTCTCTGATAACTGTCCGACGTGTTTCAGAGCTACACCTCCATTTACACTGAAGAGCCAAAGAAGCTGGTACACCTGCCTAATTTCGTGTAGGGGCCCCGCCAGCCCGCAGAAGTGACGCAACACGACACGGAATGGTCTCAACTAATGTCCGAAGTAGTGCTGAAGGGAACTGACACCATGAACCTTGCAGGGCTGTCTATAAATCCGTAAGAGTACGATGGGGTGCAGATCTCTTCTGAGCAGCACGTTGCAAGGCATCCCAGATATGATCAACAATGTTCATTTCTGGGGAGTTTGGTGGCCAGCGGAAGTGTTTAAACTCAGAAGAGTGCTTTTGGGGCCACTCTGTAGTAGTTCTGGGTGTGTGGGGAATTAGCCAAGTCCGTCGGAATGCACAGTGGATATGAATGGATGCAGATGATGATCAGACAGGGTGCTTACGTACGTGTCACCTGTCAGAGTCGTATCAGGAGTCCCATATCACACCAGAGGCACAAGCCCCACACCCTTATAGAGCCTTCAGCAGCTTGAACAGTCCCCAGCTGACATGCAGGATCCATGTATTCATGAGATTATCTTCACACCCGTACACGCCTACCCGCTCGATACTGAGACTCGTCCGACCGGGCAACATGTTTACAGTGATCAACAGTCCAATGCCGGTGTTGACGGGCCCAGGCGAGGCGTAAAGCTTCACGTCGTACAGTCATCAAGGGTACACGAGTGGCCCATCGGCTTCGAAAACCCATAATGATGTTTCGTTGAATGGTTCGCACGCAGACAGTTGTTGAAGGCCCAGCATTGAAATCTGTAGCAATTTGCGGGAGGGTTGCACTTCTGTCACGTTGAACGATCCAGTTCAGTCGTCGTTGGTCCCATTCTTGCAGTACCTCTTTCTGGCCGCAGCGATTGCGGAGATTTGATGTTTTACTGGATTCCGGATATTGACGGTATACTCGTGAAATAGTCATACGTGAAAATCCCTGCTTCATAGCTACCTCGGAGATTTTGTGTCCTATCGCTCGTGCGGCGACTGTAACACCACGTTCAAACTCACTTAAATCGTGATAACCTGCCATTGTAGCAGCGGTAACCGATCTAACAACTGCGCGAGACACTTACTTGTCTTATGTAGGCGTTGCCGATCGCAGCGCCGTATTTTGCCTGTCTACATACCTCTGTATTTGAATACGCGTGCTTGTACCAGTTTCTTTGGCGCTTCAGTGTATAAGGACTGTATGCATATTCTGGGCGTGACAGTTGCTTCAGTTTTTCAACGAACAGTGACACTGTAGTCAAATTTGACGAGGTAAACTATACCTCAGACGGAATTAAGGAGATAAAGTAAGAGAAAAGATAGAAATGAAGTGTAGTAACATATTACCTTCGTTTGACCGCGTGGCTTTCATCTTCAGCAATGGTGAAAAACTACCAGATTTGCACTAACATGTTGGACCTATTTAACATGTTTATTACAGTACTACATGGGTCAAACGGGTGCATATTAACCTGTGTTACAGTGATGTGATGAAGTATCAGATTTACTATTATTTCCATTTACATAACTGACGAGCCGCACGGGGTTAGCCGAGCGGTCTCAGGCGCTGCAGTCATGGACTGTGCGGCTGGTCCCGGCGGAGGTTCGCGTCCTCCCTCGGGCATGGGTGTGTGTGTGTTTGTCCTTAGGATAATTTAGGTTAAGTAGTGTGTAAGCCTACGGACTGATGACCTTAGCAGTTAAGTCCCATAAGATTTCACACATATTTCAACATTTTTTAACATAACTGACGAAATAAACTAAGAAATTAAAAAGCTATTTAGAGGATTGAAAGGTCACATTTTTAGATTCGACATGCTTACGTATTCAACACGAAATCGGACATTCTTATTTACATTCATAGTGACTTAATAATCTCTGCAGTTTCCTACGTCTATTGCTGGAATTAAGTTAGTAGTTTATACTTCTTGCGATAGTAGCTTTACAATATTTTTCTTATGTATTCATGAAATTGCCAGCAAAGTGGCAGGTGATATGTTACTAGACTTTGTTTCTGTCATTTCTCTTGCTGTATCTCATTAATAACGCCCGAGGTACAGATTATCTCGTTAAATCTAACAAGTATGTCGTTCTGTTACTATTAGGCGAAAAACTGAAGTGGATGTAACGCCCTGTATATCGATACAGACCTTGAAAATGGAGTTGTTACTCCAACGCGTTGAACAGCAGAATGACGACGGAATATTATTAATCAGTTATCTCCAACCTGGAAGTTACAGAAAAATGTTTACTAATAACATAAACAGCATTTGCATGATACTGTTTTTTTTTTTTTATTTTGCTGCTGGACTCCAAATTATTTGGGGTGCTAGCCGGTATGTAGAGTAACGTGATTTGGGCGAGGACGGCTTCGCGTAGCGGTTGCGAGACGCCGTCCCGCGAGAACAATACGGCCCCGACGTAAACACAGCCAAGGACGCACAGAGTAGTCCAAGCCCAGCTAACGGAGCCCGCGCCTCCCGATTTCATTTGAACAGTTCGCGCTCGTGCTTCACGTTCTCGGCGGACATTAAGTGTTCCCAGCGTGTTTACTGCCAGTTTTTCGTTGTTCCACCTGGCATTTATAGGGACGCTTTGCTTGCAGTAACGCTTATTTATCTTGTTGTAGCCGCTACTCGTGCAATTTGTTCACTGTAAGTCTACAGCCACAGTGGCACTGACATCGAGGAATTCCGCCGACTACCGAAAACGACCGATCGTTTCAAATGTCTCTGAGCACTATGGGACTTAACATCTGAGGTCATCAGTCTCCTAGAACTTAAAACTACTTGAACCCAACTAACCTAAGGACAACACTCACATCCATGCCCAAGGCAAGATTCGAACCTGCGACCAGTCGCGCGGTTCCGGACTGAAGCGCCGAGAACCGCTCGGCCACAACGGCCGGCTCCGATCGTTTCAAATATGTGTTTATTTATTTATTTTATTTACACGTCAATTTCCGAAGGACCAAATTGAGGAGCAAATCTCCAAGGTCATGGAACGTGTCAGTACATGATATTACAACATACAAGTCATAACAGATAAAAATAAAATGTTTGTGAACCCGAAAAAAAAGTCAAGCCATAAGTTTAAGTAAACGCAATCAGCAGTCCAACACAAGAATCAGCTTAATTTTTTCAATGAACCCCTCGACAGAATGCCGGCCACGGTGGCCAAGCGGTTCTAGGCGCTTCAGTCCGGAACCGCACGGACTGCTACGGTCGCAGGTTCGAATCCTGCCTCGGGCATGGATGTGAGTGATGTCCTTAGGTTAGTTAGGTTTAAGTAGTTCTAAGTTCTAGGGGACT
This sequence comes from Schistocerca piceifrons, assembly GCF_021461385.2. Taxonomy (NCBI): domain Eukaryota; kingdom Metazoa; phylum Arthropoda; class Insecta; order Orthoptera; family Acrididae; genus Schistocerca; species Schistocerca piceifrons. Next base: position 351,774,949 of record NC_060138.1, on the reverse strand, counting down.
GATGACCTCAGATGTTAAGTCCTATAGTGCTCAGAGCCATTTGAACCAAGAGCCTCGACAGAATAGGAGGAGTGACCCATGAGGAAACTCTTCAGTTTCGATTTGAAAGCGCATGGAATACTGCTAAGATTTTTGAATTCTGGTGGTAGCTTATTGAAAATGGATGCAGCAGTATACTTTGAGAGAGAGAGAGAGAGAGAGAGAGAGAGGGAGAAAGAGAGAGAGAGGCCAGACTCGTGAACAGGGGTCGACAAGAGGTTCGTGGACTTACACCATTTACTGCCCGAACCGCCCGTTTCTGAGCCAAAAATATCATTTTAGAATGGGATAAGGTACCCCAAAATATAATACCATACGACATAAGCGAATGAAAATAAGCAGTGTAGACTTATTTTCGTGTCGAACGATCACTCACTTCAGATACCGTTCGAATAGTACAAATGGCAGCATTAAGTCTTCGAACAAGATCCGGACGAGGGTTTTCCACGACAGTTTACTATTTATCTGAACACCTAGAAATTTGAACTCAGGTGTGTATCTCAGGCCACTGACGACGTCTTTTCTAGGCGCGCAGTCCGAAACCGCGCGACTGCTACGGTCGCAGGTTCGAATCCTGCCTCGGGCATGGATGTGTGTGATGTCCTTAGGTTAGTTAGGTTTAAGTAGTTCTAAGTTCTAGGGAACTGATGACCACAGATGTTAAGTCCCATAGTGCTCAGAGCCATTTGAACCATTTGAACGACGTCTTTTAAAAAATAAAGGTGAAAAGCGCATGTCATGATGGAAACTGGTTCTGTTCAGTTGGACATTGACGGACCTAGCTTGATATTTTCAGCATGATATTGCACGGAACTTATGACGACTGGACGAGAAGAGTTAAAGATGCCATCACTACTATGCAATCGATTTTTCATTCATACTTCCGAATTGTTCATTCGAAAGTAGATATTTCCTATAAATTGTCACCAGACATGACCCCTCTACTCCCTCCTTTTATATTACACTATCATTTCAAATATACTCCATTCTAGAGACGTCACAGCTCCTCTGGAAGTCAGTTTGCACTGACAGTAAATTTTGATTTACCGTCTGCTAACTCGTGAGTCACAAGTGCCAATAATCTCAACAGCCGTCTTGCAGCCAGCACGTTTGGCGTTCCTGGTTACAGATCTGTTCCGCAGCGTTCAGTTTAGTTGATGTATTTTAGTTCTGCCCTGACTGGTGATAGCCCTCACGTCGTCCATACTTTAGTGGTGGGAATACTACTAAATATTTAAAACTTTGTACAGGTTCTAATCATATCTGTATCCAGGTCTTGTACGTCGTTGTGTCCTGTTTAGAAATGCCTATGCCAGCGGCCTTGCCGCAGAGGTAGCAACGGTTCCAGTCAGATCGAAATTAAGCGCTGTCGGGCGGGATGGGTGACCGTCCGCTCTGCCGAGCGCTGTTGGCAAGCGGGGTGCACCCGGCCCTTGTCAGGCATACTGAGGAGCTACTTGACTAGCGGCTCCGGTCACGAAAACGTAACGGCCGGGAGAGCGGTGTGCTAACCACATGCCCTTCCGTATTCCCACCCAATGACGCTTTGGGCTGAGAGGATGACACGGTGGCAGGTCGTTACCGTATGGACTATCCAGGGCCTGTTCGGACGGAGAGGAATAATTTTATCTGTGATGATTATTAGGTCTTTTATCTTACTCCTTTCCTTTAGCTCTCGAAGCGCATCCATTTACAAAATAAAATTAATTAATAACAGCGATAAATGCAAAAATTAATTGGCGATATGCAGTATCTCACTAACAGCGTTATTAGAGCTACATGTAATTATAATTCTTATATTCCACTGAGGCGACAAAAGTCGTCGGACAGTGATCCGCACATGTACAGATGGCGGTAGTATCGTGTACAGAGGGCATAAAAGCGGACAGCATTGGCGGAGCTGCCATTTGTACTCAAGTAATTCACGTGGCGGTTCTAGGGGCAGATGTGAACTCTGATCACAATTTATTTTTTATGAACTGTAGATTAAAACTGAAGAAATTGCAAAAAGGTAGGAAATTAAGGAGATGGTACCTGGATGAACTGAAAGAACCAGAAGTTGTTGAGAGTTTCGGAGGGAGCATTAGGAAGCGATTGACAGGAACAGGGGAAAAAATACAGTAGAACAAGAAAAAGAGGAAGCTTTGAGATATGAAGCTTTTGACAAAGTTGACTGGAATACTCTCTTTGAAATTCTGAGGGTAGCAGGGGTAAAATACGAGGAGCGGAAGGTTATTTACAATCAGATGATACTGAGGGAATTAGATTAGGAAACGAGACACGTAAAGTACTAAATGAGTTTTGGTACTTGGGCAGCAAAATAACTGATGTTGGCCAGAGCAGAAAGGATGTAACGTGTGCACTGGCAACAGGAAGAAAAGCATTTCTGAAAAAGAAAAATTTGTAACATCAGATGTAAATTTAAGTACCAGGAAGTCTTTTCTGAAACAGTATGGTATGTAGCCATGTATGCAAATGAAACATGAACTATGTACAGTTTAAACAGGAAGAGAATCAGTAATTTTAAAATGTGATGCTACATAAGAATGCCGAAGAATAGATGGTTAGATCGCATAACTAATGAGGCAGTACTGAATAGGATTCGAGAGAAAAGAAATTTGTAGCACAACCCGACTAAAAGAAGCGATCGGTTGACAGCACATTCTGAGACATCAGGGGATTACCAGTTTAGTATTGAAAGCAAGTGTGGGGGTAAAAATCGTAAACGGAGACCAAGAATTGAATACAGTAAGCACATTCAGAAGGATACAAGGTGCAGTAGTTACACGGAGATGGTGAGGCTTGCACAGGATAGAGTAGCATGGAGACTTGCATCAAACCTATCTCCGGACTGAAGATCACGACAATAATAACGACGACGACGACGACGAGTGATGATTGGTGTGTAAAGGTTTCCGATGTGATTATGACCGCGCGACGGCAACTAACAGACTTTCAACGCAGAATGGTAGGTGGAGCGAGACGCATGGGGCATCTTCTTTCGGATTTGTTAGAGAATTCAATACTCCGAGATCCACAGTGCTAAGAGTGTGCCGAGAATACCAAATTTCGGACATTACCTCTCACCATGGTCGACACAGTGGCCGACGGCCTTCACATAACGACCGAGAGCAGCCTTGTCAGTGTTAACAGATAGCTAACGCGAAATAACAGCAGAAATCTGTGTGAGACGTACCCGTTAGGACAGTCCGGTGAAATTATGGGGCTACGGCAGCAATGACCAACGCGAGTGCCTTGGCTGATAGCACGACATCGCCTTCAGCGTCTCTCCTGGTCTCTTGACCATATCGAATGGATGCTAGGTGGCTGGAAAACTGTGGGTGGGGCAGAGATGCGCCGATTTCAGTTCGTAAGAGTTGATGGTAGGGTTCGAGTGTGGCGCAAACACCACGAAGCCACGGACGCAGGTTGTCAACAATACACTGTGCAAACTAGTGGTGGATCCATAATGGCGTGGGCTGAGTTTAATTGGAATGAACTGATTCCTCTGGTCCAACTGGATTATTGACTGGAAACGGTCATGTTCGTCTACTTGGAGACCATTAGTAGCCAGTCATGGACTATGTTCCCAAACAACAATGGAATTTTTTGTGGATGGCAGTGCGCCATTTTACTGGGTCACAATTGTTCGCGATTCGTTTGAAGAACATTCTGAACCATTCGAGCTAATGGTTTGGGCACCCACATCGCCCGACATCACTCCCTTCGAACATTCATGGGACATAATGGAGAGGTCAGTTGTGTGCACAAAATCCTCCACCAGCAACGCTTTCTGAATTACGGACGGCTGTAGTTACTGCGTGGTTCACTATTTCTGCAGACGACTTCCAGTCCATGCCACGTGGAGTTTCTGCAGTATTCCGGGCAAAAGGAGGTCCGACACGGTGTTAGAAGGTGTCCCATGACTTTTTCCACCTCAACGTATTTTCAATAACAGGCACGTCAGGCTCTTTGTCGAGAATTCTTCATGTATTCAACTTTGGATGTATTGTAGCTAATGCTTTAAGATCATTCTGAAATGTAACGCAGCTGAAACGAGAAGTAGCTGATAATTTCGATATAGATGGTCTAGGTAATTAAAGGTTAAATTTCTATTATTTGTGGCTGAGAGAGTGCGAAGATCACTCTGCCCTTCGTAATTGGAAACGTTTTTTGGTTATTCGCGCACACTACTATCTTTCCATCTGGAAGAGCCCGTATTATATCGTAATAGTGCTTGTTGACTGTAGATGAACTTAATGAGTAAACACAGTGTTTTATTTTTGTTTCCATATACATGTTTTTTTTTTTTCTTCGTCTTTTTTTTTAACTTAATCCTCTCGAATAGCACCAAGAGACCAAACCAGGTGACACGGTGGTTAAAACAATGGACTTGTTTTCGGGAGGACCGGGACTCGATTACCCCATCCACAGGTCAAAATTTGTGTTTTCCGTGGTTTCCTGAACCATTGAAGCCAAATGCAGGGATGATGTTGTAATAACAGGACGGCGTCGGTTTCTTTCACCATTCATTCGCTCTCTGGCTGTACGTTGCCGCCTCTAGCGGTCTCTTCGTCAACCCTCATCTTGTTTCCTTCCTTCCTTCATGTCAGGAAGTCGCCGACCTTAACGTGCCCATTCGACTAATAAGGTTCTCAGTGGAATAGGCATTTTCGCAGTAACGGATAGTATGTGCACTATAAAGTCACCATTCATGAAAATGGACAAGACTGGTTTGGTGAATAAGCGACCACAACAAATCTACTTCTCTGGTGTAAATAATCACCGAGTTTGAATATTATGCAGTTACTATGTTGTGACAAACATGTATAAATCTGCTCTCAACCTCCAATATCTCTTATGGATTTGTAACTTTCCCTTTTTTTCCAAGAAATTGTACAATGTATCACTGATGACATATGGATTTTGAAACATCTACATTTGCATAATACTTCGCAAGCTACCTTACTTTGTAAGCCTATGTCAGAGGATAGTGTGGGCAGTGCGGGTACCTCTCTCACATATCCCTCCTCCCTCCATTTTTCCTGCTCCAGCTGCGAAGAGTTCGCGAGAAGAAGCCTTGAGTGAGACACTCAAACTTTACTCTCATGGGCTTCTCGCGAGATAAAGTAGTAGGAAACAATATTATGGTTGACTTTTCTAGGAAATTAAGCTGTCTCGAATTTAACAGTAAATCATAACGTGATGCAAAACGTCTGTCGTGTAGCATCGGCAACTGGAGTTGGATGAATAGCTCCGTAATGCTTTTGCTTGCGAAACAAACTCGTTACGAAACGCACAGCTCGTCTAATGTCTTCTCTACTTCCCCACGAGTCCTGCTTTGTAAGGATCTCAGACTGACGAGCAGTAGGGAAAGAATTTTGTAAGCTATCTAGTTTCCTTGTTGTCTACGCTTGCTGAGGGTTCTTTGATTGAATAGTCCGGGATCTGCCTCTGGTAGGATTAGTTTTATGTTACCGTTCCACTTGGAACAACTCCGAACGCCTACTCCCAGATACACACAAGGATTCAAGTTGCTTTGAATTCCAAAGGCGATGATACATCGTATTAAGAGCGTGTTCGTATCCTTTTGTTCAACCTCCTTTCCCCATACAAACACGAAGCGCAATGCTCTCAGTGGAGGCCATCGACGTCTACAGCGTGAGAGTAACGTCTTCCTCGACTGGCGTCTGCCAGCGACCAACGGCGGTATCGGCACCGGGCTATCGCTCGTGGACCTGGAGGGTCACAGTCCCCGCTCTCCGATGGCCCCCCCTGACAGATGGGCGCAGCGCCCCGATCGCTACAGGTAGAGGTAATTGGCGTTCCTCGGGCGGCACCAGTAATTGGGCACCGGCTGACGGATGGCCCTCGCCAGTGCGCACTGGAGCGTGCCCGAGAGGTGGACGGCGGCGGGCAGAGGACGGCGGAACAGTCTCGATGCGGCCCCGTGCTCGCAGGGACAGCTGGGCAGCTGTCTAGGTGGCAGCAGATACTCGCTGGTCGGGCGTCACTAGAGATAGCTGTCCCCCAACCAACCGGGTCCAATTGCACCATATCTGATGTTGCCCATCGCACCATTTGTTTTCTTCTCCTTATTCTTCCCACGAACATTCAATGGACAAAACAATCATTGGATCAGTCACTCTACAGGGTCTTCCATTTATTTTGATCGCTCCAAATAACTTGTTGTCCAGGAGCAAAATAAAAAATCATCATGTAAGTGTTGTTTAACTGACAGGTAACATTAACTAGCAGGACTGCCTTTCTTGTAATTTTATTCGTTACGAAGATGTGAACAGCAGTACGTCTTTTTAAACCTAGGTTACTAAACTCTCCTAGGAACTTTAACTTAATTTGATATGCAACATTTTGAATATTTAATAATTGTAATTAACTAATGCATAACCTATAAATTACGACTTCCTTTGAATAAACTGTGGAGTACTTAACATTACGATGGTTTAGTAGCAATGCAATATTTTGCCCTCCTTCGTGTCTTAGGGTTAAATAGCCCTCACTATATATTCTTTATTCGGTAATCCACTTTCTCTCCTCAAATCCTGTTCAAGGACGTACCATGGCAGTTTACAGGGCCCTCTTTCCTGCGAATCCTTGAGTGTCATTCATATATCTGTAACCATTCCCAAATTTTACAGACAACATTGTAGGTAGGGCAACCACAGGTCTGAGTAATCATCTTGAGTGTTAACAAACGGCTGCAGCTATATTTACTCCTTTACTTTTCGATCACTACCGGTTTCGTGGCACAAAAAGCCACATCTTCAGCTGAAGATATAAGTAAAACATTAGAGCTAAAAAGCTTGGTCGGCGTGGTGGCCGAGCGGTCCTAGGCGCTTCAGTCCGGAACCGCGCGACTGCTACGGTCGCAGGTTCGAATCCTGCCTAGGGTATTGACGTGTGTGATGTCCTTAGGTTAGTTAGGTTTAAGTAGTTCTAAGTTCTAGGGGACTGATGACCTCAGATGTTAAGTTCCATAGTGTTCAGAGCCATTTGAACCATTCAGAACAAAACACAGCACGCGGTCGCGTCCCATGTTGGCGATTGTGTATAGACAGGAAAAGCGGACCCATCCACCATACGTCATTCGATTCCGGCTGTTTGATACCATAACATACCGCATGTTAGCGGTGTTTTATTCTGATGGATAACAAATGTTGGGTACAACGTTCCGAGCTTTTCAGCTCTAATGTTCTAGTTATATGTTCACCTGAAGATGTGGCTCTTAGTGCCATGAGACCGACAGTGATCTAAATGTAAAGGACTAATACAGGTAAAGTGGTTCGTTTAGTACCCAAGATAGTTACCAAATTGTAATATGGTATAATATCGATGAGATTCAAGGAAGAGCTGCATAATTTGTCATGACTTTCTTAAGTAACTGTGTGTGTGTGTGTGTGTGTGTGTGTGTGTGTGTGAAGAAAAAAAAATCGACATGTATCGCGAGGAGCCTTAGTCACAAAATTCCAAGGACCCAATTCCAAAATGAGGCAAGAGGTGTACTAGTTTCTCCAACAAACATCTCGCTTTTTAGTCACGATGCAAAAATTAGAGAAATTTGGGCTAGTAATGGCATGGATAGCCATTCCTCATGAGTACCACCTACGAATGAAATAGGCAATGGGTACTCTTACGTTCTCCCCAGTAAGACAGAAACACACAAATCATTCATTTCATCATGGTTTCGTGTGACACTGTAAGAGGACTCGCGTTTGCCTACTAAGCAAACGACCTGTCTTCTTGTGAATCTTCATGTTCTCACATCGTATTACTTGATCCAGAAAAATTACAAGAATTCACCCTTTCCAAACTTTTTCTTCTGCTAATATTTTGGCTGTAAACCGCTCTGCCATATTCGAAGTGAGGCGTGGAAACTGACAGTAAAGATCTCCCTCCTCTTTATATGCGGAAGGGCAGTCAAGTGCGCGTGCGTACACGGGATATCATAGGGGAAGAAACACCACACGAGCAGCAGAGATATACACTGCAGTGACATGTTCTGTGAAAGATGACGTGTCAAAAATTCTGATAGACAGAGGAACAGTGCCGTTGTCTACAAAGACTATTTCCAGTGCAGGATGATAGTTTCAACTTTGATAAAACGCGGAATCCGGCAGACTGTAGTTTGTTCTCATAGACAACGGTATTGCTCCCCTATGGACCACAATTTATGACACACCATCCTTCACTGAGGGGTCACGTATTGATGTCCATTTAACCTGGACGTCGAACTGCAGCTCTTTCCACGTGCTGGGCAAAGATCCTCACACTTCGTTTCTTGCTCAGTTACAAAATGGTGGCAACGAAGTGTCATTTAAATGCGACCGAAATACTTTTTGCTACTGCGTCCCATGAGCCTTTAACATCAGACGTTTCAGATTTCTGGAGAACAAAAAAATGAATAGTTACAGAACCATTGGAAATAAACGGTGACACTTCTGCTGTTTCAGATCATAACTCTGGTATGAATCTAAATTCGATAGACTACTCAGACAAATGACTGTTTTATTCAATTTACACTGCATTCATACATTCCGTTATCGTGCAAAATAACGCAATGAAATTCAATAGTAATCGGTAAATGTGTTGCTATAGTAGTCAAAACTTCAAGTACGTATAATTCGTAAAAACAAATAAACAATGCAGACATCGACTGAACGAAGCCTACATTGTTACCGACTGAGGCGGCGCAGTGGTTAGCACACTCGACTCGCATTCGGTAGGCCGACGGTTCAAACCTGCGTCCGACCATCCTGATTGTGGTTTTCCATGATTTCCCTAAATCGATTCAGGCAAATGCCGGGATGGTTTCTTTGGAAGGTCACGGCCGATTTCCTTCCCCACAGCCGCGGGGTCTCAGACGCCTTGTCACGGTCCGTGCGGCTCACCCCGTCGGAGGTTCGAGTCTTCCCTCGGGCATGTGTGTGTGTTGTCCATAGCGTTAAGTTAGTTTAAGTAGTATGTAGGCTTAGGGACCGATGGCCTCAGCAGTTTGGTCCCATAAGACCTTACCACAAATTTCCTTCCCCACACGTCCCTAATCAGATGGGACCGATGACCTCGCTGTTTGGTCCCCTCCCCCAAATCAGCCAACCAACCAAGCGACATTGTTAGCTTAGATGTGTCACTATTGATAATGCAAACTACGAAATAACTGAGCAAGTTCTCGTTAAGGGAAAAGTGATGTTAAAATGTGTGAAGGCACATACCTTTGACTTTAAAGCGAGACATTTTTACGTGCTTAATGTAATATAGCCCGGCAAGAGAAGTCACGCAAGTAAAAAAATGGCAATTTTAAGTTTGCCACGGAAAAACATGTGTGAAATGCTCCAGTGTACAGGAAAAACACCACATCTCGTGTTATGAGATGAAACATTCCCTGTCATCGTTTGATTTTCTCTCAACAGGACATTAAGTATCGGATTTTCAAGATCTTCTGCACTTCTGCGTGTTACTTGTGATCTACCCTGATAACAGAGGTACGTATATAACGTGGCACTTAATGTGTATCGGGAACAGTGCTTGAAAGCTTTCCAGTGCGCTACAGGAGATACACAGTTAAGATACAAAGCGTATCAAATGTTCCTGTAGCACTAAATTTTCCGTTACCGTCGGTGGAACAAAACCACAAGACTTATTGTAAAATTCGTAGTTAGTTCGGGTGAAGGAATTATTCTGCTATTGTAGGTGTCTTCTAATGAAGTGTCGCAGTTTTGTATTGAACTGACCGTTTCCTGCATCGGGCAGTATTCTATTCAATGACATAACATTTGCAACCAGAAATATGTAAATAATCTAAAATCAGGTACAATCTATACAAATGTTTTGACTGATTACACCATGGTGATCGGTTTAGTGACAGAAACCTGTAGACATGCTACAGTTCTATGCTCAGAGACCAGAGTTATCGTCCAGGTGGTACAGAGCGAAGAGGTTAAAACAGAGGGGAGATGGCGTTGTCTATGTCGAGCACAGGCGCCGGTTGGAACCCGTTCCCCATCTTGGGGAGGCTTAGAAAAGTTTTTGTCCGTTAAAGACCTGTGTTCAACCCAACCTTTCAGCGTTAAAGTGTTGTCAGTTCTGAGTATATACTTCGAAACAATATACGAGTGGCAACACATTTTTTGTTCGTCAGTTTCGGTTGAAAAAGTGGAATTTGTAATGGGACGTCATCATGGTTCAAAATGGCTCTGAGCACTATGGGACTCAACATCTTAGGTCATAAGTCCCCTAGAACTTAGAACTACTTAAACCTAACTAACCTAAGGACATCACACACACCCATGCCCGAGGCAGGATTCGAACCTGCGACCGTAGCAGTCCCGCGGTTCCGGACTGCAGCGCCAGAACCGCTAGACCACCGTGGCCGGCGACGTCATCATGTCTCCGTAGACATTGTACAAGCGCCTACGAACATCTCCACTGCTCTGGTGTTCCGCCACTAGAAAATCAGTGACAGCTCTCTGCTAGGAACGCATCTCCGTTACAAGACTTTGTGTTCTGCCTTACGGCAGGGATAGTCATGGGGGAAGCCTCGCCAGAGAGGTCCACTGCATGAGTGGTCGCGCGGCGGTCTGTCACGCTATGGGGCCTGGGGTCGATTCCCATCTGGGTCGGAGATTTTCTCCGCTCTGGGACTTGTGTTGTCCTCATTATCATTTCATCATCATCAGTGGAAGGCAGCGGGAAACCACCTCTGGAATCACTTCCCTAGACGCTCATGCAGTGGACTTCTCTGGCGAGGCTTCCCCCATGACTAGCCCCGCCGTAAGGCGGAACACAAAGTCTTGTAACGGAGATCCGTTGCTAGCAGAGAGCTGTCACTGATTTTCTAGCGGCGGAACACCAGAGCAGTGGAGATGTTCGTAGGCGCTTGTGCAATGTCTACGGAGACATGATAGTGGACAAAAGCACGTGGAGTCTTAAAAAGGAGCGAGTTGTCTGTCTTCATTGCGACAAGGTCGCACAACCCTGTCCGATCTGCCTCATGCCGGCCGACCGCACGCAGCTGCGACTCCTGCAAAGCTCGAACGGGCAGTCGCTCTCATTCGAGGTGATCGACGGTTTACTGTCAACTCGCTACATACTGGGACGTCTCTGTTGTTGGTACTGCTGACACAGTCGTCCACCAGTTGGGGTATTCAAAGGTGTGTACCAACTGGAACCTCGCCGCATGACAGAAAACTCTAGAGAGCAAAGGAGGACCATCTGCGCGGAACTGTTTGCGCGTTACGAGGTTGATTGTGGCAATTTTTCGTCGAACATCCTCACAGGCAACGAAACTTGGGTTCATCACTTCGATCCGGAAACAAAACGGCAATCGATGAAGTGGTGCCGGCCGCGAGGGATTAGCCGAGCGGTCTCAGGCGCTGCAGTCATGGACTGTGCGGCTGGTCCCGGCGGAGGTTCGAGTCCTTCCTCGGGCATGGGTGTGTGTGTTTGTCCTTAGGATAATTTAGGTTAAGTAGTGTGTTCAAATGGCTCTGAGCACTATGCGACTTAACTTCTGAGGTCATCAGTCGCCTAGAACTTAGAACTAATTAAACCTAACTAACCTAAGGACATCACACACATCCATGCCCGAGGCAGGATTCGAACCTGCGACCGTAGCGGTCACGCGGTTCCAGACTGAAGCGCCTTTAACCGCACGGCCACACCGGCCGGCCTAAGTAGTGTGTAATCTTAGCAGTTAAGTCCCATAAGATTTCACACACGTTTGAATTTGAACATTTTTTGAAGTGGTGTCAGACCGTCTCTTCTCCGATAAAAAAGTCCAGAGTCGCACGCACCCTTAGCTGATAAAGTCATGGCGACGGCCTTCTAAGATTATGAAGCGGTTATTCTGTTTAATGTCCTCCTTCATCGTGCTACGATCAACGCTGAAGTTTATTGCGCTACCGTCAGAAACGGCTTCATCATGTACGTCGTGACAAAAATGCCAACGAACCTCTCCATGACAACGCAACGCTTCGCACAAACCTGTGAATCCGAGAGTAGCTCCATTGGACTGTTCTTACTATCCACCCTGCAGTCCGGATCTCGCACCTTGCGACTTCCATCTGTTTGGCCTAATGAGGACTATATACCGGGGGAAGCAGTACGTTGGAGGATGGGGAAGTTATTGATCCAGCGAGATGTTGGTTCCGACGTCGAGCAGCAGAGTGGTACCATATGGGCACACAGACCCTTCCAGTAAGATCGCATTGAACGGAGATTATGTTGAAGAATATGGTTTTGTAGCTAAAAGAATGTGGAATAATACGGTGTATTGGAATAAAACCAACTTGTTTCCAGAGAGAATATTTGTTACATTACTTACTGAACGCTTCTCGTACTTCCGTTAGAGAATTATCATCAGCAGACAGTTCAAAAGTAACATTTAACGGCAATTCTCACTCGTCCAGCGTAGTGTACATAGCGGAGAAGCAGCTGAACATTTTACTTCTGTCCCAAGTGAGATCGAAGTGTAGCACTGAAAAACGAACATTTCACCAATACTCAGCAATAAACCGGAGGCAGGCTTTACTTTCTCGGCGTGAGAGACGATTCTCCATGTTCTAACCCACTGAGTATAGAGATCACTGGCGTCACGGCAGTATACTGGGTGGTTCATTGATAGTGACCGGGCCAAATATCTCACGAAATAAGCATCAAACGAAAAAAACTACAAAGAACGAAACTTGTCTAGCTTGAAGGGGGAAACCAGATGGCGCTATGGTTGGCCCGCTAGATGTCGCTGCCATAGGTCAAACGGATACCAACTGCGTTTTTAAAAAATAGAAACCCCCATTTTTTATTACTTATTCGTGTAGTACGTAAAGAAATATGAATGTTTTAGTTGGACCACTTTTCGCTGTGTGATAAATGGCGCTGTAATAGTCACAAACGTATAAGTACGTGGCATCACGTAATAATCCGCCAGTGCGGACGGTATTTGCTTCGTGATACATTACCCGTGTTAAAATGGACCGTTTACCAATTGCAGAAAAGGTCGATTCGTGTTGATGTATGGCTATTTTGATCAAAATGCTCAACGGGCGTGTGCTATGTATGCTGCTCGGTATCCTGGACGACATCATCCAAGTGTCCGGACCGTTCGCCGGATAGTTACGTTATTTAAGGAAAAAGGAAGTTTTCAGCCACATGTGAAACGTCAGCCACGACCTGCATCAAATGATGATGCCCAAGTAGGTGTTTTAGCTGCTGTCGCGGCTAATCCGCACATAAGTAGCAGACAAATTGCGCGAGAATCGGGAATCTCTAAAACGTCGGTATTGAGAATGCTACATCAATATCGATTGCACCCGTACCATATTTCTACGCACCAGGAATTGCATGGCGACGACTTTGAACGTCGTGTACAGTTCTGTCATTGGGCACAAGAGAAATTACGGGACGATGACAGATTTTTTGCACGCGTTCTATTTAGCGACGAAGCGTCATTCACCAACAGCGGTAACGTAAACCGGCATAATATGCACTATGGGGCAACGGAAAATCCACGATGGCTGCGACAAGTGAAACATCAACGACCTTGGCGGGTTAATGTATGTTGCCGCATTATGGGAGGAAGGATAATTGGCCCCCATTTTATCGATGGCAGCCAAAATGGTGCACTGTATGCTGATTTCCAACGTAATATTCTACCGATGTTACTACAAGATGTTTCACTGCATAACACAATGGCGATGTACTTCCAACGTGATGGATGTCCGGCACATAGCTCGCGTGCGGTTGAAGCGGTATTGAATACCATATTTCATGACAGGTGGATTGGTCGTCGAAGCACCATACCATGGCCCGCACGTTCACCGCATCTGACGTCGTCGGATTTCTTTCCGTGGGGAAAGTTGAAGGATATTTGCTATCTTGATCCACCGACAACGCCTGACTAACATGCGTCAGCGCATTGTCAATGGATGTGCGAACTTTACGGAAGGCGAACTACTCGCTGTTGACAGGAATGTCGTTACACGTATTGCCAAATGCATTGAGGTTGACAGACATCATTTTGAGCATTTATTGCGTTAATGTGGTATTTACAGGTAATCACGCTGTAACAGCATACGTTCTCAGAAATGATAAGTTCACAAAGGTACATTTATCACATTGAAATAACCTAAATAAAATGTTCAAACGGACCTACGTTCTGTATTTTAGTTTGAAAAACATAACATGTTACCAACTGTTCGTCTAAAATTGTGAGCCATATGTTTGTGACTATTACAGCGCCATCTATCAAAAAACGAAAAAAGTGGTCCAACTAAAGCATTCATATTTGTTTACGTACTACACGAATATGTAATAAAAATGGGGGTTCCTATTTTTTAAAAAAACGCAGTTGATATCCGTTTGACCTATGGCAACGCCATTTAGCGGGCCAACCATAACGCCATCTGGTTTCCCCCTTTCAAGCTAGACAAGTTTCGTTCTTTGTAGCTTTTTCGTTTGACGCTTATTTCGCGAGATATTTGGCCCGGTCACGATCAATAGACCACCCTGTATATTTCTGCGCTCGTGTGGTATTTCTTCCACTGATGGTTCATGCACGCATGCGCAATTGGCTTGCTCTAATGGCATATAAGATGGGTGGACCGATTTAGCGTCTGTTTTTATGGCTCGCTCCGAGGATGGCTGGGTGGTTTACAGCCCAGTACTAACAGAAGCTACTGCAGAATTCCCGCAGTTTTATGGATCAACAAGTAGGTTTATTGCCCAAGCACGTTTCAGCACCTTTGAGACTCATCAGTGGGTACTTTTACGTCGGTGTCCCTTCTTTTTTAAGTTTGGCTCTGTTGAACCTTATTTACGTCATTACATACCTTGCCATTGTTATTCGTTTGGTTGCGTGCTCATCTGTTACAGAATTCCGCACAGAAGCACGGTCCACGTTTTTAACGCACAACACGCGGAAGTTAGAACCTCAAACATCACAAAACACAGTTACTTACCTACTTTTATAAATTTCGGCTTTCGAACTTGGGAGTTTTGTGCAGCAAAAATATGTCCTGCGTTTTGCTAGATATTGTTCTGCAGATGCAAATAACCTAAATTGGGACGATCACATAGATAATATGGTGGGTAGAGCAAACCAAAGACTGCGATTCATTGGCAGAACACTTAGAAGGTGCAACAGGTCTACTAAAGAGACTGCTTACACTACGCTTGTCGGCCCTATTCTGGAGTATTGCGGTGCGGTGTGGGATCCCCATCAGGCGGGACTGACGGATGACATCGAAAAAGTACAAAGAAGGGCAGCTCGTTTTGTATTATCGCGAAATAGGGGAGATAGTGTCACAGACTGAATTGAAGTGGCAATCAATAAAAAAAAGACGTTTTTCGTTGCGACGGGATCTTCTCATGAAATTTCAATCACCAGTTTTCTCCTCCGATTGCGAAAATACTCTGTTGGCACCCACCTATATAGGTAGAAATGATCATCACGATAAAATAAGAGAAATCAGGACTCGCACAGAAAAATTTAAGTGCTCGTTTTCCCCGCGCGCCGTTCGACAGTGGAACGGTACAGACACAGCTTGAAGGTGGTTCATCGAACCCTCTGCCAGGCACTTTGTTGTGATTAGCAGAGTAACCACGTAGATGTAGATGGGGATAGGCACCAAGAAAAAAACAACGGCAAGCTGTACAGTGGTTGATAAGTGACCCTACAGTATCTAACTTTACAAAAAGGTGCACATTGGTGACGCGAAAACGTTTTGAAACATGTCTGAGCAGTCCAGCTTCAAACGTTCGTCACAGCAAATGGTTATTTATATATATCCAATCGGACAAGACTATTTCACCTGCTCGGTACGTAGTGCGTAATTTGTTTCGTCTTCTGTAAGTTCGGAAGTGGGCAGATGGAGAACACGCAACCGTGGCTTGTGATTATCTCCGCCGAGGGGCCGCCTGATTGAAGCCGAACGCTCTCCGAATCAAGCAGAGTGCCTCGTGCGGACGAAGCACGTGCGGCCGACGTAGGATGGGGTGGGATAGGAAGGGATGGGATGGGAGCCGATGGGATGGAGTGGGGCGGGATGGTTGTTGTGGCTTTCGTACCGACCGCAGACGCTCCCGGACCCATCACGGGCGATTGCTTGTTCATTGTCTCTCGGAATAGCTTTATTACTGTGTGCTCGAGAACGGTCATGAAAGCAATTCTCAACGAATTTGGGACCGCCTCACGAATCGCATTGCCAGGTCTTCTAATTTTTTATTTTGTTTTTAAACCCATTTACTAGACCTCACCGGCGCCTACTGTCGCGGAAAAGTGCTCATCTTACTGGCTTCTTTCGGATATGTGGAGTAACATCGGAAGCTGTACCTTGTGCTGCACGCTTGCACGATCTCTTGTGGGCGTACCTGACCCATTATATATAACTCTCCGCAGAAAAGCTTTCGATATAGATGTTACCCGTTTAACGTCTTCATTCGATGGTGAACAGACCAAATAACAGGTCTGACAATAACCGAGCTCAAGTTGTGCATCTGACCTCGAAGCTGAAGAGTGTTAGGTATATATCGCAATAGATATCGTGAGTTAACTGTTCTGAATAAACACCGTCCAGTCACATCATTTTGGCAACCCATTCGGTATGATATGACACATGTCAGGTCAAGCTAATAAATAAGGCATGTCTTTCCTTGCTCCGTAGGTTGACAGCATGTGGCCCGCAATGACATGTCTTAACCACATTGTTGTTCTTTTACGTTAGCTATGTGTTCAGCATTCGTAGTGATTTCAGAGCATTTATGTGAGGAGAGTGGTTCGTTTTCCGTACTCTGAAGGGAATAAAATTGCACAGGTTATTCGTGTAATACAGCTGCGGAATCGTAATAGCTGTCTTGGTGAACCAAGATTAATAGTTGATAATTAGCTTTAAAAATTGACGCGTGTCTACCTGCGAGAAAGAGCTCTTGCGTTTACTATCCACTTCGAAAACGCGCAGGAACTCGGAGACATCTGAGCAAATGATTCTTGATCATCGTCGTTCCATGCTCGATTAAATTGCACAGGAGATGTTAGTCACGGTTCAGCGTTTCCAGCCGTCCGTGAATCTCTAACGTATCACAGAATTCATGCTATTTGTTGTGTGTCAACAACGTTTGGCAGTTCACAAGTCACATATAAGGCCTTTTTAAGAGGAAGGAGAAGATCTTCTCAGTCGCTTGGTAACAGTTGATGAGTCGCTGCGATCATCACTACGAACCACAGATCAAGAGGCTGAGTTCGGTGTGCACACATCCATCTTCTCTATAGCTAAAAAAGGTAAAAAACGAAGCTTCTGGAGGAAAGTAGATGATACGGAGTCTTGAGATGTGAGTGGTCCACTGCTAATTCATTACATTGCTAAAGGTCAAACAGTGGAAATTAAAGCTACTTTGGGCTGTTGCGTGACATTCAGCCCAAAATCAAACAATGAAGGGATGAAAGTTTTTAAAAGATGTGATTTTACTTCAGGATATTGCCAGCCCGCATACAGCAGAGAAAACAACCCAATGAATTTTGAGTCTTTCCTTTGAACTGATAGAACATCCACTGTAAGTCCTGACCTAGCTTTGAGTGATTTTCATTTTTTTGGCCCGATGAAGGGTCACCTGCATAATCTGAGTTTCTGTCACATGACGAGGTTGTGAAGGCGGTGCAAGAGTTTATGAACACAACCAAGCTCTTTCCAGGCAGGGTTAGGATATTTGTCATTAGAAGGATCAAATACAAATAAATTGCGGGAAATTTTATCTATTTATGACGTTAATTTGCAAATATAGTTTTCACAATAAAAAATTAATTAAAAACATGTCTTTACTAAGAGGGCAGGTCAAAAAGTAGAGAACTAGTTAGGTAAGAGAACTAACAGTCTGTCTCTACGCATTTTGTTCGTCACTATCGTAGTAAAAGGTAGCTCTCTAACCGATTGCCTAACACGAATCTCATTAGCTTTCAAGACAGCGAAGCGGCTCATACTCGAATACCGGTCAAGATTTTTTATTGTTTATTTGTTTATTTCATTCATTTATTTTGAAAGAAAGTTCCGCCGTTTGACTATTAATTTTTCATTTATTTTACGCAGTTAAATGGCGGAAATTTCTTTCAAGAAATTCTACATGTCTGTGGTCCCCCACGAACATAAGATCATTAACTGGTCAAGTGCTTGGAACCAATGTCAAGTATGAATAACAAGTGTTTTGGAGCTTATACAAAGGAAGGCAGCGTGGATGGCCACAGTCTCGTTTGACTGGCGAGAGAAAGTCACATCCGTGAAGGGACAGTAAAGAAATCTTAATGTATGGCATAATACAAGGTACTCTCCTCCAGATCTTCCGCTGTAGTTGTAAATTCCGTGTGAGCAACTTCATTTCTCTAAATTACCATCCAACGCCACTCAGCGCTGTCAGACAGAGGTACTGACGAACTTTCTATTTGATTTCAGTCGCTTATTGACTGTAACATGACCGTATTGCAAACATTGTGTTGGCTAGTCTTTCTTCGGTGAATTTCGGATGTTGCTATGTCGGCAAGCAGATGTCTGTCAGCAGGTGTTGATCCCAGACCACCTATAACAAGCCTGTATTAAGGTCCCTTTTAAGTTTTGATAAAATCGTAAATTCCTTACATCAACACAGTCGGCCAATATTTTAGGTTTTCGAAACGCCCTCAAATAATTTTTCGTAAAAGGTAACTTACACCTCCTCGCTCCTTCACACTGTCTACCTTTTCCTCATTTTATTTTTTATTTTATATGAGTCAGCAGACCTCTGACTGGTTTGATGCGACCCGTCATTTTTCCTATGCCAACCTCATTACCTCAGAGTAGCACTTGCTACCAACGTGGTCAGTTATTTGTTGGATGTAGTCAAATCTCTGTCTTTCTACAGTATTAACCTCTGCAGTTCACTCTGGTACCATGACAGTTACTCCCTTCGGTCTTAACACATGTCCTATCAGCTTGTCCCTTCCTCTTGTCAGTGATTTCGGCTTATATTTATCCTTGTCGTTTCTGCAGAGGACGTCCTCATTTCTTATCCTATCAGCCTATGTAATCTTCAACACCCATCAATGGCACCAATTTTCAAACGCTTCGATTCTCTTCTTTTCCAGTTTCCTTACGGTCCGTGACTCACTTTGATACACTGCTGTGCTCCAGACGTACATTCTCAGAAATTTCTTCTTCAAATCAAGGGCAGTGTTTGATACCCAGTAAATTATTTCTGCTAGAAATGTCCACCTCGCCTGTGCTAGTCTGCTTCTCATGTCCTCATTGTTTTGTCTGTTACACGTTACTTTGTTTCCATAGTAGCATAATTCCTTCACTTCTTGTACTTCGTGGTCCCCAATTTTGATGTTAAGTTTATCAACGACTTCGTCTCTGGTGCTCCTACGTTGAATCAGACGAGCAGGCCAAACAATCCTGTAATGTTGGAATGCAGTATTAGTGTGGGCTGGTTGAAACGGTCACGACTGCTAAAAATCTAGGTTTAACGTTGCAAACCGAACTGAAGTGGAAAGAGCAATTAAGGTCAGCAGTAGGAAGGCGAATGATCACCTTCGTTTTATTGAGACAAATCTAGAAAAGTGTAGTTCATCTGTAAACGAGAACGCCTACAGAACACTTGTGCGACCCATTCGTCGTCTGGTGGTTGCATCCGGGCAAAATATGATCCGTTAAGTCACAACGCGGACGAAAGGAGTGATTGCGATGGATCATCACTACTGAGGATTGTTACGAAAAGTAAGAGAACGATAACTGCAGAACTGAATGTCGCACTCGCGAGCCCCCATCAGCACCAAAACAACACGGAGAGAGCTCCACAAGCAAGGAATTAAAGGGCGGGCTGGAAGTCCAGAACCAGTCATCAGTGATGCAAATGTCCGTAACGAGAAAAGATGGTACCGAAGTCATAAAACCTAGACTATGCAGCAATGGAAGACATTCATTTGCTCGGACGAGTCTTGTTTCATGCAGTTTCCAATTTCTGGCCGTGCGTGCGTCCAAAAAGTGAAATATTGCGTCGGTTCGGTGAAGGTTTGGGCTGTCGTATCGTGGTATTCCACGAGCCCCTGGGTACCCTGTAAGGTCACCTTACAGCTAAGGATTAAGTAACCATTTTGGCTGATAAAGTCCTACCAATGGTACAGTGTTTGTTCCCCAAGGGTGATGCTGTGTTCCAAGCCGATAGGGCCGCTATTCACACAGCTCCCATCTTCCGGGGCTGGTTTTGTGAGCACGAGGATGGATTGTCGCGTATCTGCCTGCCACGGCAGTCGCCATTTCCCTATATCATTGAACCTTTAAGGTCTACTTTGGAGAGTGCGGCGCGTAATCGCTATCCACCTCTATCATCGTTACATTCAATTACCTCCCGCATGTGTTCGATTGGATTCAGATCTGGCGAGCTGGAGGGCAAGCACATCAATTGGAACTCGCCACTGTATTACTCGAACTCGCCACTGTGTTCCTCGAATCACTCCATCACGCCCCTGACCTTGGGACATGGCGCATTATTGAAAAATGTCACTGCCGTCGGGAACATGATCGTCATGAAAGGGTGTTCGTGTTCTGCAGCCAATGTACGATGCTCCTTGGCCATAATGGTGCCTTGCACGAGCTCGACTGGATCCACGGATGCCCACGTGAATTTTCTCCAGAGCACAACGGACCCGTCGCCAGCTTGTCTCCGTCGCACAGTACAGTTGTCAAGAAGCTGCTCGCTGGAAGACGACAGATTCGCGCCCTCCCGTTGGCATGATGGCGAAGGTACTGGGATTCATCAGACCATGCAACGCCCTGCCACTGCGCCAAGATCCAGTGTCGATGGTCACGTGCCCATTTCAGTCCAAGTTACCGATGTCGCAATGTTAACATTGGCACATACATGGATCATTGGTTGTGGAGGGCTATTATTTGTAGTGTTCGGTGCACTGTGTGTTCAGACAGACTTGTAATTTGCCCATCATTACAGCCTGATGTTAGTTCCGCCACAGTTCCCCGCCTGTCATGTTTTAACAATCTGACCAGCCTACGACGTCCGACATCTGTAATGATGGGTGGCCGCACAACCCCACGGCGTCTGAACGTGGTTTCATCTTACAGGGTGGCGCAGATGGATCGGGTGGTTTTGAAGTGGACTGTACGTCTGGAGGGGGGGAGCCAGGTGTTCGGCGACTTCGTCCTGTGGTGGGGGGGGGACGGGAAGTTTCAGTTGCAGGCTGGCAGTCAGTCGCGATGGCTACGTGGTCCATTGAGCATCGTGTTTTCGCAGTGGAAGAGTTCATACGCAATAACGAGTCAATTGTTGCTGTGACGCGTGCCTTTCGCCGGCGTTTCAACATCCCACCTCGCGGTAGTGTTCCTAAGCGAGATACGATATTGAGTTGGGTGCATAATTTCCGCACTACTGGTTCATGTGCTCCAAAATGGACGCCTAGACCGCCAATAATAACAACGCCTGAGAACGTGGAGCGTGTGAGACGCGATGTCACTGCGAGCCCACGTCGATCAACGAGACGTCGTGCTCAAGCTCTTGGAATGTCACGTCGGAGCCTTCAAAGGATTCTTAACGAAGAACTGAAATTCCACCCCTATAAAATCCTGTTGGTACAGAAGATTCTCCCAACAGACCATCTTCAAAGGCTTCAGTTTAGCCAACAGATGTTGGAGTTATTGGAAGATGTAAACCTGATTATCATGATGTCTGACGAGGCTCACTTTCACATTAACGGATACGTAAACAAGCAAAATTGCCGTTACTGGGCCGACACTAACCCAAGAGATCTACACCAACGGCCTCTCCATAGTGACAAAGTGACGGTTTGGTGTGGGGTTTCTAAGGTAGGGATAATTGGTCCTTACTTTTTTGAAAATGAAAGGGAGCAGGCGGTTACTGTTAATTCGCAGCGTTATGTGAACATGATTGAAGATTTTCTTCTCCCACAACTTGAAGAGAACAATTACGACATGGGCAATATGTGGTTCCAACAAGACGGGGCAACTGCACATACCGCTAGGATATCAATGCAAGCTGTACGCGCTCTGTTCCCTGGCCGTTTGATTTCCCGTAATGGAGATGTCCATTGGCCCCCTCGCTCGCCGGACCTCACGGTATGTGACTTTTTCTTATGGGGCTATTTAAAAGCAACGGTCTACATGAACAAACCCCGGACCATTCAGGAGTTGAAGGCAGCAATTCACACCGAAATCACATCAATTCCTGGTGATGTGCTTGAGCGGGCAATGCGGAACGTTAAGGACCGACTCCAAGAATGCGTCGCTCGAGAAGGAGGGCATTTGATGGATGTAATTTTTAAAAACTAACATTACTATTTTTTTGTTAATAAACTTCCATTGTAACTACACGTTTTGCACTTTATTTCAATCCAATACCTTTACAATTGACAGTTTGACAAGTATTTTAAAACCACCCGATCCATCTGCGCCACCCTGTACAAGGGAACCTCCCCATCGCACCCCCCTCAGATTTAGTTATAAGTTGGCACAGTGGATAGGCCTTGAAAAACTGAACACAGATCAATCGAGCAAACAGGGAGAAGTTGTGTGAAACTATGAAAAAAATTAGTAAAATATACAAACTGAGTAGTCCATGGCAAGATAGGCAACATCAAGAACAATGTGAGCTCTGGAGCGCCGTGGTCCCGTTGTTAGCGTGAGTAGCTGCGGAACGAGAGGTCCTTGGTTCAAATCTTCCCTCGAGTGAAAATTTTACTTTCTTTATTTTCGCAAAGTTATGATCTGTCCGTTCGGTCACTGACGTCTCCGTTCACTGTAATAAGTTTAGTGTCTGTGTTTTGCGACCGCACCGCAAAACCGTGCGATTAGTAGACGAAAGGACGTGCCTCTCCAGTGGGAACCGAAAACATTTGATCGCAAGGTCATAGATCAACCGATTCCTCCACAGGAAAACACGTCTGATATATACTATACGACACTGGTGACGGCATGTGCGTCTCATGACAGGAATATGTTGTCGGCCCACCTAACTTGTATACTTAGCGATTTAGGTTTTCTTGTGGATGTGATAATCACTCCCAAAAAAGTAATGAAAACATAAGAGTTTGTCACATAAACTGAAAATAAAAAATTAAACTTTTCACTCGAGGGAAGATTTGAACCAAGGACCTCTCGTTCCGCAGCTACTCACGCTAACCGCGGGACCACGGCGCCCCAGAGCTCACATTGTCCTTGATGTTGCCTATCTTGCCATGGACTACTCAGTTTGTATATTTTACTAATTTTTTTCATAGTTCCACACAACTTCTTCCCGTTTTCTCTATTGATCTGTGCTCAGTTTTTCAAGGCCTATCCACCGTGCCAACTTATAACTAAATCTGAGGGGGGTGCGATGGGGAGGTTCCCTTGTTAGTTTCACCAAGCGTTGAAGACACCACGGCATTCCTCGAACACTCGACAAGTCGTGAAGTTCCCGAAACTCGTGCCGAGCCTACTGGCCATCATAGTCTGCCCTCATTCAAACTTAGACAGATCGCGCACCTTCCCACTTCTGCGCATGGACAGCGCGCTCACTGATACTACATGCACCCTGCGTGTGATTCCTCGCCAGATGACGCGGCTATCGCGTGGACAGGTGTATATCGATAGTAGGTCGGTGGTATTAATGTTCTGGCTGATCAGTGAAGTTAGCTGTAGATGTAGCTGTTATATTTTGGAATCAGCTCACGTTCTTTTACCTGATTTGCTGTACAAAGCTAAAAAGTATCTCAGAATTGGCCATGTATTTAATTATGCCCATTGTACCGTCTAGTCACTCGGCGTTGTCTTTCGTGAAGTGGTTACGCTTGACATTTGATGCCGGCGCTCTTCTGCCCCGTCCGCGGTCATTAATCAAGTCAGTCAGCACGATCGCAATTCGCGATTTGACCCGATCAAGGTCGCAGATAATGGAGTATCACTCGCCGCGAGAGTCGCTAATGAACGTCATCTGTATCGTTTGGTGCATTTCTGGTGGCAGCGCGCCGAGAGACAAATCGTTCGGTGCAGCGGGACTAAGTGCAGACAGTCCCTAACCGTGGGACTGCGCTCGCCAGCTATTTTTCCCCTGTCCGAAAGCTGACATGTCATCCAGATTAAGTATGTGCATACGAGTTCCTACGTGACTCGCCTGTTGACGGATAGAGGGAGTTCTCGTGCAGACATATTCTTTCTGCTGTCGCCGTTTGCAGGATCCAGCTCACACAGAGTAATGTATTATTTCGTGATTAGCAGACTGTAATATGTTGGCTAAACGAAACGTAAATTTTATAGCAACTCCACAAAATGTTCCCGTACTAGAGGTCGCTAACCGAAGCTAACAGATGGCGCTCAACCGGGAGGTAGCTGGTTAGAGTTCATTTTTTTGTTCGGAAAATTATCACTAGAAGTGAGATTACACGGGGAGCAGATGCAGTATAATGTAATTTACGACGACCAGACTTTGCGCCAATGCTTTGGATTAAATTCCAAACCGCTTCACAGTGCCTCGTCAATGAGGACATCGCACGTTGTTGTTGATGGTCCTTCCTCTGCAGGTGGTGCGTTAAACTAGAATTACACGAGTAACGAAAATTATGGAACGCAACCTACAAACTATCACGTCAGATGAAATACTCAGCTGCATCCTACACAACAGCCACTCTTTCGTGGGTTGCGTAACACAGATTTTAGGATCGGCTTCAAAATGGCTCTGAGCACTATGGGACTTAACATCTATGGTCATCAGTCCCCTAGAACTTAGAACTACTTAAACCTAACTAACCTAAGGACATGACACACATCCACGCCCGAGGCAGGATTCGAACCTGCGACCGTAGCGGTCGCGCGGTTCCAGACTGTAGCGCCTAGAACCGCTCGGCCACTCCGGCCAACAAGATCGGCTTCCTCCATGCTTTTCGAGATGAGTGGGGTATGTATGTGCGCTGGATTCACCCTGTTCATTCTCTTCACCCACAAGAATACAGACGCACTGTTACACAGCACAGACGTATGCCAAATCCAACATTGGCTCTCCAGTAACAGATCTGAAGAAGATTACTTTGCCATCACTCTTCTGACTAGTCTGCCACGAACCACCTCGATTTCCTCTTCTGCGCCAACCTCTCCAGCTCAGAGTAGCACTCACAGCCAAAAGCGTCGAGTTTTTCCTTGGGTGTATTGTAGTCTCTGTCTTACCCTACAGTTTTTACCCTCTGCAGCGACCTGTACTGCAACTGAACCTATTATCTGATTTCTTACCACAAGTTTTATCATCCTGTCCATTCTTGTAGTTAGCGTTTTCTATATATTCCTTCCCGAACCATTTCTGCTGAGAACCTCTTCCTTTCTTCTCGTAACAGTCCATTTAATTTTGAGCATCCTTCTATAACATAACATCTGAAACGTTACGATTCTTTTCTTTTCAGGTTTTCCACCGTCCATGAATCATGTACATACTATAGATTATTGTGCTCCAGACGTACATCCACAAAAATTACTTTTTCAAATTAAAGTGTATATTTCATACCAGTAGACATTTTTGTCCAGGAATAACCTCTCTGCCGACTGTTGTGGCCGAGCGGTTCTAGGTGCTACAGTCTGGAACCGCGCGACCGCTATGATCGCAGGTTCGAATGCTGCCTCGGGCATGGATGTGTGTGATGTTCTTAGGTTAGTTAGGTTTAAGTAGTTCTAAGTTCTGGGGGACTGATGACCTCAGATGTTAAGTCCCATAGTGCTCAGAGCCATTTGAACCTACAAAATAAGTAAACATTACAGACATAAGAAATTTAAAGAACCTTCTAGAAATGATAAATACTATGTAACAAATATTTGCTGGTAAACAGATGCGAAGCGATGACTCGCAGCACTTAATTTAGTTCATCATATCAGATTTAAATCATGATTCGCAACATGCCACCCAATGACGTTAACCGCTATGTCACGTTGCAGCAGCATAGTTCGTGGCAGAACGCTGCAAAGAAAGACTAAACGAATGACGCTAATGAAAGCGTAATGGAGCATAGTGTTTTAGAAGAGAAAGATTACATAAGCCCGAGGAGCTGAAAGAATTCCGACCCCAATTCACATGCGGATGGGGACTGGGGAGGCTGATGCTTAGCACGGTGCTAGAGTTACAGCAAGCGGATCTAGATACATGGCAGTCTGACCTGGAGGTTGCTATGATCATAGTGATATTTTTGCTACCTTGCCGGTCTCACACTTCGTGTGGAAGCTTTATTTCACCTGTAACATTGCTTTCCCTGCTCCCGGCACCAGGAAACCCGATGAAGTCAGCGGCACAACGCTCGTCCGTGAACTTGTGTTTACCCTGCACTGAGTCACAGCACACACTGCCCGTTACGTCACGCCGAAGGCTTCCGCCTTTTACGACCGTGCTAAACACCTTAGCTCCTTGATTATTTCCTAGCCACCGCTGTTCGCTCGGCGACTCAAGTTCCAAGTAGCACGGTAACAGAGCTCTGTTTCACTGCCTGCTTGCTACTTGCCACTACTCCCTTAAAAGTACGTACCTATCGAATGATATCACTAGGAGATTAGCTAGTCATGGTTATCAGTTGAAACATATGTCAAAGTTGGCAATTCATCTATAAATGTATTAGTCAGAACTGAACATGTCTTTACCATGCAGGGTTGAAGTATATGTTCCTACAGTCCTCCGACACCTGATTTATACTCATGAGCATCTTAATTAGAGAAAACTATTGTTGTGTAGACATAGTACGCCTGTAGACAATTAGAATAGATTAACACTGTGTGCCACATGAAGGGGATGTCAAAAGAGGCAGTTCTGCCCTTGTTCTTGATAATGGTGGGGAAAACTTGAGAAATATCAACACACTTTAAGGGGATTTGTAGACCCATAAAAAACTTCAATGTAAATTGGTGCAGGATATCTCAAGAATTGAGAAAAAAATAATTATAAACTATACGGAAGGACTATTAATGTAGTGTACAAGAAGGAAAAGGAAACAACACGAGTGGAACACCAAGACAGAAGTTCTCGAATCGACTTATTTTGTAGTATTTGCTGATTGTATAAACAGCAGCACCCTCCATGTAGGAGGCAGTTCTGTCCTGTCTCTACGTTGTTGTCCGTAATACACGTGCTTACAACGCTAAGTGTTGTTCTTCATTGATGACCCTGCCATCGGTTTTGGAATTGACGGTGGTTACGACGTGAACATATCTTACGGCTTAAAGCCAGAAAAGCACGAAGCTGAGGCTCAAACACATTGAACGGGTCGTCCCATTGCCGCCCCAGATCCCACAGAAATGAAGTAGGCTTACTTTTAACGTAAAGCGTTATTGTCTGTCATTCAAATTTTGGTGTTTTATTACATGTTCGATGTGACCGTGATGGACTGCCCGGTAGAGCAGTAGACTCTGGCCCTGGAGGTTCGGGTTTCCAGACCTGTTTTCCTCGTTCCAGTCCCTCAGTACTGCCCGAGCTACACCAGCCAGCTATCTACTGACTACCGGAGGATCTTCCTTTCAGGTAGAAGGAGGCTGTAACGGCGAGCCTGCCACCTTCACCCTCCTACTGCCACGGTGGAGAAAGGCTGCACTCTGCCTGCAGTGATGCCAACAGTCCGGTCACGCGCTTCAGTGGCAGACTTTATATTTTTTTTTACAAAGATGCATCTAAGGCAAAATGTTCCTAACGAATGCTACACTACGGTCACGACCATCCTGGATTCCTTTGGTTACACTCCTACCCTATAAAAAAAACCCACTAACGCAAGAATTTAACTAGCAGGGTCAAGGCAAGGCTTGACGCACAATTCTTGATAATGAGACTGTACACAAATGCCTTCAGTAAACCCCAAACTTCTCCTTCGAATCTCGTGGAGAAAGATTATGTCACATTGCCCATTATTATTCGTTCTTGTTGGTCCCTTTAGTGTTACTTGGAAACACTGGATAGGTATCAACACTGGGCTTCATCCTCATTCCAGTTTTCTGAGTTACGTAAATCGAAGACTCGTGCATACAATACAGTAAATGTCCGAATGAACATTGCATCGTTTTTCTTAACACAGTAGTCCAATAAGTACACAGAATATTGTTCTGACAACACTGACACTTGCAACGTACTGAGGGCATTCGGCAGGTGTCGTTCGTGGTCAGATATAACAGCGCATCCTGCAGGCTTGGCTAGCACCCGCATTTATGTTCAAGCATGCATTTCTGGCGGCGTTTCCATATTTTTGTACAATCCCTGTAGCAGCGGGGGACTTAAGAGACGTAATAAGAAGAAAGTGGCCATCAGCTGGTCTCCGGCCGGTCGTGGTGGCCGGCGGTTCTAGGCGCTTCAGTCCGGAAACGCGCAACTGCTACGGTCGCACGTTCGAATCCTGTCTCGGACATGGATGTGTGTGATGTCCTTAGGGTAGTTAGGTTTAAGTAGTTCTAAGATCTAGGGGACTGATGACCTCAGATGTTAAGTCCCATAGTGCTGAGACCCATTTGAACCATTTGGTGTCCTTCGTCACAGGCGACCACTCTGTGGCAGATGTTCCTTGTTTTCTGCCTCATGTTAGTGTTGATTGTTGAAACGACGTCCATGTCGTGTATGCCAATTCAGCGTGCAACCTCCCTTGTTGGCAGTCTTTCTTCCCGTAAAGTGACAATGTGCGCACGGTGTGATCTTGACCCTACGAGCCATTTCTACAGGCTTGTCATTATACACAAACTACACTACTGGCCATTAAAATTGCTACACCATGAAGAAATGCAGATGATAAACGGGTTTTCATTTGGCAATTATATTACACTAGAATTGACATGTGATTACATTTTCACGCAATTTGGGTGCATAGATCCTGAGAAATCAGTTCCCAGAACAACCCCCTCTGGCCGTAATAACGGCCATGATACGCCTGGGCATTGAGTCAAACTGAGCTTCGATGGTGTTTACAGGTACAGCTGCCCATGCAGCTTCATCACGATACCACAGTTCATCAAGAGTAGTGACAGGCGTATTGTGACGAGCCAGTTGCTCGGCCACCATTGACCAGACGTTTTCAGTTGGTCAGAGATCTGGAGAATGTGCTTGCCAGAGCAGCAGTCGAACATTTTCTGAATCCAGAAAGGCCCGTACAGGACCTGCAACATGTGGTCGTGCATTATCCTGCTGAAATGTAGGGTTTCGCAGGGATCGAATGAAGGGTAGAGCCACGTGACGTAACACATCTGAAATATAACGTTCACTGTTCAAAGTGCCGTCAATGAGAACAAGAGGTGACCGAGACGTGCAACCAATGGCACCCCATAACATCACGCCGGGTGATACGCCAGTACGGCGATGACGAATACACGCTTCCGATGTGCGTTCACCGCGATGTCGCCAAACACAGATGCGACCATCATGATGCTGTAAACAGGATCTGGATTCATCCGAAAAAAATGACTTTTTGCCTTTCGTGCACCCACGTTGGCCATTGAGTACACCATCGCAGGCGCTCCTGTCTGTGACACAGGGTAAGGGTAACCGCAGCAATGGTCTCCGAGCTGATAGTCCATGCTGCTGCAAACGTCGTCGAACTGTTGGTGCAGATAGTTGTTGTCTTGCAAACGTCCCCATCTGTTGACTCAGGGATCGAGACGTAGCTGCATGATCCGTTACAGCCATGCGGATAAGATGCCTGTCATCTCTACTGCTAGTGATACGAGGCCGTTGGGATCCAGCACGGCGTTCCGTATTACCCTCCTGAACCCACCGATTCCATATTCTGCTAACAGTCATTGGATCTCGACCAACGCGAGCAGCAATGTCGCGATACGATAAACCGCAATCGCGATAGGCTACAATCCGACCTTTATCAACGTCGGAAACGTGACGGTACGCATTTCTCCTCCTTACACGAGGCATGACAACAATGTTTCACCAGGCAACGCCGGTCAACTGCTGTTTGTGTATGAGAAATCGGTTGCAAACTTTCCTCATGTCAGTACGTTGTAGGTGTCGCCACCGGCGCCAAACTTGTGTGAATGCTCTGAAAAGCTAATCATTCGCATATCACAGCATCTTCTTCCTGTCGGTTAAATTTCGCGTCTATAGCACGTCAATTTCGTGGTGTAGCAATTTTAATGGGCAGTAGCGTACGTTCTCCAGCTCACTATTGCAGACACAGCGCGATCTACTGAGAATGAACGTTTACTTTTAGTTTCACTACATTGATGGCTGTACGTTACAGTTTTCCGTGTCCAAGGCTGAGAAAGAAGTTTCAAGTGAAAATAACACACTGTGAAAGTCATGAGGTTTATGCAAGCTTTTCTGATCATCTGAGGTACTGCAGGTATTGCAACGTGTTTTGTCAGCCGAAGACTGTCAGCTGCGCAATTTCAAAGCAAGCAACAACTTCTTACACTTTCCAGGATAAATTGTGTCTACGAGTTAATATAAGGGCACTGTGAGTGAAAAGAAGTACCACATGTTATGGTCATTTCATGTTCTACATTCCTGTGGCGCGGTCGACATACACATGATTCACTGATTACCGCCCACCTGTCACGGAGTTACCCGCGCTTTCTTCGCAGCTAGCGTCGTGTTCCTGCGCAAAAAAGGTCGACGTCTTTATCGAGATTGTCTGTCATGCTGCGTAATGATGTCCCAGTTCTCAAACAAGGTCTTCCACCTGACGTCTCGAGCCGAGATTATGTCCTTCATGGAACGCGACGTGTGCCCGGTTTGCAAAGGCACAAACAATTTTCCCAGGTGCGCTTCTGTGGAGTCTTTGTGGAAGTGCTCTCGTCCCGCCTCGCATATACTCTCTCTTCCTTCTGAGATTAACTTTTTTTCTCGGTCCCCCCATTTTTGCTCTGCTCTCGGTAGTTTTGTTTTACACGATAAGCTCTTTTAGAAAGTGAACTAGCACTTAGTATAGAAAATGACGTTTGTGTAATTTATGCGCTGTATTAACACAGTGTGCGGATAGTATTTTGGAAGGAAATAAACTGAGGTTAACGGGTGAGTGTGTGGAATACTTCGAACGGAACACATCAGTACACATTTTCAGTAGATTACCAGTTTTCGGGAATGGGGGTGTACCAGATGAGAGATAACTGACAGAACTTTCTGTTCATGTTTCATCGACAATTTCCATTCGTATCTCGTGTTCAGCAATGCCGCAGCCAATTTCAGTGACGCAGATCTTGCAGACGAATTCTGTGCTGTTAATCGGAGGTGGGGGGTTATATTCTTATTCGACAACGTTTCAGGACGCGAGCAGGCAATTTCAGACAGACACATGTTCCATCATCACTTGGCGTTTTATTTCGGTCGTGAAATGGTACACCCACGTTTCGTCCATATTAACAACTCAGCGCCAAAAATTGTCAACATTTTTAAGTTTCGTTTTATTACTAGTATATATGAATCAGTAATTACCCAAGTTTTACTGTGAAATGGAATAAAGTCTCTTTTTTTCGTATGTTCACTTTGTTAGAATTTAAGAAGTATGATTAAATCATTAACGTTTTCTTTTAATTCTACATACAGTAGAACCCCTCTATGCCGACCTTGGATGGTTCGTCACTCCGGTTAGTCCGACCATGCTCAGGCTCGCGAGCCTCTGCCGACTTGTCACTGACTGGACGCCTGTCTGGCCACTGTTGTGGTGTCTATCGCTGTGCATATTGTTATACTGCACGTTATTGTGCAGTTTTATCCTTTGTTGGGATTAAAAAACGTCGTTGTTTGCTTTATTCTGTGTTCTCTAGTACTTGTTACTGTAGATTCATTGTGTGTACAGTTGTCTGTTTTTCAACATGTCTGGATTCAAACGTAAGCACTTAACTCTTTCACTAAATGAAAAATTAGCAGTGCTACAAAGACTGGACGAAGGAGAATCGCTACAAAAATTTGCAAAGGAACTGAATGTAGGTGTTACGACAATTAAGGCTTGGAGGAAGAATAGGAAAGAGATTGAATCCTATACAGTTACGATTGATGGTGAAAACACTCTGAAGAATCGCAAAACATTAAAAAAGCCTAAACTTGAACTGCTTGATAAGACATTGTGGATGTAGTTTTGTCAAGAAAGAAGGAAAGGATCTCCAATATCCGGGCCAATTCTCAAAGAAAAAGCGATAGTTTTGTACAAAAAACTGGAAGCCGAAAGTAAATTTGCTGCCAGTGAAGGCTGGATTGATCGTTGGAAAACTCGTCATGGTGTCCGATTTGTTTCTATTTCCGGTGAAAAACTATCTGCCGATGCCGCAGCTGCTAAGGAGTTTTCCGTTAAGTTTCAAGAAATTGTAGAAGAAAATGAACTGTTACCCTGCCAAGTGTGTAACATCGACGAGACAGGACTGAACTTTAAAATGTTGCCAACAAGAACGCTCGCAGCTTCAAATGAATCCGTGGTAGGAACGAAACTTCTAAAAGAATAACAGTTATTCCTTGTAGCAACGCAGATGGTACCCACAAGCTCCCCTTGTTCGTCATTGGCAAATCTAAGAAGCCTAGGGCATTCAAAAATATAAACTTATCTTCCTTGCCGGTTTATTACCGCAATCAAAAATCTGCTTGGATGGTCTGCAACCTTTTTAAATCCTGGTTTTTCGAAGAGTTTGTGCCATCGGTCGAAAAAGACTTGAAGCAAAAAAATCTGCCTGTTCGTGCCCTACTGCTCTTGGATAACGCGCCTTCACATCCATCTGAGGAAGATTTGGTGAAAGGGGACATAAAAGCTCTCTTTCTGCCTCCTAATGTGACCTCACTCATCCAACCAATGGATCAGGGCGTTATTGAATGATTAAAAAGGCGATACCGCAGAAAGTATATCAGCTCAATCTTGGAAAAATCTGAAGGAGGTCATAACTTGTTTGAGGCAATGAAATCCCTGAACATCAAAGATGCTATCTACACAATCGCTGCAGCATGGGATGAACTGAAAACTGACACACTGCGGAAATCGTGGCGTAAGCTTTGGCCACAAGTTATGACTGAAAAAGAGCATACCGAAGATGAGAAAAACAACGACACACTAGAAATCGTTAAAGATCTACAAACTCTGGAGCCGAATGTCCCTGCCAATGAAGTTGAAGAGTGGATCAACGAATGTGACAAAGACTGTGACACTTTTGAAGAGCTCAATGACGACCAGATTGTTGCCGCTGTTAGCCAGGAAACTGTGAATAAGGACTCGGACGGCGAAGACGAACCCCCCACCCGCATTTCACACAACGACGCAAAAAACGCTTTTGACATCGCCCTTCAATACATCGAACAGAATCCAACTTCAACTCCAATGGACGTTTTGTGGATAAAAAAATGGAGGGACACTGTAGCTAAATCTAGAATAACATCTGCTAAACACAGATGTATCATTGACCTTTTTTTCCAAGTAATTTGTTTTCGTTTTTGCTGTAAAAACCATCCATACAGTATAATCATTTCTTAGTTTATACATACAGTAGTATATTTCTTTGTATAAAAATCGTTTTTTATATACACAGCGGTATAAACATTTTATTAGTTTACAGTATATATCGTTTATACGTTTTTAAGTACAGTACGGTACTATAATTTGTTTATCGTTTTTCCCTTTAAAACCAATACATATTACAGTGTGTGTAGACGTTTTTTAATTAATATATTGTTTAACACTGTGTAAAAAACATCTATTTATATTACTGTAGACGTCTTTTAGTTCTTAAATCGTTTAATTTTTTGTACTTAATGTTTTTTTATATTTTTCCCAATAAATATTAGATTTCTCGGATAATCCGACCTTTTTTACGTTCCGACCATGGTCCCGGTCCAGAAGGTGACGGATTAGAGGGGTTCTACTGTAGCAATAAAGGTCGGGACACACATGTCAGGACCGTGTCCGTGCCGAGACACGTCCGAGTATCGGCCGTCACCCGGACTACGAAATACAACATTAAAACAAATGCAGCGGGCCCCACTTGACCGGGCCGTGCACGGGGAACGTCAACAGACCGGGGCCGGGCCGGGCGGGATTCGCCGTGTTTAAATTTTCACGTGACGGACACGGCCTGACGGTGGGGTTGTCTTGTGAGCTGTGCAACTGCGCAAAACTGTTCTGTGTACAAAACCTGGATGTGGAACGACTAATAGAGGAAGTTCGTAAGTTTCCTGTTCTTTACTATCAGGGAAGTGAAAATTACAGGAATACCGAGTACAAAGACAGAGTTTGGAAGACAATTGCAACAGATCTACAAGCCAAAGGTAAGATAAAAACTATACAAGTTTTAATACCCGAAAGATATTTATTTACTTTTTATTTTACAAACAGATGTTTGGTTTATGTCATCGTTATATCGCCAAGGCGACATGTTCTTGCCATTCCACAGTCCCTTGTGGAGAGTTCAGGAACTTTTTGAGTTGTTCTCGTACAGCAAGTGCAGCATCTGTTGATCTCCCACGAATTCGAGGTAGGTTTCGAAGATTTGATGAACTTCCGGATCCCTCAGCAGTTTCCGTTTGATCCATCCTCTGTTCGGGCACCCTATAACCTTCCATTTTTCGGATAAAGTTGTGCAGTACACACGCAGCCGTCACAATCATTGTAAGGTTATTAGGATCTCCCTGAAGGATTCTTCTAAATATTCGAAATTTCTGTTGCAATATACCGAATGCATTTTCGGATATTCTTCTTGCCCGACTCAAACGATAATTAAATATAGCCTTGTCATTTGTTAAGTTCCTGCCAGGATATGGTCGCATCAAGTATGTTTTGAGAGGGAAAGCTTCATCGCCTACAATTACCATTGGAAGTTCAACATCAGTTTGGGGTAAAGTTTTACTCTTTGGGACGCTAAGCGTATTGTTTTCCAATGACTTTCCAAGATTTAAATTTAAGAGAATGCCTCCATCAGAGTTTTTTCCGTACGCTCCCACGTCTATTGCAATAAAATTATAACATGGGTCAACCAGAGCAAGAAGCACAAAGGAATATGTTTTTTTGTAATTCCAATAGAGACTTCCTGAGTTGTTTGGAGCCTGTATTGTTACGTGCTTTCCATCTAAAGATCCAATGCAGTTTGGAAACTGCCATTTTGTCCAAAACTCCTCAGCTATAGCATTCCATTTTTCTTCATTCGGCACAGGCATCACCTCTTCTAGCAATAAATCGATAACTGTTCTAGAGGTGTCATGGACGATAGCTGCAACTATGGATTTTCCCAACCTGTAGCTGAAGGAAATAGTTTTAAAGGAATCTCCTGTAGCAAGGAACCTGAAAAAAATTGAATGTATAAGATGAGAAATACTGTATAATCTATAAAATATTTGCAGCATTTTAAACATTGTAATATAAATACGCGATTTAAAATATTTTTGCTACAGGTGGAATAGAGGAATGCAAAAAAAAAAAAAAAATGGGCATCTGTTCGTGACCAACTAAAGAAGACCTTGCAGAAAAGGAAAACTGTTTCAGGACAAGCTGCTGTTCATCAACATAAATACGAGTATGAAGATCTCTTAACGTTCCTGCTACCTTACATGGTAGAACGAGAAACAGTTTCCAATGTTCCTTACACGCAAGACAATAATGAGCATAAACAAGAATCAAATACAGATTCCCAAGAGGAGCAGTCGATTGTTGAAAACGAAAAAGTGTCTACACAAGAAGACATTGCAGATGAAGAATGGATCATTAAAACCCAGGATAGTGAAACAGAGAATTTGATAGAGCGCACTCGCCATTCCCAGACGCCCTCAGCTCATTCGTCCGTCGCTTCAAAGAAGAACACGTTTATGAAACCACCTCTGAAACGAAAATTTCAGCGTGAGGTTAAACCACAAGAATCTGCATCAAGCCAGCTCATGGCTTACATTTTGGCAGAAAAAAAAGCTGAAAAACAGAGAGATATACAAAACCCAGTTGATGCTTTTTTGGCTGGTATAGCACCAGCCCTAAAATCATTGCATCCACTACTGTTTCATCAAGCTAAAAGTAGGATTTTTTCAATTGTACAAGACTTTGAACTGAAGCAACTCATGAATGACGTATCAGTCCATCAATTCACTCCATCATCCTCCAATTCCTCAGCAAAATCTGTTTCAACACCATGTCCTTCACCTGTGGGAAACGAGTCAACAGAACCTACACAGCAGCTTTTGGACCTGCAAAGGGATTCGCACAATTCGTATATAAATAACCAAAGCCATCATCTTCCAAGTTCCCCTGCATCCTCATCAGCTTCTGAAACTAA
Organism: Schistocerca piceifrons; assembly: GCF_021461385.2. Taxonomy (NCBI): domain Eukaryota; kingdom Metazoa; phylum Arthropoda; class Insecta; order Orthoptera; family Acrididae; genus Schistocerca; species Schistocerca piceifrons. The sequence goes on along the minus strand of NC_060138.1, from coordinate 351,738,695 downwards.
TTCACTGAATAGTCCTCATTTGTTTTTCTTAGGGTAGTAGAAATTTAACTGTATTATTTACTAACTTATGTATTTATCTTTCAATTACTAAAGTAATAAAATAAAAATGCTGTCCTTAAAACTTCTTATTTATTTGTGTTCTGTGTACTTTTCTTTAACCTACCGTAAAAAAACAGCCAGTCGTTCTTTGGGTGAAACTGATACTCTCCAGAACGTGTCATTTTTTCTCAGCCTTGGTTCTAGTTTCTTTTGAAAGTTCACAGAAGGTGTACTGCGTCATCCTAAAATATTCATAAAACTTAGTCTCATCATCTACGAGGTGAGAAAATAATGTTCGAAACTCTCCCTGTACTGGTCTTGTTTTCCAGGCACTGTGGATCCATAATTTTCTTCTTCTTGTTTGCCTTCGTTCGTTTTCCTCTTCGTCTAAAGCAAGTGCTATAAGTCCTAATTCACTATTACGAAAATTAGTGAACATGTTCTACAGCTTTCACAAACAGAAACACAGCTCACCGCGTCCGAGTCACTGCAAGGAACAACAAAGACACGGACGTGCCCCGGTCATGTGTGGCCCCTGCAGGAACGGACCGGAGCACGGCCGTCACTCGTCCGACGCTCGGCCCTGACACGGCCCGGACGTGTGTGTCCCGACCTTAATTCAGACAATGATAGATGTTGCTTTTTACAACTTACGGTTGACTTGCGTTGCCATAGAACCAAAAGTCGGTAAAGGTGTACCATAAGTTGGTAACGAGGCATTAATCTCTAGACACTGGACTTGGATTCGTTAGAAGCAAGCTTCAAATGCCCGTCCCGTAATCCAGAATTGAATGTTCTCTGGTTTCCACGTATCACGCTGTGTAGCAGGGCGGTTGCTGTAAAAGTCACTACTCTGTCCAATACGAGCCTGTGCTGCGTTTCTCATTGTATCGACGACAATGAGACTCAAATTTTTCTTCTGAACAGACTTCCGTATTACCATAGAACTGCTGAAGCACCCAAAGAATTACTACTTCCTTATGCGAATGTTGTAAGACGTAGGCGATGTAAAAATAGTAAAGTTGTCTTTCGTTCCATAATGCCATAAAGTCTCAGTTTTTGAGTGGTTCATCAGGACAAGATTTTCCAATCCCAAAAGCGTGTAATACGAGTTATTTGTGGATTGAACTGAAGACCGCCCTGCAGAGGAACTGGGCTTACTAACTGCTGCTTCCCGACACCCATTTTTCTTTATCATGAAACAAAGCCTTTGTTGGAATATTGTTTTTACTTTTTGCCAGCGGCACGTCTCACCTTTGTTTAGGCATCTACGGAAACGCATCATTGGGAAATAATAAAAAAATCCGAACACTGCAACCAAGATTGCTTGTTTCTTCATACCAACCCCAACTACATTATGAACTGGAAAAACTTTTGCTTTTTCCTTAACGAAATTCGTCATAAGAACATCTTTCTTAAATAAACAGCTGAGTTTATGGAATCAATACTAGTCGCTTACTTCTGTCCAGAAATTTGTCCGTCATTCAGAAACACTAATCTTCAGTAACTTGCGAGCAGATGCAAAAAGATTAGCTACTAGTAATGTTCAGGACCCTAAGGATTTGCTAGTGGCCTATTCCTTTTAGTCCAGTGAATAATTTTGTGATATAACCAACAATATGTATATGTATTAATAATATATCAAATTGTGTCAGCGCTCCGTAAAATCTGACAATCGCACAACTTCAGTACAGTAATGTGATCAATATAAATAAGAACTGAAAACTACTTTTTGTTTGATGATCCGTGTATAAAGCAGCCGAATAATTAATGCACCTCACTGTATGCAGGGTGTCTCAGGAGAAACAGTCAGTATTCGTGGATATGACAGGAACGATCTTTTGACGCAAAGAAGTTCAGATGTGCATATGCCCTATTTCGAACGGTTCACGAGACAGAACACATTTAATGTACATCGTGATCTATTTTCTGCAGTATTCAATATAGAATGATAGTATTCAATATAGAATAATTTCTAAAGCTGAATTTTACGCGCCCATTCGACAGAGCGGTCCCATATAACTCTAATGCGATTTTTTTTATCGATGTTTGTTAGCAGGGACGAAGAATAATAAGCTGCTCATGCCTATAGTAGTCAGCATGGGCCAGGGCGCTGGTGTCGCTTCTGAAGTACTCGTTGTTCTTGGTATTTTACTGTCCCTGCTAATACGTGCCGATAAAACAAATACCGCACTAAATAAATATTGGACCGCTCTATAGAACGGACAAATAAAATTCCTTTTTGAAAGTTATTTTTCTAAACTGAATGCTACAGAAGCAAAATAACAAGTATACTAAATGTGGTCTGTCTCGGAATAGAGCGTATGTCCATATGAAGTTTTTTACTTCAAATAATCGTTCCTCTCATATCCCTGAGTACTGACTATTCGTCGTGGGACACACCGTATGCATGTGCATGTCTGAGATGAGCTTCGTGTTACCTCTCCGATGAAAATTTGTTTCCATTTTCTTTTCGCTTTTACATAGGATACATGAGGACTGTTTTACGTAGGATAAGTAGAATGAACATCAGTATGTTATTCTCTCTCTTTCTCTCCCGCCTTCCCTCCCTCCCTCCCTCCCTCCCCCCCTCTCGTACAGTATGTATCAAATCTTTCGGGTCAAATTGAAACAGGTGACCACAATCGATTATATTAAGATACGGAACTAATGGCCGGAAACGCATATTTATTGCGTTGTGGACATTCACAACGTGCCCCGCATAACAAAAACGAAGCTCATAGTAACTCTTCTAAGTGATGATCACCAGTCTCAATGCATGCATGACAACAGCGCTTCAAGTTCTGTCGCAATCTGGCATACATCCTTGGTGTCAGTTGTGCCGGGAGAGAAGCAGCGTGGACCCTATCGAGCAGGTCTTCATCCCCTACTACGGCGATTTTGTAGAACAACGTCTAAGCTTAACCTCAGGGATGTTGAGATCCGCAGTTTCGCAATACATCCACTGAGACTGGCGGTCTTCACTTTGAACAATTACTACGAGCCACGTTGTTGTAACGTGGCGCACAACACAATAGATATGCATTTTCGATTGTTGGTTCCTTACCTCAATATAATCGGCTGTGAACCTACTACCATCGGTTTCAATTTGGTATAAGAGGTTTGAGACACCCTATATATAGAATGACGGACATGGAAAGTGTAAAGTCATGAACCATCGCACCAATTCCATTTTTATCAAACTTTATAGACCTGTTCATCATGTAACGGCTATTAGATGATTAGACTTCCTTTCCATAAAGAAAGAGCGTCCATCTTCTCATCCTGTCGTCGTAAGTTGCGTGCAATATTATATTGAAAATATCGCCGGCCGGGGTGGCCGAGCGGTTCTAGGCGCTACAGTCTGGCACCGCGCGACCGCTACGGTCGCAGGTTCGAATCCTACCTCGGGCATGGATGTGTGTGATGTCCTTATGTTAGTTAGGTTTAAGTAGTTCTAAGTTCTAGGGGACTGATGACCTCAGACGTTAAGTCCCATAGTGCTCAGAGCCATTTGAACCATTTTTGTTCGGTCGATGGGACTGGGAAGTTCTGTGCCATCCACCATACTCCCCGGACTTAAGTCCTTGTGACTTTGATTTGATTCCGAAGATGAAGGAAGCACTTCGTGGCATTCGTTTCAGAACTGTTCCAGAGATGTTAGAGGCAGTAGACCACTCCATTCGCACCGTCAACAGAACAGACTGCTTAACGGTATACTACGCCCTCCACATCACTGTCAGCGGGTACTACACAACGCTGGCGACTACTTTGAAGGACATTAACAGGTGCAAACATGTAACTCTCATGTATCGGTTGTGAATAAATAGTTGCCACTATTTAAGTTCCAACCCTCGTAAATATGAAGTCATGGCAGAATGCACCTCTGAAAAGACGCAGATGGGGAAGGAGGACAGCGTTACAATATCGTTCACCGTTGAGTTCACACTGCTCAAATATTTAGAAGTCAGTACACCCATGCAGCATTATGCATTCCCGCACCATAACACCAGCACTACCAAAACGATAATGTTAGAGAATATTCGTGCGTGCATTACGTGCTCCCCCTTGTCTCCTTATGGGGGTACGTTCAGAATCACTATTCAGACTGAATTTACTCTCATCCGAGAACAGCACGTGACCACGCTCCTCTTTGGTCCTTTCCCTATGCACCATCGTAAACGGTGCCGCCGTTGTGCGGGTGCTATCCCATAAAGTCTCCCTTCCTCTATGGAGCGTCGGATTGCGTGCATTGCATTTCTGTGAAATGTAGTTGCAGTTGCACCCGCTGTTTGACGTAGGTCTCATCTTGCCTGTTACAAGATGTAAGCGATCATCAGCTGATATAGTTGACAATGGTCGAGCACCACTTCTGCTTTGAGCAGCAGTGCCTGTGGGTCGCAACGATCCCTATGAGCGCGAAAAAACGCTGTGCACAATACCAAACTCCTGGGCTACACTCCTCACACTTCGCCCTTCTTCTAATTTCCCAATGATTCTTTATAAAAAGTCATCCACATAGTGTCTACGGGCAGTGCAGTGTACCGTAACTGCTCGTTGACTGACACACACTGTGTTTCCCCTTTCTTTCCACTGCCTCATGTTGGAGGGCCAGCCTCATTTGGCACTGTAGTCACGATGACCTCACGCCGTGTTACTTGGAGGTTTCTGTGCATGGCTGCGGGACCTCTGGAAACATGATCCAGCACTTCCATTCATTTCCACGGCGTCGGTAACACGTTATGTTATGTTATCTATCTCGGCCTCAAGCTTTGCGGAGCAGTGTATTACTCGTATGTACACTTGTTTTATGAAACTTTGTTCATACTCTAAGACCTCCTCACTATGGATCTACGGGAAATATGTCTGATATAATCTTAATGTGTGCACAGTTAGTTGAGTCGCGCGCGTCTGCAAAGTCTGTCCAGAAAGCCAGTGAGAGTAGTCGGCATCAGTCTTGACTAGAGTATCTCATACACCACGGGTCAGCGCACACCGTCGCAGCTCGGCGAACCCAGAATGGCTCGCTCTACAACGGGGCCAACGAGATATACAGGCCCTGCGACGAACTTCTGACGTCACACTAGTCGACTTGTCCACACACTTCGCGAACGCTCGGCTCCGAACAGGTCCCCGGAAAATCAGTATTGAACTGAAAAGATACCCACTAAAGGTCTTAATTTTGTCATGTGGTATCGACCGCTTACATGCATTTAAACGAGTAGTCAAAACTGTTTAAACTTGTATGAATTCTGAAATAGTTACTTGCTCTCCGCCGGCATTCGTAAGACATGCATTGTCACGTGCTGTGACATACGCGCCACGGCCTGTGTTTCTCGTGGGCCTCGCTCTGCAAAGCCGCCCTCCCCTCTCCTCTTTCCCCCTCCCCCTCCCGCCATTCCATCCGGCACGCGATCAGCCGGGCGGCGCTCGAATCCCGTAGCGAACGTAGGCCGCCTGGAATCTTCAGGCCGGTTCCCTCGGTCGTTGGCCCAGGTAGCACGCAAACATTACAGCACCTGCCTTAGACACACAAACACAGCATCCACAACCTCGACACTTTCCAGTTCGGCGTTTTTAGTTCGACCCCTGCCCAATTTTCAGTCGATTTGTTTCCTTTTAATACACAATGTTTCGAAGACCTACCCAATCGCCTTCCTCAGGTGCTGCCTAGGCAGCAAGTACAGACCTGAAGAAGATAACTGGGTAAGTCTTCCAAATATCGTACATAAAAAATGGAAACATCAACTCGTTGAAACACCCGAAAATACAGTATTAATCAATCACTCCGTGAAAACCTGAGAATTCATATTAATGGGATGTTTTTATTAATATCCGTAACTTTCATACTTTGAATTGTTTATTTAAAACCCCTAACTGGCTTCGAGTGGGTAACCACTCATCTTCATGTGGCTGAAATCTACGGCAGAACAAATGTTTGCTGAACATCTGTTGCTAATAGTCGTCCCACTGAACGAAAATCTGGAAAGGACAGTTGAGAACAATTTGGAACGATTCTTTTGCGTAAATGTGCGGACATGTGATCGCATTGCAAGAATTATCACCCTGAGTCTTCAAACAACAATTCAAAAAATATTTAGAAATGTTTGATGTAGCGGATAAACATGCCGTTAAGTGGCACTCTACAGCAGTCACTGCGAGCCTTTGCGAAATGTTAGCATATAACGAAAGATCAGAGAAAGTATGTAAAATCTACAAGTGTTGTGCGACGAAAGATTTAGTGAATATACGATACTGGAAAGAATGCTGTGGGTTCTGAGGCATGCTTAACCTTCACAAGAGTGAAAACTCTGGAACACATGTAGTAATTTCAGTCTATCGTTCTTCACATATAACTAATTATTTGCGAAAAAATAACTTAAAAATGGGGGTGGTGGTGGTGGGAAGGGGGATGTGTTGTACAGATAAACTTTACTCTGGAACATGTGGGGAAATTTTAACAATTTTACCGCATTTATGACTTGGTAGTACCACACTCAGTAAATGAACGATGGGGGCAGATGCGGTAATCTTGCGTAGTCGTTCTGTGCCAGGCTCTTCAAATCAAATGGTTCAAATGGCTCTGAGCACTATGGGACTCAGCTGCTGTGGTCATCAGTCCCCTAGATCTTAGAACTAATTAAACCTAACTAACCTAAGGACATCACACACATCCATGCCTGAGGCAGGATTCGAACCTGCGACCGTAGCAGCAGCGCGGCTCCGGACTGGAGCGCCTAGAACCGCACGACCACCGCGGCCGGCTCTGCCAGGCTCTAATGGAGGTGGTTTGCCAGTTCTTTCCTCCTACCTGTTATGAAGTGTATTTGCGTTTTACGGATGAATTTGATGAGTGATCGTTCAGTGTAGTTTAGTATAGTTCAGTGTTGTGTCTGTTTTGGTACGGACGAAGAGAAGGGAGAGGATGAAATCCAGTACTGGTACACAGCATGCGTATCTCAAAAACCACCAAGTGGCGCGTCGAGATTAACGTCCCTATTTGGCGTACGGGTCACTACCAACAGTATCACACGCCCTCAGTCAGTGTGACACTGCGAAGGGGTTTGGAATAAACTCAGGACATGGGCGTCGCATCTGGTGGTGGGGAACTGAATCCTACCACTTTAACTTCCGCTACTGTCTGTGCAGTGAGTGGAGCCGACTACCTCAGAGTCGACCATCACCGCACAAGCGTTCGCTCGGTTACGATGGCAAGGTGTGTCTTATTGACTGAAAAAATATTGCAGTGGTGAGGCACCCACACTACCCTTCCAATAGTAATGGGAACTATGGAACCAAACTCGATGTACTTATGCCTTAAAAAGTGACAGCTGGCATCAACACGAAGGTTGGGTTGAACATGGTAGTGCTTCACTAGTTAGAATTCCGCTCGGCTCATACTTAATTTCTCCCACATTATCATCAAAGAGTATGCTCCCTTATAGCGTTGAATGATTACATGTCAAATTCTGCAACAATCAGTACGATGTACCAGTTCAGCTATTAGGGTTCAACAGTACTGTTTCACTATGTTATTTGCGTTCGATAGGATTCCATTTACCGTCAAAGCATCGCCGCTATCGTTCGGTACGGTGAAACTGGTAAAACAAGTACGCTCTTTCCTCGTGTCAGCGTTAACATATCAGCAACGCACTACGCAGCCATGATGGGTCAAGAAACAGAGGAACTCCTTATACATCAGTATTGTTAATAGCTATAGCCATTTTTTCCTGATTTGCTAAATCAGTTATGCTTTATCACAAAGAGCAGAAAAATTCCTTTTTTTTTTTTTGCAACTGAATGTTTTATTTGTGTGTACCAAACATGCTTCGTCTATTCATGCTAGGCATCTTCAGTGGTCATCATTTTTATGTTCTTTTCGTGTACTCACGTGTTGTTATTTATGTATTAGGTGCACATAGTACAGATTTCTTCCTTCCAACGGATAGGTCACATTTAAACATTGAGCTATACATTACCTCCGCTGTACATTGCCTATACTGTAACCAAAAGCCGGCCGGAGTGGCCGTGCGGTTCTAGGCGCTACAGTGTGGAGCCGAGCGACCGCTACGATCGCAGGTTCGAATCCTGCCTCGGGCATGGATGTGTGAGATGTCTTTAGGTTAGTTAGGTTTAATTAGTTCAAAGTTCTAGGCGACTGATGACCTCAGAAGTTAAGTCGCATAGTGCTCAGAGCCATTTGAACCATTTTTGTAACCAAAACAAGATGCAAGACGCTACAATATAGGTTATATGCAATGAAATGTTTAAAAGTTACATATCAATGGGAAGAAATGTGTATTGTGTGCATCTAGCATATAAAGAATAACACATGGATACGTAAAAGGAGATAAAAATGAATATCACTAAAGATGCCTAGCATGGAAACCATGTTTGGTACACAAAGATAAAACATTCACTTGCAAAAGATGGAATATGTACATAGTTTTGGTAGGTCAATTTGAGGTAGTTTCCCGACTTGATAGACCACAAGTGTCCCGTATCAAACTGTTCGTCTCAACTTGCTACCTCAATATGCTACCTCAAATTGGCCTACAAAAACTACATAAGCTACAATGCGTGGGCGTCGAGCGAGTTTTTCAACGTTCTCTCACTCTCTTCGCACAAACCATTAGTTCTAGGGAAAAAAATGAATAGGACCTTTTTTGTAGGAAATTTAATATAGTTGAATTTTGTACTGCGACACGTTGTCGCTGGAGGGTGCGTTTTCGAGTTATTAAAGAAAAACGTACGACAGTGATATTAAATGTGTTCTATCTCGGTAACCATTCAGAATAGGGCATGCGTCCTTATCAAGTTTTTTGTTCAGAGTCACTAATACTATCACTCCTCAAAGCAAGTATCTTTCCTCCTGACCTACCCTGTATATATATAAAATAGTCCTTCTGTATCATTTAATATTTTTTCTGTGTTAAGCTTACTGAAATGTAAGAGACGTTGCAGCAGACGCGTTTAGTTTTTTATTGACGAACTTTCGTCAGTGGTGTTTCAGTAAATAATACATGTGTAATACATTTCTATGTTTTGAATCCTATAGATTGAAAACAGTTTTCCTACGAATGTGGTGCACTGCCAAAAATAATTTTAATTTTTAAGAATGATAGTATTGTATCTGCAAATATTGTGTAAGTTAAATGTTCGACGGTTTTATGTAAGTTGAGAAATAATCTAAGGTACGCACGGTATAGTGCGTGCGTAGTATGTTCCTTTCTATGGCCATCTTCCACATGGGCTGCTGTATTCACAATTATTTTTCTCGAACGTACATTTTAACACAGGCCACCTTACGGACAACAGTGGAGAGTAAATCGTGTCCCACTGTCTTAACACCCCGCTCTCCCTACCCCCCTCCCCTCCTGTTCCATTGGTGAAAGTTGTAAGGGAAGAATGACTCCCATAAGCCTCTGTATCAGATTGCATTTCCTGAATTTATCGTCAAGATAATTTCATGAGATACTCATTTATACCAGATGGCTCTCCTAAGAGTCGTCAGGTACGTTTTCTCTGGTGCTACGGCAGATATTTGCAATTTCATGTTTGTGATGTGCAGCTGGAGTCAGCCCTAACAAATACCTGCCTCACCACGACTTCCATGCCACGCTCACTGTCGAGGAAAAGCGTCGGTTTGTTTCTCATTACTAACAAAATTATCGTAAAAGAGGAATTTTACGTGGCCATTTGATACAGCGGGCACGAATTAGCCTAATGGGACGTTAGTTTTTCAGTATGTATTTGATAGAGACAGAATAATAGCCGGTACTGCAGCAGAGTCTGAGCAGCACTGCTATATGGCGGTAGCAGTTAGCGCAGGCCTGCTGGAGTAGGTTCGATTCCCAGCCAGGTTGGGGATTTTCGCTGCCCAGGTACTGGGTGTATGTTTTGTCATCATCATCATCATCATCTTTGGTGACAGTGGCTAAATTGGACTGAGTAAAGAAATTGGACTGTGTGAAAAACTGGGACTTTGTATGGGCGGCCGGCCGGTGTGGCCGAGCGGTTCTAGGCGCTTCAGTCTGGAACCGTGGGACCGCTACGGTCGCAGGTTCGAATCCTGCCTCGGGCATGGATGTGTGTGATGTCCTTAGGTTAGTTAGATTTAAGTTGTTCTAAGTTCTAGGGGACTGATGACCTCAGATGTTAAGTCCCATAGTGCTCAGAGCCATTTGAACCATTTTTTTATGGGCGCTGATGCTAAGGCAGTTGAATGCCCAACAAAATCAAACATGATCATCGTCACCTGCTGGAGTACTGGTTAATCTTCATGTTTTACTGTCCCTTTTACTGCATACCACTGTAAGTATATCGGACTAGACTACTTTGGAACTGCTCTATCGAACAGGCACGTAAAATGCCTCCTCAAAAATCATTTTATTCGGAACAAAAAACAAACCAAGGCTTTCGGTCGATGCTGAGCGTCGCATGAATGGAAATGATGATCAGTGTTTGTTCCGGCTGACTCAGGTTTCACACTGAAAAATCGAAATTGTAAATATCTGCCGAAGCACCAGTGAAAATGCGCCTGATGACTCTTAGGAACGTCACCTTGTATACCATTCTTATTTTCATTTGTTGCTCCTATGCCTTTCCTCCTCTTCCTTCTCCTTCCTCCCTTTGTTCCTCCTCCTCCTCCTCTTTTTTGTTCTTCTGCCTCCTTTTTTCCTTTTTTAACCACTCTTTTTTTGTTACTCGTTTTCTTCCCATCTCCTCTCTTGCCACTTTCATTGTTTTTTTAATCACAGCCTACTCCTCCTCCTCCCCCCCCATTGTTCATCCTCATCCTTCTCCTCCTTCTCCTCCTCCTCCTCCTCCTCCTCCTCCTCCTCCTCCTCCTCCTCCTCTTTATTTGCTCCTTGTCTGACTCCTCTTTTATTGTTCGTCATTTACCCCTTTCTTTGTCCTTCTTCTTCTTCCTCTCCTCTTTTGCCTCTTTCACTATTTTTCGCCCACCACTTGTTTCTTTCTACTTGCTGCTGCCCCTCGTCCCCACATTGCTCTTCTTCTTGTTCCTCTTCTTCCTCCTCCTCCTGCTCCCCTTTTTTCCCTCTTTCTTTTTCCTCTTCTGTGACCTATTTCTTTGTTCCTGGTCTGCCTGCTCATTCTTTTTCCTTGTCTGTCTCCTTTTTCTTTGTTCCTCCTTCCCCCTCTGCTCTTCCATTCCTCCTCGTCCCCACATTGTTCTTCTTCTTGTTCCTCTTCTTCCTCCTCCTCTTCCTGCTCCCCTTTTTACCCCTCTTTCTTTTTCCTCTTCTGTGGCCTATTTCTTTGTTCCTGGTCTGCCTGCTCATTCTTTTTCCTTGTCTGCCTCCTTTTTCTTTGTTCCTCCTTCCCCCTCTGCTCTTCCACTCCTCCTCATCCCCACATTGTTCTTCTTCTTGTTCCTCTTTTTCCTCCTCCTCTTCCTGCTCCCCTTTTTACCCCTCTTTCTTTTTCCTCTTCTGTGACCTATTTCTTTGTTTCTGGTCTGCCTGCTCATTCTTTTTCCTTGTCTGCCTCCTTTTTCTTTGTTCTTCCTTTCCCATCTGCTCTTCTGCATCTTTCACTGTTTTTCATCCATTGTCCATTTCTTTGTTTTTCTTCCTCTTCTTCCTTCTCCTCTTCCTCCTCCTCCTTTCTTTGTTCCCCTTCTGCCTCGTCTTTCTTTGTTCTGCCTTTGCTTCCTGATCCTTTGTTCCTCCTCTTCTTCCTCCTCTCCTCTTCACCTTCTGCATTGTTCTTCATCTACCTTCCCTTTCTTTGTTTCTCCTGCTTCTCCTCATCTTCCTTGTCGCTCCTCCCCTTTCCTTACTCCTTTGTTTGTTTCTTTCTCTCTTCTCTGTTTTTGCTTAACAAGAGCACCATTGTGCTTGTTACCTTCAGTTTCACTGGTACAAAGGAGACATATCGTACGCTGTCCACACCATGTGTTTGGCCAACGTAATTGAGGCTATCGAGTGGAGCGGTGAGGAGGGTGGGTGGCGACTGGCCCCGTGCGCCTGCAGCCCGCGCCGTGTGGAGGCGGTCGGTCGGCGTGGGCCGTGCCTCGCGGCCCTACAAAAGGCCACGCGCCCAGCGCCACGCCGCCTCCGCCCACGACTGCAGCCGCAGCCGCAGCGCCCCGGTCACCTTACATAACGGCGAGCCGGGCCTGTCTGCAGCAGCTGCTGCTGCCGCCACTCTGCTGCGAGCCGCCCTTCTCCTCTGGGCCACGCCACGTCGAGCTGCATCTAAATACCAGCCTCACAGCTGGCTGCGAGCGTTTAGTGATGGCATTTGATGCAGAAATGGAGCTACAAAATATATATCAAAATGCTATTAGTTGCATCGTGGCAGTGAGAGAGACAGTGGACGGAATCAGAATACTAGCAAATACAATAAAGCTCCAGGGAGAGGTGGAATAACAGCAGAACTACAGGTTGGCTATAATAAAACTTTCGCTACTTAGCCCAGTGTAGACAGAAAGCTGCAATGGTCTCACAGAATTTTCCAGTTCGCTCGAGAATTACTGGTGCAGTGCTATATATGGAGTACAAGAAATGTGCGCTCCCGGTAGCTGAGTGGTTAGCGCGACAGAATGTCAATCCTAAGGGCCTGGCTCATTTTCTTTAGTATACACATTGCAAGTGAACTAAATCTGTGACATCAGAGAAATGCCAGTCGTGTCATTATTTGCCACAACAAACTTGGACATAACCAAATAGCAATGAAAACGGACTACGCTCAGTAACGAATATAGAAAAAACTTATCGATGTGCTTAAAAACGTAAAGAATGAAAGGAAACTTAGCAAATGGACAGCATGTCCTACCCACTAAAAGTAAATAAATAAATAAGAGTAACAAATACCATAAGCAGATCAACAAAAAATAATATGAAAACTTGTAATTCACAACCATAGAGATGATTTATTTCTTGTTTTTTTCTCAGATAAATATTTGGTTACAAAAGAAAAGGGCCCGGGTTCGATTCCCGGCTGGGTCGGAGGTTTTCTCCGCTCAGGGACTGGATGTTGTGTTGTCCTAATCATCATCATTTCATTCCCATCGACGCGCAAGTCGCCGAAGTGGCGTCAAATCGAAAGACTTGCACCCGGCGAACGGTCTACCCGACGGGAGTACAAGAAATGAATACATTTACGAATCTATACCACAAGCGGTTTTGAGATATCCAGTATCAACCCATGCTGAAACATACATATTACTGTGTGCTGTAGCCTCCACTGGCGGCAATGGAGGTATTCACTCTGGTATCCAGTCGATCGTACAGATAGCGAATACTGTCCTGGGATGTTATGACACGCCTGCTCAACCTGTTCACGTAATTCTGTAAGAGTTGTTGGTTGATGAGTCACATCTCGTCCCATCATGTCCCACACATGCTCGACTGGATACAAGTCTGGAGACTGTGCTGGGCAGGGAAGTTGCTGCACGTCTTACAGAGCACAATGAGTTCCAAGGAAACTGTATGGGCGCGCATGATTCTGTTGAAAAAACACACCACCTTCCTGTTGCAGGAAGGGCAATAGAACGCTTCTAACAACATTCTGCACATACTGAGCGTTGGTTAGCGTCTTCTCCAGAAACACCAAAGGTGAACGAGAGTTGTATCTCATTGCACCACAGACCATAAGGCCTGGATGGGGTGAGTATGTCTTGGACGAATGCACATTACGAGACAGCACTCACTAGGTCTACGTCGTACGCGCAAACGACGATCACTTGCGTGCAGGCAGAGTCTGCTTCCATCACTGAACCCCATGGCGCCTCGTTCCAAGTGATCCTCTGACGGCCCCAGTGGAGCAGTGCACGTCGATGCTGTGGTGTGAGCGTAAGATGAGCTAGAAGTGTGCGTTCTTGTAGTCCCACTGCTAAAAACCCGTTAGCAACATTTCGTGCTGACACATCTGGGGTCACAAGTCCTTTCATATGTACTGTGGTAGCCGGCCGCTGTGTCCGAGCCGTTCTAGGTGCTTCAGTCCGGAACCGCGCTGCTGCTACGGTCGCAGGTTCAAATCCTGCCTCGAGCATGGGTTCAAATGTGTGTGAAATCGTATGGGACTTAACTGCTAAGGTCATCAGTCCCAAAGCTTACACACTACTTAACATAAATTATGCTAAGAACAAACACACACACCCGAGGGAGGACTCGAACCTCCGCCGGGACCAGCCGCACAGTCCCTGAATGCATAGGTTTAAGTAGTTCTAAGTTCTAGGGCACTGATGACCTCAGACGTTAAGTCCCATAGTGCTCAGAGCCATTTGAACCTTTTTACTGTGGTAGCTGTAGGAACTGCCACTGCTGCCCTTATAATACGACGATCCTACCAGGCGTGTGTGCCTGGTGGACGTCCACAACCTCATCTACGTGTATGAGAATGTTCACGCGACCTCTGATACCAGCATAGTCACGAACTGACGCAGCACGTCCAACTTGTGCGGCTATTCTCCGAAAGGACCATTCCACCTCTCGGATGGCCACAATTTGAACCCTTTCAAACGTGCAGTTGGCTCTAGGAAGCAAGAGTGCGTCTCTGTGGCACGGTTGCCAAATTCATTGACACGTTCGCACCATAATGAGCCTTCTGGCTGTCAGCATTCCCTGTTGAAGGATAGACACAGATGGTGCTCTGGTTGTTATGCCACTACGCTATCTGTCGGCGGACGACGTCGAAACCATTATCAGCATATCCACTATCCCCAAGGTGTCACATACCCTCATCGGATCAAACTCGGCGTCATCCTTCCAGATGTACTAATTAGCTTCCGATGGTGTGTTTACCGTATGGGTAATGAACTGGGAACACGTACAAATTGATTGCCATGTGTTTGAAGAAGCAGAATCGTTTAAATAAGTGGGAATTTTACTAAACAACGGAAATGATGAGAAACAAGAAGCAGCAGCAAAGATCAAAGCGGCATCCAGATCACCGCACTGGCTCAACAAATTGCTGTCATCCAAAAATTTTTCATGAAAATATATAGATCCTAAAACTGTAATTAGACCAGTATCACAATGTGGGGCAGAAATATGGAGAATAGATAAGTACACAGAGAGAAAGATAAAGGCTTTTGAAAGCAGAATCCTGAGAAAGATATTTGGACCACTTTGTGAGAAAGGAGAATGACGAAGAACAAAGAACATGGAGCTCAGAGACGTATACTGGGTGTTACAAAAAGGTACGGCCAAACTTTCAGGAAACATTCCTCACACACAAATAAAGAAAAGATGTTATGTGGACATGTGTCCGGAAACTCTTAATTTCCGTATTAGAGCTCATTTTAGTTCTTCCACATACGCTCAATGGAGCACGTTATCATGATTTCATACGGGACACTCTACCTGTGCTGCTAGAACATGTGTCTTTACAAGTACGACACAACATGTGGTTCATGCACGATGGAGCTCTTGTACATTTCAGTCGAAGTGTTCGTACGCTTCTCAACAACAGATCCGGTGACTGATGGATTGGTAGAGGCGGACCAATTCCATGGCCTCCACGCTCTCCTGATCTCAACCCTCTTGACTTTCATTTATGGAGGCATTTGAAAGCTCTTGTCTACGCAATCCCGGTACCAAATGTAGAGACTCTTCGTGCTCGTATTGTGGACGGCTGTGATACAATACGCCGTTCTCCAGGGCTGCATCAGCGCATCAGGGATTCCATGAGACGGAGAGTGGATGCATGTATCCTCGCTAACGGAGGGATTTTGAACATTTCCTATAACAAAGTGTTTGAAGTCACGCTGGTACGTTCTGTTGCTGTGTGATGTGATTTGAAGAGAAATAATAAAATGAGCTGTAACATGGAAAGTAAGCGTTTCCGGACACATGTCCACATAACATATTTTCTTTCTTTGTGTGTGAGGAATGTTCCCTGGAAGTTTGGCCGTACCTTTTTGTAACACGCTGTATAATGAACCAGATGTTGCCTTGGAAGCCAAGACAAGGAGACTGACGTGGGACGGCCACATCCATGGAAGAGAGGAGATTGAGAGAAATGTCAGAGCAGGAACTAGAAGGACACAGATCTTCAGGAAGACTGCGAATAAGATAGAAAAGCCAGGTGGCCAAAGATCTTCAGATATCTGGAGCAAGGGAAGAAGACACCAAGGTCAGATCGCTGTGAAGGAGGCTGTTTCACGAGACCAAAAGCCAACTGCAGTATGTGGTGCAGGATATCAACAGTAATTAAGTATTTGACACATGTAACACTCTCAGCTTATATCGCGTTTTAACACAGAAATAAACATTATGTTACGGTTCACCTGAAAAGAAAAAGAAATCCTTGGGGAATAACTGTCGTGCTTCAGCCTTCTTGCTCGAGAACTGTCTTTAGAGGTCAAAGAGCTTTGATGTGATATTCTAACCTCGATGAGCGTGTTTCTCGCACTATCATTTCTGAAATTCTCACGAACAGAAGTGAATGAAACAAGCTTCATACTACAAGATCTAGGTGCGCGACAATACAAAAAAAAATTGAGTTATAGAACTTTCCACGATTACTGACGTCTCTGTAAACTCTCTCTCTCTCTCTCTCTGTGTTTCTCTTTCTCTCTGTGTTTCTCTCTCTCTCTCTCTCTCTCTCCCTCCCTCTCTCTCCCTCTCTCTCAAGTTCCTTCTCCCCCTCTCTGTCTATATCCTCCTCCCCTGTCTGTGTGTTCATAACTTCTTCCACCCATCTCCCTATCTATATCCGCCTCCCCGCTCTCCTTCTACTCATTCCTCTATCTGTCCCTCTGCTCCTCCCCTGTTTCTCTGACATCATCATCCTTCCACCTCTCACTACACATCTCGTCTTCCCCCCCTACTTGCTCAGTCCTGATCATCCGCATGTATGGCGCCTGGAATGCATTCCGATACAACCCCTGCACAACATGCCTTTCCACTCCCACATCTATTGTAGATAGGTGGTTCTTACCCACAAAGTACTTCTTCCTGAACAATAAGTAATATGTATACCAAAATCAGTTGAAATTCGTCCAGTGGCTTAGAAGGAGATGATGAATACACACACACACACACACACACACACACACACTGTCCATACCTTCCTCCCCCTTCTCCCTGTCCATATTCTCCCCCTCCCCTCCCTTTTCTTATCCATGTCTTCCTCCCTCCCTCTCATTGTCTCCTTCTTCCCCCTCCCTCTCTGTCCATATCCTTCTCCACCCCTCGTTATGATACAGTGCCCAGAAGTCTGTGCATTAAAAGATACTGCTTCCAAAACTGAGATGTGCTATTCGTGTCATGAACATTTCTAACAGATTACAGCAGTGTACCGGACAGAAACTCCACACCCAGTTCGTTGCCATCAGTGGACAACACTGTATTATTAGTATAATTAGCTTCTCAAGCTGTACAGTAGATTAAATCCAGTAATATATAAATTAGTTTCGACAAAGGGCCTAATATAAGTATAACAACTTAACTGGCATTTAACTCGGGGATAACATCAGCATAACTGCATATGACAGTATATTGTCATGCCCGTTGTTCAGAATGTACAATATACGGCAAGTTCTCCAGTACGTTAAAGAAGAGATCGTTACTGCAGTGGTCACTCACTTTTGTCTTTGGAAGGAAGAAATTCGAAAGTTCTGTAGGCATCAAATTTATTACAGAGGACATCTATCATGGTCATCCTGAAATTCCTCTCGTGCTAGAGTATCGGGTGGAAAATGTTGTAGGAACGCCGAATTCAGCGTACGCCCTTCTACAGGAGGAAAATTACATTTTGCATTTTTAAGATGTGTCTAGATTTTGAACAGCAAAGAATATTTCGCGCTCCCAATCCGCAGTTAGTGGAACCCCTAGCAGTGGCTCGAGGTGGTGGACACTTTTACTGTATAAAGATAGCAACAGCCGCTTCAGACAAGTGTCCTTCGCTCGAAACCGGTTAGTCGCATTCGAAATAAATTGTGTCCCTAACACAGTGACTGGTAGCTGGCTGGTCTTCTGTGTGTCACATAGCAGGGTAATAAATTTTGCTAACGGGGCTTTCCGACCGACGACCACTACTCCCTGCTATCACAGTTGCCGCGGGAGTTCTTCTCTGTTCCAAGCGGAGCAGCCGAACTTGGAGGATATGTCGGCAGACAGCTCGAAAACAGTACTGCTGTTCCACCCTAATAGTCGCAGAACCACATTTCCTCCCGGGAAATTTATTTAAATGTATTATTGGATCCACTGTGTGGTAGGACAGTCAGAGTACAGGGTGTCCCACTCAGACCTCCCTGATTTCAAGAACCCAGGAGAGAAAAACCACAGTTTGACAATGAAAAATGAACCACATTGTAGAGAATCTCAAAGAATTTATATTCCCGCTTCAGAAGTGCCAAATATCGTCGCCAGAGAGCATGGTCGCATAAAGTGAAAATGGCGACTCCACAGCAACGCGCACAAGCAGTAGTATGGTTTGCAGAAACAAACTCGCCGATTACTGTGCAAAAAACTTATCGTCGTGTGTATACATGTGATCCAACTGATGTGAAAATGGTAAAGGAAGTTTCTGGCAACAGGGGAAGTCTTCTGAAACATTCTGGCGGTGCACGTTACGGAGTTTCAGAAGAGACAGTGGAGGACATCAGAGAAACGTTTCTCAGAAACCCACGTAAGTCAATTCGTCAAGCTTCTAGGCAACTTGATGTACCTCGATCAACATTGAATCGTGTAGTTCACCAGCGTCTTCGTGTGTGTACTTACAAAGTGCAAATTCTGCAACGTCTGACGCCGAACGACAAACCATGCCAAAACAATCTGCTGTGGATACGCTCCAGCGTATTGATATGGATACCAACCTTCCTGGAAAGATGTTTATTCTCAGATGAGGTAATCTTTCATCTATCAGGAAGGATTAGTAGGCGTAATGTTCGGATTTGGGGTTCGCAAAATCCGCACGTTGTCATGGAACATATTCGTGGGAGCCCTAAGCTAAACATCTGGTGTGGGCTAATGCACGACAGGATTGTTGGACCGTTCTTCGTTGTGGAACAAACAGTGAATTGATCGGTGTATCTGGACAAGTTGGAGCAGTTTTTGTACCCTCAGATACAAGACTTGCAACCCAACATCATTTTTCAACAAGATGGAGCTGCGCCGCATTGGACAACGGCTGTTCGCAAGTTCCTGGATACGAAATTTCCCAATCGTTGGATCGGACGCGGAGGACCCATTGCCTGGCCACCACGCTCCCCCGACATTACGCCACTTGGTTTCGTCATGTGGGGATTCGTGAAGGACCTCGTGTATGCGTCCAAAGTGGACGATATTCCCACGTTGCGACTTCGTATCACTAATGCGATTGCAACAATAACAGAGGAAATGTTACAAAGAACTTGGCAAGAAATTGAATATAGACTTGATATTCTTCATGCTACAAATGGCTCACATGTAGAGGTGTATTGATGATAAATAAAAGATAAATAAATTCTTTGAGGTGGTGTACAGTGTGGTGCATTTTTCATTGTTGTATCTACTGTTTTTTTTCCTGAGTCTTTGAAATCAGGGAGGTTCGAGTGGGACACGCTGCTTATACGAAACACGTAAATGGATAAGAGCTGTTTTATTCCGCTTCATTGTTACACTACGCTCGGTATTCTTCGAGCTACACGTACATTTGCAAGAACATTGTCTGGGAAAGGGAACACGTATAACCCATTCACTAATTATATTTCTCAAAGAGTTAAAGAACGTGACTGTCAAATAACAAGTATATGGCTACACGCCATATAGCAGTCCTCTTTCAAACACAGCGTTCTCTAGTAAATTGTGTCTATGCAATGTTACAAAGACCTTTTTCGCACTTAACCACTTCAGTACTGTAATTACACTGCAGTTACACAGTTATGATGTTAATGGCCGGTTTTGTGGCTTTGCCGTAGGACGCCAGCATCACTAAAGTAAACTAAAGTCAACTGCTGGGCGATTACAGTGAGTGAAGTGTGTGCAGTTAGAACCAAGGTCCTCGCGACTGCGCTCACGTTGCAGAGTATGGGGGTTCAAATTCCTGTCAGGTCGTCCAGATATAGATTATTTGCAGTTTCTGTAAATTACGTACGGCAAGTGCCTGATTAGTTCCCTTGAAAACGACCACGACTTCTTTCCTTCCCCAGCCTCGGCCATAGCACTCCGTAGCTAATGCATGTTTTGCCGAAGGCGCGTTAAATCGTAGTTTTCATTCCTTTAACAAAGCAACGTTTCTTACTCGTGCACTCAGGTAGGGTCATATCATTTTAGATTGTTTAGAAATATTTAACTGTGTTAACCATGAAAGTTGCAGTATGGCTGAAGGACGATGATTTTTACTCATTTCTTTTTCTTTTCGGGTACGTCTTACACAGATCACAACGCACACTGCAAAATTACATCAATATACATACACAGCAAACTACCACACGATGACTCTTGTACCACTGTAGTCATTTCATTAATTTCCTCATGTATGAGTCGACATCATCACTGTAACTTCTAAACGATGAAACCCATTTTAAAAACCACCGCAGACTGTCAGTATATAATCACATTACTGGCCAGTTTCGGCCTTTCGCCAAATTTTCAATTGTTTACGTATAAGAAAGCCCAAGGACATGTTGTACTGTTATATAAATTTGCAAGGACCACGAACTAGCTATTATAGTGCCTTTACACACATGACGTGTTGTATAATGTGTGACTGGAAGCAGGCTGTGATTTGCAAAACCATGCATATAATGTGGGGGGGGGGGGGGGGGACGACAAGTGTGTGTTCCCACATAGCACGAAGCAGGTTTTAAATGTGACACACACACATCGCCATCTCTATACATTTGAAAATGGGCAAAGGAAGAAAGTGCCAAATGCTTGAAGAAATAAAGGCATCTTGCATTATAAAACTGAGAGCCTACAGTGGCTTTTTAAAATGGTTTCATCATTTAGAAGCTAGTCATTCCCTTTCCCCTCTCCACTCGCAAATGGAGCGAGGGAAAAACGATTGCCCATGTGCTTTCATACGAGTTCTGATTTCTGGAAAATTCCATTTTCAGTTCATAGAGCATTTGCGTAATATTCGCGCATTAATCCAAAGTTCCGGTAACAAAAAAATGGTTCAAATGGCTCTGAGCACTATGGGACTTAACATCTGTGGTCATCAGTCCCCTAGAACTTAGAACTACTTAAACCTAACTAACCTAAGGACATCACACACATCCATGCCCGAGGCAGGATTCGAACCTGCGACCGTAGCAGTCGCGTGGTTCCAGACTGAGCGCCTAGAACCGCTAGACCACCGCGGCCGGCTTCCGGTAACAAATCTAGTAATAAGCCTCTGATTTTCTTCGATGTCTTCCTTTAATCCGTCCGGGTGGGGATCCCAGATACTCGAGCAGTACTCAAGAATGGGTTGCACGAAGTGCTCTGTACACTCTCTCCTTTATGGACTAGCTATGTATAGAATTCTCCCAATACACCGAAGACGCCAGTTCGCCTCCCTTGCAACCTGCCTTACGTTCTCGTACTATTTGAAGTCGCTTTGCATCGACACGCCAAGCTATTTATTCAATGTGACTATGCCGAGCAGCACACCACTAATGTTCTATTCGGACATTCAGAATTTTTCCTACTCATGTGCATTAATATACATTTTCCGCATTTAGAGCAAGCTGCCATTAATCACACCAAGTAGAAATTATGTCAAAATCATCTCGTATCATCTTACAGTTATTCAACAACCGCAGTTCCTGTACACTACAAAGTCTCCAGTCGCAGTCTGCTACTCCCCCTATCCGACACACCAGTACCTTTGCCTCTGATGGACACATTACACAAATAGAGGAAGTAAGGGAATCTTTATGATCCTGAAGAGAATAAAGTATAAGAGGCAGTCAAATGAAAACGATACAGATGAAAAAAAGTAAACTGTTTATTATTTTAAAAGTAATTGCCATAAGTTCTCCCTGCCCTTACACATCGTCCATACAGTCCCTATCTATCCCCATCCGAATTCCATAGTTTTGGAGCCTTGAAGAAAGATACCCGTGGCCTTCAGTTTGCTTCGAACGAAGAGTTCCACTCCTAGGTTCAGTGGTCAATGGCAAACATTTTTCCATGAAGGTATTAAACGTCTTGTCTCACCATGGAATAAATATATTAACGATAACGGCAATTACTTTTGAAATAATAAAAGTTTACTTACTTCTTTCCGTCGGTCTCGTTTTCATTTAACTGCCCCTTATAAGTGCACAGATTCGGCACGGTCCGTCGTACTCGTGGTAAACAAACTCCGAGGTGAAACAGCCTCTTATAGAAATTAATTAAATGGTGCTGTAGCACAAAGCGTCACACGCAAATCAGTGTGATAACACTTACATGCAAACATGCGCAAGACGTTTACATTTTTTTCTTTTTTCCCCTCTTTTTTTATGGTGGGACAGGTGCAGTGGTCAACAAAGAAATCGAGAAGACAGTGATTCCAATTCACGTCCACTCATCCAGCTTTGGGTTTTCCGTGGGTTCCTCGAATAGTTTAGGGCAAATGAGGGCATGAATCCAGTGAAAAAGACACGGTCCTTTTGAGTTCTCATCACCCAGACCTGTTAAGCTTGAGCATCCTCTAATGGCCTCTCTGTCGACGAGAAATTGATCCCCATTCTTACGTTGCGTTTTTTTCTTCCTTTTTTTCTGAACTGCAGATTTTTACCCTGGCGACAGTATAAACAATAATTCGCACATTTGGCTCGATTGACTACTTAGTGTTGCTCGAAATGGTAGATGCTATTCACTGGATAGAAGACCGTGGTCATTTATCTAAAAGGAAATGTGACAAACTTTTTCGGCTACGAGATGCACATAACCGAACAATTTTAAGTATAAATACGGAAGTTCGATTTCGACTGCTTCTCTGCGGCAAACTTATGTAAGCTGATTCTAAAAAGTTGTTACTAGCTCAGTATAAATCTATCGTAGCCTTATATGAAGTAATCGCTTCGACATGTTGCAGACTTCTTGATGAAGTCGCTGTAACTTTGAAAGAGGCGAAGAACCGCCAGAATCATACTACAACCTTCGAGAACATGCATCCAGCGCGCCGCTTAGCTTGGTTATGTAATTGCGTTTTATATCGGTGTATGCGTCTGTAGATAATCTAATCAGATAATATCTCTCCCGAGAAAAAGAAATCATCCGAAAAATACAGGAATTTGAGAGATGAATATCAGAATTCCGCTGCACCTGAATCTAGTGAGCTGTCAACGTTGGCTGCCGTTAGCGAACACCTACGTCGTACTGAACGTAGAGGTAACTTTATTAGCATGTTGACATACATCATAGCTGTGACCGAGCGTGGAGCTTTCTCCAGCACGTGGGCAGAGTAGCTGTCGGCAGTGATCTGGATGTCTACAGGTGTTCTCAGATTTAGACTGATCGGCTGTAACTTCGCGCTAGAACTGTCGGCCAGTTTCTTTTCCTTCCGATGTGAAAAGTATTTTCACTCCGTGGCGGCGACGAATCTCAAGATGGTATTACAGTACGGGCAGTCGATTTGAATAGTGGTCATGTTTACAGATTTTCATAAAACCCATGACTCGTATGGAAGAGTTACACAGACAGAACCTTTAACTTGAAGGCTTAACTTTCGAATCTTCCGAAATAAAAAAAAAGGCGTAAGGTAAGGTGATGAGCTGTGTCCGTTGTTTCTCAGTCAGCTATTAGGTAATATCAACGAAGTGTGACAGATTGAAATACCTGGAATAAATACGGGAAATGTTACAAGAAGACGTAGTATGCAGACCGCAAGCACGTAGTCATCGTGAAGAGAGATCGCAACATCTGAGGGTCAACTCTTCAAGTAGTTAGGTGAAATTATCGGCACTGAAAACAAACAAATGAGCAATAAAACTCGTCCAGAAATCCTCGATGAAGCCTACACAGTTCAAAATGGCCCTAAGCACTGTGGGACTTCACATATTAGGTCATCAGTCCCCTAGAACTTAGAATTACTTAAAACTAACTAACTTAAGGACATCACACACATCCATGCCTAAGGAAGGATTCGAACCTGCGACCGTAGCAGCAGTGCGGTTCCGGACTGAAGCGCCTACAACCGCTCGGCCACAGCGGCCAGCGCCTACACAGTCATGTGGGATGTTTATAACAAGATATCACATTCCTTTGCGTTGAAGTCCGATAACGCCACTATCAAACAGACGTTGTGACAGAAGCACTTATTAATGGAGCATTTATTAATGATGAATGCTAGGTCATCTAGGAAATGAAACGACAAGTATTGTGCATAATATTCAGGTTCAAGATTCAAAATGGAATCTGAATGCGCAGAAATTCAAAAGAATGATATTGTCTGGCGTGACGGTTCAGTTTCTCTTCCAACTCACCAGCAGTGTCCGAAAAAAAGGAGGCAGGAGAAGACTCAACAGATAACGTCTCTAACTCATTAGAAGAACGAAAGACTCAGAGAAACAGTATGAAAAGTTTTGAGAAGATAGGAAGAACAAGAACACTGAAGCTAACTAATAATCCTACATGCTCTTTAAAGGACAAAACGAAATAACACACTCTAAGGCAAAGAAAAAGACGCTCCATGAAGGAATTATCCAAATGGGGCGGAAATCGGTATATGTGATCTACATGTAGAGACAAAAAAATTATTATAATTTCATAAAAGCGGGATGGAACTGAAGAGTGATCACTCCCGCTTCGAAATGAGCCTCGCCGACGACCGAAACGTATCTGCAGACGCCACACACAACAGTGAGGTACCAACCTGACTGTCCTCTTCATACTTCCTGACAACCAGGATGGATGGCAGGGGGCGCCATTACTTTTCCTAGCAGCACCCCTTTGGTTGTCATCTGCAGCACCCTTACAGCTCAGCAGGACCTCGGCGATATTCTACGCACCGTTTTGTTGCTTTTCATGGCAAGCCATCCTGGGGTTACACTGCTTGTCTTCGTGTTTGTCAAACCCTAACGTGGCCAGCAAAATCGCCGGATCTGTCCCCTGCTGCGAAAGTCTGGAGCATTATGGGTAGTGCTCTCCAACCAGCTCAGGATTTTGACGATCCAGTTGGACAGAAGTTGGCTTGATATTCCTCACTAGGACATCCATCGAGTCTATGAATCAATGCCATGCCGAATCAATGCCTCCATAAGGGCCAGAGATGGACCAACACATTATTGATTTGCTCAATTTGTGAAGCTTTTTCTCTTGAATAATTCATCCAGTTTTTATGACATTGTAATCATTTGTTTGTCTTACATCGCATCTACCGATTTCGGTCCAATTTTGGTAATTCTATCGTGGTACGTTGATTTTTTTTTTTTTTTGTCTTAGCTTCGAAACACACGAAAATAACACAAACAAATTTGACGATGAAGGATTACATTCCAGCTACGTGAAAAAAAAGAAAAACTAATGGGAACGTAGAAATTGAGACAGCTCATGAGAAAAAAAAAATCACAAGGACTGAAGTAATTGACTGATTTTATAAATGAACCCCTTTTTTCAAACTTACAGTATATACTGTAAAAGATCTTATTATTAACCAGCTCCGGCCTACGAATTTTTGAATAACAACTACTGCAATGAAAAAGTTACGCGTAAAATTTCCTGAACGTTTACGAAGCTCATAAGTTGGCGACAGTAGCACATGCTTCCCCATTTCCGTTACCGACTTGCTCTTTCCCAAGCGCCGGGCCTTAAAAATCTGCCCTTTGTTAAAGTCGATTATGGCAATGCAGTTCCCCGTTTGCGGCCCGTATCGTCGCTAAAATGATTTCCCATTCGTCTTTGCCCAGCTTATTTATACCGTATCACGTGCCTAGAACACAACCAGATGGCGTTCACTGTCGCCGTGGACAGTGATCGTAATCTTTTGACTTACGTTTTTTTATATCAGTTTCTCACTTTTAGGCTCTTGTATCTAAATGCAGATGGGTTTCCTTTTGGCGAATTTTTTCTCAACAGATGTTGGCCATGCGTTGTATAGCAGCATCTGTTCTTAAGCTTGACGCCGACCGCTGTGACCGACCGCTTGCCTGCACGGTAGCTCAGCGTGTTCGGTCAGAGAGCTGGTTGGCCTCTGTCATAAACAACTGAGTGAAAGGATCAACAAACGAACATGACCGGATGTAATGTGACGTCCTCAACGACCAAACACAACGATAAAAAAAAAGCGGTTCTAGGCGCTTCAGTCCGGAACCAAGCTGCTGCTACGGTCGCAGGTTCGAATCCTGCCTCGGGCATGGATGTGTGTGATGTCCTTAGGTTAGTTAGCTTCAAGTAGTTCTAAGTCCAGGGGACTGATGACCTCAGATGTTAAGTCCCATAGTGCTCAGAGCCATTTCAACCATTTTCAGGACTATCACAGTCACCTGATAATTGCTTTCTCTTAGCAAAGATTGGTACTTTTCATATCGAGTCATCCCTTTCTCGAATTGGTTTAAGGATTGTAAGGTAACGAAGTGCCATGAAATAACGAACTAACCACAACGCGTTGACTTAATACTACCACGGAAAATGGTTTGGTAATCCTGATCAGTTGTATTTCTTTCCTATAGGACTCCGTTGGGGTACTCTGGTTCTAAAAGTTGACATGAAATGGCTGGTGTCATAACCACATGCTGCTCCGTGCTGACACCCATCGGATGACACTGTCAGACACACATCGACGTGTAGTCTCTTGGACGTGGTTGTCGCCTTATTATTATTGTTGTTATCATTATTACTGCTATCGCTATGGTTGTCCAGAAAGTAACAGATGTTACAAATAAAAAATTAACAATATGCAAAAACCAAATTTGATTACGTAGATTTTAAAGGTACACTCTTAGGCTGTATTTCTACATAATCGCCATTCAAATTCAGGCACTTATCAGCCCGTGGCACAAGCTTCTCACTACCGTCTCTGTAGAAATCTGCCGTCTGCGATTGCAACCATTGGCTTTACCTGCATGCAGTCTGGCGTCAGTATTAAAGTGTGGTGTAGCGAGCCACGTCTTCATCACTGGGAAGAGGAAGTGGACGCTAGGCGAGAAATCCGAACTACATGATGGATGATCAACCACCTCGCATCCAAAACCTCTTAGGAGCTCTCGGATACCACCGGCCGCGTGTAGACGTGCGTTGTCGTACGGAAAGAAAACAAAAAGAAAAACTTTTGCGCAAAGTTTCCCCCGACTCTTGTTTCGTAGCGCTCGCCTTAATTTCGTCTGTGTTTGACAAATTACATTTCTCTGCCTCGTGATGACTGGGTGTTGTTTGCTGTCCTTAGGTTAGTTAGGTTTAAGTAGTTCTAAGTTCTAGTGGACTGATGACCATAGATGTTAAGTCCCATAGTGCTCAGAGCCATTTGAACCATTTGAACAAATTACAGTTGATTTGCAGTTTTTTGGCAACAAAAGACTAATCATGGAACGCACCTCACAAACACGTGGCGGATGTTCTATTGCAGTGCTGGCCGGTGTGGCCGAGCGATTCTAGGCGCTTCAGTCTGGAACCGCGCGACCGCTAATGTTACAGGTTCGAATTCTACCTCGGGCATGGATGTGTGTGATGTCCTTCGGTTAGTTAGGTTTAAGTGGTTCTAAGTTCTAGGGGCGGATGACCTCAGATGTTAAGTCCCATAGAACTCAGAGCCATTTGAACCACTTGTTCTATTGCAGCACACATTTTAACACATCACAGAAAGGAAAGTAGCAGAGACAAAGACCACTCGTTACCAACGCTGGATGCATACTGAATGTAGGAACGTTGTGACTCCAAGACGCGAGCTGTAGCCCCGCCCACCATCGCGATGTACGAAAACGTCTGCTACTTTCTGGATAGCGTTCCTATTATTATTATTATTATTATTATTATTATTATTATATTATTATTACTATAACAGTAAACGCAGCAAATGAGATCACTATGGTGCATTTCGTATTTTACTCAGACACTTCCCAAGGGTCTACAATAGCATGCTATATTGGCGGACAATTCGTGCAGATCGCAGTAAAGTGGTTTTTTGTAGTTGGCAGGTGGATATTTCATCAGGACAGTGGTTTCCAGGTGCCCCCCTAAGACCTTTTGGCACGGCTCCGAGAGCGTCGAGAACCACCAAGACCACTTTCACTGGTTCACGCCACGGTTGCCGTAACTCGGTTTTCAAGACCTCGTATCTGGCAAGTTCTCCTCAAGTCTGCCAGCACTAGGCAGTCAATGTCAACGACCCAGACTTCCTTTCTCTCCACAATTATGACGACTGGTGTTCTGTGTCCGAGCATTCGATTCGTCTGAACTCGGGAGTTCCAGAGTAATTTAGCATGTTCATTTTAGACAACTTTTTGTGGCTTATAGTCCCAGCTTTTCCTTGTCACCGAAGGAAAGAAAAACTAAACTCCGAAAAAAAAACTAAACTTCCCCCAAACAGACCATGAAAGTTTATCTGTACCGACCGGCCGCCGTGTCATCCTGTGTCCACAGGCATCATTGGATGCGGATATGGAGGGGCATGTGGTCACCACACCACTGTATGTCAGTTTACAAGACCGGAACCGCTACTTCTCGATCAAGTAACTCCTCTGTTTGCCTCACAAGGGCTGAGTGGACCGCGCTTGCCAACAGTGCTCGGCAGACCGGATGGTCAATTATCCAAGGGCTAGCCCAGCCGGGAGATGGTAATTTTGGCCTAAGTTCCAGAGGATCATTCGTGCCACAGTATTATGCAGCTGCCTGATGTGCAGTCCCATGGACGTGATCGGCAACTTGTTGTTATAGTGTCAAGGCGAAAGGAATGGCATCGCTTGTGTATCATGTAGAAATAGTTCAAATGGCTCTGAGCATTATGGGACTCAACATCTGAGATCATTAGTCCCCTAGAACTTAGAACTACTTAAACCTAACTAACCTAAGGACATCACACACATCCATGCCCGAGGCAGGATTCGAACCTGCGACCGTAGCAGTCGCGCGGTTCCTGACTGCGCGCCTAGAACCGCTAGACCACCGCGGGCGGCTATCATGTAGAAGCAAAAAACAAGCTCCAGTAGCCAAATGTTTATACTAGGCCCTCTTTATTGCTTTGTGCAATCCCTGTAGACGTAGAAGTAACCAACATACCACATGGCATGAAGGGAAGGATTACCGTGAATCGGAGGTAAGGCAGAGAGGCAACAGGCGGAACTATGAGAGAGCATTACAGAATCGGCCGCTTCTTGCCGTGGATGTGCGGTCACAGCTCTGCCGAGGAGAAATGGAAAAAAATGGTTCAAATGGCTCTGAGCACTATGGGACTTAACATCTGTGGTCATCAGTCCCCTAGAACTTAGAACTAATTAAACCTAACTAACCTAAGGACACCACACACATCCATGCCCGAGGCAGGAATCGAACCTGCGACCGTAGCGGCCACGCGGTTCCAGACTGAAGCGCCTTTAACCGCACTGCCACACCGGCCGGCAGGAGAAATGGAGTCAGCGGGACGCGGTCTGGACGCGCGCGGAGCGTCTAGTAGCCGCTGCTGCAGTTCCAGTTCCAGCTCGCAGCTCCAGTTCCGGGACGGAACAGAACAGGCCGCGCGGCCTGCCGGCGACCCCTGACCCCATGACCTCTACACTCGGCCTGCTGCAGACATTTCGCCGCAACCGGAGCGCCAGGCTGCTTGCCAAACGCGGACCGAAATGTCACCGCCGAAAGCGAGAGTGCGCTGCAAGCGGCAGCCGTCGACTCAAATCACTGCGCGTTCCTGCCGCTTTACGCTAAGTAAGACACCATACCAATCCACCCGCGACGCGTCGGCCGTGTTAGGTACTAGTCATTTCCGCGAAAACGTCTTCAGTTCCTATTTCTTTGTCCACCCGCTCTGATCTTCAGTTCCTCTTTCTTTGTCGAGTCCCTCTGATATATTTACAGCAGTTCTGTTAATTACGCGTAATGAAATCAAATGTTGTGTGGCGCAGGCCTCCCGTCGGGTAAACCGATCGCCTGGTGCAAGTCTTTTGAGTTGACGCCACTTTGGCGACTTGCGTGTCGGTGGGGATGGTAGGATGACGAAGACACCACATCACCCAGTCCCTGAGCGGAGAAAATCTGCGACCCAGCCGGGAATCGAACCCTGGCCCCTTTGCACAGCATTCGGCCGTGATGACCACTCTGCTATCGAGGCGGACATTACGCAGAATAACTGGCTGTGACTGACACGGAGGCCGCACGGCAATCGGATTTCTATAATTTCTGACCTCAAATATCAGTGTCAAAAGCAATCTGAGCCACCTCTCAAAAATTCTCGTGAAAATCGACTTCGCAATTTTTCGAGTTTCTTTAATTCAGTGATTCACGACCGATCCTGTCGACGGGTCATACGGCTGTGTGATAGAACGATCACCTGCAACGTTTGTGGTGCGATTTCGGTTCCTACTCGATGCAAATTTTTAAACCATGGTCCCTCTTCTATGAGCATTTCCGTGAAGCGAAAAATAGATAGAGACGAAAAAAGGAATTTGTAACGTTTCGTATTCAAAAAATTTTTGCTAACAGTGTTTTATAAAAGATCGGTAAATAAGAATTGATATTTTGTGTGTGATACGTAATTAGAAATAAGACGTGCATTTTTTATAAAACTGACAGTTACGTATGTGTTAATTAGCATATAACTGATGAATGTCATATTTAAATAACATAGGTATTAGGTCGGATAGGAAAACAGGAAAAAAATAATAATCGAATCGATGCTGGTAGCAGCGGTAACCAATCACGAGCGCTTCCGGTTTCTTCCATCTTTTCGTATTTTATGCATCGAGCTGCTTGGGGTGATTGATACTTGAGATCTCAACTTCTCCTACCGTAAATATAAAAACTTACAAAAATCCAATTGTCGTGCTGTCGACTTGTGGAAGATTTCCAACCATCATTTCCCCAGCCCTTACGACCTGCGACCGTATTAGGGGCCTAATATAAAAACCCTCGATTAATGTGACTGTTCCGGTACAAAAAGCTTACAGGGATGATATGGCATGCAATGACTCCGTTTAATTCATTCAACTGTCTCTCATTGACGTTCCTCTGCTCTCGACGTGAAAAAAGTCCCCTAATCACTGAACTAAACATGTTGCAAACACTCTTGTAGACCAAAATGCAATAATTGCGTCGTACAATTTCTACTTGCTAAATTTTCCTGAATCAAAAGTAATCAGTGTAAAAATCAAATATTCTCATTTATTCCGAAATCGATTCGTATTTTGCTATAAGTTTGAGTTGGCCCTGGAGGCGTTCTTGGATAGCGGAATTCGTTAAGGTGACCGCTCGCGATGAGCGGGAAATCCGGGTTCGAGTCCTGACCAGGCACAAATTTTCGTTTTTGAGAAGCAGCTGATGCCAATCCAAATTCACAAAATGCGACTCCATTTCGTGATAATTACTAAAGCTGTAATCGTCAGAACAGTGTCTGTTCTTTCAGACACTGACATTGTAATTTGCAGGTAGACACACTGTATAGCACAGACGTTCTAACCATCGTAGATGTATCCATGCCTTGACGGGTTAAAATGACGATAAAATACATGTTAGACGAAAGAAGTGGCGCACCATGAAGCAATTATCAGAATGGGACGGAAATCGGGAGATGTGATGTACCAACAGCCAAAGAAATTATTATAATTTCGAAAAAATGGGTAACTTTTTCAAGAAAATGAGCTTCACAAATTGGGCAAGACAATGACTCGTTGTTCCACCTCTTTCCCTTATGGAAGCAGTTATTCGGCCTGGCACTGATTGATAGATGTCTTGCTGAGGGATGTCGTGCCAAATTCTATCCAGTTGGCTCGTTAGATTCGGTTTATAGCAATGCCGACTCCGCACCGGTATGTCGAACTCGAAAAGAGATAGTATTATATTATGACGTTTGGCATAAAGTCATATCACAACTGTAACCTGCAGTGGAAAATGAACCATTTCTTAACAGCAGTAGAGGTGGTGTTTTAAATATGCATTATGCTATCAGTAGTCTCGATACAATAGCTTTCTAATAGATCGTCGACTGCTGACACGATTCCAACTTACTAGATGCCCACTGAACGTACATCTCCGTTTCAAGTCCGCAACGCTTGATCTTCAGCATGTAACGTTCCCTTTATATTCACAGTACATTCGCTTTTTTTCCTCCTGCAAAATGTTAACTAAAGCCCTGCTACTGGAATGATGCATTACAAAATTTTCTGAGTGGTGGGATAAACGTTGCAAGTGGGAGAAAAGTTCTTCACTCAAAAATTCTGTTACATGGTGAACTTGCGAGCCGCCACACAGCATCACAGCCTGGGGACAGAGGTTTTGTGAGCGGTGGATTGTCCAAATGCTGTCGCTCAACCAAAAGAAGATTTTATTTTAACTGTATATAATGTAGTCGTCGTTTTGTGATCGTAACTGACTGATGCAATTCCTTTATTGTAGTAGGCCAGGATAAGAGTGAGTCGTCGATGGTTACAATGTCCTTGTTATACAGAGTCTGTATCCTCACATTACAACAGACATTGATATGACGGTTACAGCTGTAGTAATTATTACGAAATGGATTCGAATTTTGCGAACCTGGATTGACGTCAGCTATTTCTGACAAATGAAAATTTGTACCGGACCGGGACTCGAACCCGGATATTCGGCGAGTGGACTAGCTTGTCCGCTGTGTGTGTATTATATATTAAACCGGGGACCTCGAAATGACAGAGGCTTCGTCCGCTCGTAGCCCACAGTGATCCACAACCCCACAACAGGCCACAGCAGTCCACCCACCCCACCGCCGCCCGACATCGAACCGAGGGTTATTGTGCGGTTCGCGGTTCGGGTCCCAGGGACCCCCTCCCCTCCCCCTTCCCGGGGGACGTCTCAACATACGCATGTAAAATGTAACCCCAAATTTTTGCGTGCTAGAGTAATTATGGTGTACGCGTTATGTGGAGACAGTGTTTTCGCAGCAATCGCCAACATAGTGTAACTGAGGCGGAATAAGGGGAACCAGCCAGCATTCGCCGAGATAGATGGAAAACCGCCTTAAAAACCATCCACAGACTGGCTGGCACACCGGACCTCGACACTAATCCGCCGGGCGGATTCGTACAGGGGACCGGCACGCCTTCCCGCTCGGGAAGCAGCGTGTTAAGCCGTCGGCACAAGGGCCGTGCATCAGAACGTTGAGCGTGCCGAGTTTCTGACGTCATAGCGTGGAATAGCACGTTCGGGAGTCTTTCCGAACGTGCAGAGCAATATCTAGCATGTCAGATATTCTGAGCGTGCGTCTGAGCGTTGACCAATGAGATGGCACAAAGTCACCTACGTTACATGAACGCTATCTCCCTTCAGCACAGAACTGTGAGGCGCCATATTGGCATTCATTTCAAGCCTATACGTATATATGCCGTTTCTGAGCACCAGCAAATTGAGAATCACTGGAAAACCCGTTGTTAACTGTGTGATTCGTTCGAATAAAATAATGAGAGACGTCATATTCGTGGCAAAATAAGTATTGTAACTTGCGTATTATTAGAGTATGCTATTTGAAGGCAGCGACACACTGAAGATCCACCCAAAACCCATTGTTCTTGGTACAATTTGTTATAATTAAATTTCAGTCAGTAACATATATACGATTAAAGTTTTCAGCAAGTCGTAACATGCTATGATTTGTTGAAAGCAGTGTGTTGTTGGTTTAGCGTAATGAGTAGCGTCACAGATCTGTCAAAAGATTGTAATCTAGGGTGGTTTTTATTAGGTTCTAATACTTTATTAGTTTAATATTTGATGTTATGTAAATATAAGTTCACCTTTTTTCGAGAGGTAGAGTTTGTTGGATTGGCTTAATCTACAGGACAGCTTGTGCTACTTGTAGAAAGATATCTTGCTCCTTTTTCTTTTACGCCTCGTAATTCACACGTTGCGAAGATTCTGCTACTGGGTAGGAACAATGATCAAGTAAGACTAACCTTGGGGTTTTACTAAAATGTGGGAATGATGAAATAATGTTTATCTGTGAGGAGAAGTATTCCAAATTTGTACCGCACTGTTTGTTACGGAACTTTTATAAGCCTGTGTCCTTATTGACTGTACATGGTACTTTCCTTTTCGTGGACGATGGAGGAAATGTGCGTTTTAATAGAGCTAACGAGGGAATTTTACGCGCGCCCGTTTAGTAAACAGTGTGATTTACGATCTAGAAACATCCCGCAACTGCCGCTGGAGTGCGTTGTGATCGCATGTACCACGTTGGGGTCCACGTACCGTATGCACAAGTCGCATCGTTCCTGAGCGTTCAGCAGCACGTTGAATTTAGCACTCTCAACGTTGACGTTCGACAGCACGGTCCGTATGCCGACGGCTTTGAGAGCACGGCTAGCCGGGCGGGCAGCTTGTCCGTTACTCCTATTTAAATCCCATCGAGCACGTGTCAGATGCGCTGGGGAGATGTATTGCAACACGTGCATGCGCACCATTTGTCAATGGCGCTTCTGGTGGAATGGAATGCCTTACCACAAGAATTCATGACCACCTTTTGGCCTGTATAGGAGGACAGTGCATGGCATGCATTGCTGTCCGCGGTGACCACACACCCTATTAACCATCATGAATCGCGGTGACTTCAATGTAATTATGTATTTGGATACAAGTGTCATTTCTGTTCAATTCACTGCGAATTCCTTTCAGTTAAAAAAATGGTTCAAATGTCTCTGAGCACTATGGGACTTCTGGGGTCATCAGTCCCCTAGAACTTAGAACTACTTAAACCTAACTAACCTAAGGACGTCACACACATCCATGTCCGAGGCAGGATTCGAACCTGCGACCATAGCGGTCGCGCGGTTCCAGAGTGAACGGTCTAGAACCGCTCGGCCACTCTGGCCGGCGCTTTCAGTTACCTCGTGTGCTATACAATAGTCCTTTCTGTGTATGGTTCAAGTTTCAACGAGTAATGTTACTTGGCAGTAACACGTCGTGCAGATGTTAACTTTCTTGCTTAAGTTTTGCACACCAGTATACAGGGTGAGTCACCTAACATTACCGCTGGATATATTTCGTAAACCACATCAAATACTGACGAATCGATTTCACAGACCGAACGTGAGGAGAGGGGCTAGTGTAATTGGTTAATACAAACCATAAAAAATGCACGGAAGTATGTTTTTTAACACAAACCTACGTTTTTTTAAACGGAACCCCGTTAGTTTTGTTAGCACATCTGAACATATAAACAAATACGTAATCAGTGCCGTTTGTTGCATTGTAAAATGTTAATTAGATCCGGAGATATTGTAACCTAAAGTTGACGCTTGAGTACCACTTCTCCGCTTTTCGATCGTGTGTATAGGAGAGCACCGAATTACGTAGGGATCCAAAGGGAACGGTGATGGACCTTAGGTACAGAAGAGACTGGAACAGCACATTACGTCCACACGCTATCACCTTTTTATTGGTCTTTTTCACTGACTCACACGTACATTACCATGAGGGGTGAGGTACACGCACACACGTGGTTTCCGTTTTCAATTACGTAGTGGAATAGAGTGTGTCCCGACATGTCAGGCCAATAGATGTTCAATGTGGTGGCCATCATTTGCTGCACACAATTGCAATCTTTGGCGTAATGAATGTCGTACACGCCGCAGTACATCTGGTGTAATGTCGCCGCAGACTGCCACAATACGTTGTTTCATATCCTCTGGGGTTGTAGGCACATCACGGTACACATTCTCCTTTAACGTACCCCACAGAAAGAAGTCCAGAGGTGTAAGATCAGGAGAACGGGCTGGCCAATTTATGCGTCCTCCACGTCCTATGAAATGCCCGTCGAACATCCTGTCAAGGGTCAGCCTAGTGTTAATTGCGGAATGTGCAGGTGCACCACCATGCTGATACCACATACGACGACGCGTTTCCAGTGGGACATTTTCGAGCAACGTTGGCAGATCATTCTCTAGAAACGCGATGTATGTTGCAGCTGTTTGGGCCCCTGCAATGAAGTGAGGACTAATGAGGTGGTAGCCAATGGTTCCGCACCATACATTTACTGTCCACGGTCGCTGTCGCTCTACCTGTCTGAGCCAGCGAGGATTGTCCACGGACCAGTAATGCATGTTCCGTAGATTCACTGCCCCGTGGTTTGTGAAACCCGCTTCATCGGTAAACAGGTAGAATTGCAACGCATTCTCTGTTAATCCCCATTGACAGAATTGCACTCGATGATTAAAGTCATTACCATGTATTTGCTGATGTAACGACACATGAAACGGGTGAAAGCGGTGACGATGCAGTATGCGCATGGCACTACTTTGACTCAGTCCACCGGCTCTCGCAATGTCCCGTGTATTCATCTGTGGGTTCATGGCAACAGCAGCTAACACACCAACTGCACCCGCTTCTCCTGTGACGGGCCTGTTACGGAACCGTTTGCGTGCTACGACCATACCTGTTGCATACAGTTGGCGGTAAATGTTTTGCAATGTGCGGCACGTTGGATGCTCTCTGTCCGGGTACCGTTCTGCATACACCCTGCAGGCTTCAGCTGCATTTCGTCGACACTCGCCATAGATGAGTATCATCTCCGCCTTTTCAGAGTTCGAATACACCATAGTCACAGTTCCTACAACACTACACTATCACAGACGTCTGGTAACACGGTGTACTACAGTTGGTCTGCGTGCAGAGACGAATGTAGAATAACAATAGCAGCAAGCGCTAGATGCGGACACTGCGACAGCTAGACCAAACCACAACAGTGCACTACAGCCACACTCGTAAACACGGTCGTCATCGTAAACACGTCCCTGCAGATGCTGTTCACCGACCGTGGCCCGTGTTCGTTACAACACGCAACTGAACGTCGGAGGTTTCAAGCGTCAACTTTAGGTTACAATATCTCCGGATGTAATTAACATTTTACAATGCAACAAACGGCACTGATTACGTATTTGTTTATATGTTCAGATGTGCTAACAAAACTAACGTGGTTCCATTTTAAAAAACGTAGGTTTGTGTTAAAAAACATACTTCCGTGCATTTTTGTATGGTTTGTATTAAACAATTACACTAGCCCCTCTGCTCACGTTCGGTCTGTGGAATCGGTTCGTCAGTATTTGATGTGGTTTACGAAATGTATCCAGCGGTAACGTTAGGTGACTCACCCTGTATAGCACACAACTGAGGACGGCAAGAGCGGAAAAGTTAAAGCAACAAGACCCATTTCCTTATTATCCGTATTACTGCAGCCATTTTAAACTGTAATGTTATGTGCAGCAGTAATGGTCTTGAATAACTAACCTTGGACGTGGCAGTGCAATTAGTTTGCAAGTGACGCGGCCAGCAGACGGACGGTTCGTCTGGCGCGCCAGTTCCGGCCCGGCGCTGCAGTTTGCGCACGGCTTATCGCCGAGTAACGCGGCCCTTGCCAGTTTGCACAGCTCTCAGGAGGGCGCGCAAATAAACGTCGCGACGCTTCAGAGCAGAATGAGCGCTCAGGGGACCTCGCTAGTCGATTCGGCACTCTCGCGTTCTCCTATTCACTGCGAAAATCAGGGGGCAAGTTTGGTCGGCGCGACTGAAGCACATCACCTACGAAAATCATCAGACGATGGCGTTGGCGTCCACAGATGGGAGGAAATGGAAATTGGGGATTAAAGTTTACTTCTACGATGAGGTGGATACGGACGGAGCAGGAGCTCGTGTTGGGTGAGGACGGATGGGGGGAAGGGGCCCGGCTGTGTCCTTTTCAAAGGAACCGTCGCGGAGTATCCCATAAGCGATGGAATCGACGGAAAACCAACATCTTAATGGCCGAATAGGGGTGTGAACGCCGATTCTCATCCTGGTCGAGTGCACGACCGCATAATGTAACTCGGGTAAGTTCGAGCACTTATCACTATTGTGTCCGCACCGCAATGTATCGTCTGTCGCCAACAATTGCAAGGTAGGCTCATTCACAAATTACAGTTCTCACGTGAAGACTGTAACTCTTTATGATTCCATTTTCAAGATGTGCTGTTTAAATTCTCATACATTAACAACACCTCTTAGTAAACACTAATATGGGATGTGTCCAACCTTCACCTTTACGACGGTTGAACTCTGACGACGAAACTTTCCATGAGACGTCTGATTGTCTTTTAAGGAATGGCTTCTCATTCTTCCTCAACGGCCGAAACCAGAGAACTTAGTGATTTTGTGCGCTAGAGTCTGGAGCTTGCCGGCCTTTGGTGGCCGAGCGGTTCTAGGCGCTTCAGTCTGGAACCGTGCGACCGCTACGGTCGCAGGTTCGAATCCTGCCTCGGGCATGGATATGTGTGATGTCCTTAGGTTAGATAGGTTTAAGTAGTTCTAAGTTCTAGGGGACTGATGACATCAGATGTTAAGTCCCATAGTGCTCAGAGCCATTTGAACCATTTTTTTCTGGAGCGAAACGTTCTAACTCATCCCAAATGTGTTCCATTTGGTTTACGTCCAGGATTCTGGACAAGTCAATCCATATCTATCAGGAATGTTACTGTCCACATACCATTGCCTCACATTGCTCCTTAACGACAGTGTATGCTGATACAAACACTCATCGTCTCTGAACTGTTCCACTGCCGTACGCACCCACAATGCTGTAAAATGTGTTCAAATCCTTCGCCATTTAACATTTTCTGAAGCACAGTAAGAGGCCAATACCCTAAACGCGAAAAACACCCACACACTGTAGGGCTACTGTTCCGTAGTGGCACCTCATACCATTCCAGGTAGCGCTCTCCAGCCATTCGTCAAACCCAAACCCTTCCATCGTGTTGCCACAGGGTACGGCGGCGTGATTCTTTCCTCCAAATCACTGTTTTCCGTCATCCACTATCCAATAGTGCTTCTCTTTACACAATCTCAAGCTGGCTACATAAATTTACAACTTTGATATGCTGATCGACATTGTGCCCTATTCTTAATATTCCTCTAAGCACAGTCATTGTGTTAGGTGATCTGTTGATAGCACGTTGAGCTCGCGAGTGATTCCTTCCGCTGATTTCATGCGATTTTTTATAACCACCCTCTGCAAAGCTCGACAGTCCCTGCCCGTCAGTATTTGGGAACTGCATGGTCTTGGATTAGCTGTGGATGTTCCTTCACGTTTCCAGTTCACAGTCACGTCACCAGCAGTCGAATTCAGCGGTTTTGGATGGCTTGAAATGGTTCAAATGGCTCTGAGCACTATGCGACTTAACTTCTGAGGCCATCAGTCGCCTAGAACTTAGAACTAATTAAACGTAACTAACCTAAGGACATCACACACATCCATGCCCGAGGCAGGATTCGAACCTGCGACCGTAGCGGTCGCTCGGTTCCAGACTGAAGCGCCTAGAACCGCACGGCCACACCGGCCGGCCGCTTGAAATGGTCCTGATGGATCTGTTACTCGGGTAACATCCAATGACTACCCCACGTTGGAAGTCACTGAGCCATCCTGACCAACCCATTCTACTGTTGATATTTTTCTACTGACATCACAATACTCTCTGCCTCCTTTTATACTGGCCGGATCGCTTCTCGTGACATCTAGTGATCAATTTCGCATTACAATGGTGAGTTCGGATACTTTTTATCTGATAGTGTACGATTACAAAGGTAATTTGTGGTACATTCCTATGGAACCAAAATGCTGAGGTCATCGGTCCCTAGGCTTACACAGTACATACTCCAACTTAAACTAACTTACGCTAAGGACAACAGACCCACAACCACGCCCGAGGGAGGACTCGAACCTCCGACGGGGAGCGCGCGAGCCATGGCAGCCGCCCGCTGTGACCGAGCGGTTCTAGGCGCTACAGTTTGAACCGCGCAGCCTCGGGCATGGATGTGCGTGATGTCTTCATGTTAATTAGGTTTAAGTAGTTCTAAGTTCTAGGGGACTGATGACCTCAGATGTTGAGTCCCATAGTGCTCACAGCCATTTGAACCGAATGGCGGAGGATGACAATCAGTCGGTCGACATTCTTCGGACCTTCGGAGCCCGAGCGAGTAACTCGAAGTCTACAACTAGGAGGTGGTGATGTGGCGAGGTGAGGTGAGATGAGGTGAGGTGGTAGTATGCTATCCTAGCAGCTACGGCTGTGGTGACAGGCGATTTTGTCTTCAGTAGTGATCAGTCACTATACAGTGTGACTTCCTTGCAAATTTTCAATGTACGTCGCACCGGGTCACAAACCTGGAACATTGACCTTCGCGATTATCGTAGATGTGATTTTAAATGTGCACAATTTTATAGATCTACCAAAATTTATTCTTTCATTGCTGCGGGCGGATTGGTGGCACAGCCAGTTATTCACACATCCGGCACTATCATGGTAGAAGTGTTCTTTTAAATTGTTCACGCAGAATACATTATGTTCCGTAAAATATGACGGAATAACAGTTCACGGCCTAAATGTCGTAGTTACAGTTCTACTGTTGTAAACCTGTATGGTATGTTGTTAAAACATCGAATCCTTTTGTGACATACTGGCCATCGCGTCTCAGCCGCCTTTAGTATACAACCAGATCCAATTAATTCTATTACAAAACTCTGGGCGCCGCGCGGGATTAGCCGAGCGGTGTAGGACGCTGCAGTCATAGACTGTGCTGCTGGTCCTGGCGGAGGTTCGAGTCCTCCCTCGGACGTGGGTGTGTGTGTGTTTGTCCTTAGGTTTAGTAGTGTGTAAGCTTAGTGACTGATGACCTTAGCAGTTAAGTCCCATAAGATAAAAAAAAAGAAAAAACGCTTGGCTAGGCGGCTCCGTAGTGCTGTACGCGATTCGAATCCCATCATCCCTTTTTATCTTCATCATCATCAGCCACAGCAGCAGCAGCAGCAACAACAACAAAGACATTATGCTATACGCGGGTTCATCACAGCTACAGACACACAAGCCAGCCGCGGTGGCCGTGCGGTTCTAGGCGCTTCAGTCCGGAACCGCGCTGCTGCTACGGTCTCAGGTTCGAATCCTGCCTCGGACATGGATGTGTGTGATGTCCTTAGGTTAGTTAGGTTTAAGTAGTTCTAAGTCTAGGAGACTGATGACTATAGATGTTAAGTCCCATGGTGCTTGGAGCCATTTTTTTTAGAAACACACAATGTTTCGAAATGCAGTACACTTGCAAGGCTTGGACTAAGCAGTGAGCCACACCAAAACAAAAGTTCTCCCCACAGATTTCCTAGCATAAAGAAAGTTACATTCTGTTTATTCTACACAGGGTCTTTCTTTTTTTACGTAGCTCACTGCATTGCGATTAAGTGTCCAGATCCGCTTCGTGAATGCCTGTCCACTTTTTCACCCGCACACTTCGGGCTCGCGTTTGCCATCTAACGTGCCTGCGGGAAAGCGAATAATTTTCTTCCTGACTCCTCTCTGCCGAGCCTTCCCGAGATAGGCCGCCGACTCGGTACGGCTCTGCCGTTAAAGCGCTGGAGCTAAATAACTAACCAGCAGTAATTGCAGATTGCTGCGGGCGGATTGGTAGCACGGCCAGTTATTCGCACCGCCTGCACTATCATCATTACGTTTCTTCCTTTTTCAGCAGAAAACAATCGTTTACGATATTCATAAGCGTGTAACTTAATTGCAGGTTACTATAGGTTTTTCAATAGCTTTTTTCGTGCTTTATGAAGGCGTAATCTCCCATTTCCTTCGCCTATTTGTGCCCTCCTCAGTCGTGTAAAGTCAGACAGGCATTTCAGCATTAAAAAGGCACATTTTCATGCTGAAAATTTACTGTAATACACACTTGCGCGTTCCAGAGGTTCAACAAGTTGTCTAGAAAGGCGTGTGTTGTGGAAACACTCCGCAGTAAAACGTTGAGGTGCAGTAGAAATGAACGCAGGAGACATCGTGTACTTGTATTCTGTTATTTTAATAAATGCAGCAAACATCCAGTTTTTTTATTTATTTTTCCTTATGCCAATACGAGTTTCTGGCTTTCACCCATCTTCAGTTGTCGTAATACATATTCAATCTTCAGTTTACATCGTCAAAACATCGACAGCAGTTTGGGAACTGCAGCTGGCCTCTGCAAATTAACGTTTTTGTTTAGTTACTATACTTAGCGAGTTATACATCAATCCAACAGTGTCTAAAATAAGTAATTTTAGTTCTTTTGTATAAAATGTACTACATTATTTTTTAATAATCAACATAGTTCATTAAGTCACTACTGCACTTATTAAATAACCGTACAAGCACTCAGCTCATTTGTACTAACCAGCTGAAGCTTTTTAGTCATACAGAAGCTTAAACTAGAAACAGTGCTTTCAGAACCTGCGATTAATTATGACTTTTGCCATAGATGTAATTTTACGATCTAAACAAAAATGTCAATCCACCACATGGCGAATACTGCAGTGTTTACTGCAAAATACAAGTGAAAAGTGTGTGTGTGTGTGTGTGTGTGTGTGTGTGCCAAAATTACAAAGGCGAAAATCGAAACAAGAAGCAGCAGACTAGAGGAAAAGTACATCTGACAAGTAATATATTGTAATATGTAACTAACGAAGTATAGTAGCTAAATAAAACAATTAATTTACACAGTCGATGTTTTATTGATGTACAGCTGGAAATGGGTGAAAGCTCGAAAAGCATATTGGCACAAATAAAAATACAAAAAATGTGGCTGGTTGCTGTATTCCTTAAAACAATATAATCCACAGCCACGAAGCTCGACACTAATAAAACAGATGTTTTATTAGTATTGCGAATTACATGCTACTGGACGTTTAGGGACTAATAATTGTTTTAATTCTGTACTATTAATTTCATGCTTGCGCCCGTCGTCGTGTAGAGTTCTTCCATAGTGAAGAGACAGTCTACCAGTGTTAACTGTACCCAAGGGAACTGTTCCGAAGGGAAGGTTGAGAGGCCTAGTGGAAAAGGCTTTTACTGCTCCGCACTCAATGGCGGTATGTGATAAAATGGTTCAAATGGTTCTGAGCACTATGGGACTTAACATCTAAGGTCATCAGTCCCCTAGAACTTAGAACTATTTAAACCTGACTAACCTAAGGACATCACACACACCCATGCCCGAGGCAGGATTCGAACCTGCAACCGCTGCAGTCACGCGGTTCCGGACTGAAGCGCCTAGAACCGCACGGCCACCGCGGCCGGCGCGGTATGTGATAGTAGCGTGTTTTAAGTGTATCTGTTTCGGAAACAAACGTCCCACAGTCACTCTGCTCCCGCATCGTTTGCTTATCTTTTATTCTTGGTAGTAGGTGTTGACAGATGTGAAAATTACCGAACTATCAGCTTAATAAGTCACAGCTGCAAAATACTAACACGAATTCTTTACAGACGAATGGAAAAACTAGTAGAAGCCAACCTCGGGGAAGATCAGTTTGGATTCCGTAGAAACACTGGAACACGTGAGGCAATACTGACCTTACGA
The DNA here is from genome assembly GCF_021461385.2 of Schistocerca piceifrons. NCBI lineage: Eukaryota > Metazoa > Arthropoda > Insecta > Orthoptera > Acrididae > Schistocerca > Schistocerca piceifrons. Next base: position 351,695,277 of record NC_060138.1, on the reverse strand, counting down.
CTTATCTTAGAAGAAAGATTAAGGAAAGGCAAACCTACGTTTCTAGCATTTGTAGACTTAGAGAAAGCTTTTGACAGTGTTGACTGGAATACTCTCTTTCAAATTCTAAAGGTGGCAGGGGTAAAATACAGGGAGCGAAAGGCTATTTACAATTTGTACAGAAACCAGATGGCAGTTATAAGAGTCGAGGGACATGAAAGGGAAGCAGTGGTTGGGAAGGGAGTAAGACAGGGTTGTAGCCTCTCCCCGATGTTGTTCAATCTGTATATTGAGCAAGCAGTAAAGGAAACAAAAGAAAAATTCGGGGTAGGTATTAAAATTCATGGAGAAGAAATAAAAACTTTGAGGTTCGCCGATGACATTGTAATTCTGTCAGAGACAGCAAAGGACTTGGAAGAGCAGTTGAATGGAATGGACAGTGTTTTGAAAGGAGGATATAAGATGAACATCAACAAAAGCAAAACGAGAGTAATGGAATGTAGTCTAATTAAGTCGGGTGATGCTGAGGGAATTAGATTAGGAAATGAGGCACTTAAAGTAGTAAAGGAGTTTCGCTATTTGGGGAGCAAAATAACTGATGATGGTCGAAGTAGAGAGGATATAAAATGTAGGCTGGCAATGGCAAGGAAAGCGTTTCTGAAGAAGAGGAATTTGTTAACATCCAGTATTGATTTAAGTGTCAGGAAGTCATTTCTGAAAGTATTCGTATGGAGCGTAGCCATGTATGGAAGTGAAACATGGACGATAAATAGTTTGGACAAGAAGAGAATAGAAGCTTTCGAAATGTGGTGCTACAGAAGAATGCTGAAGATTAGATGGGTAGATCACATAACTAATGAGGAAGTATTGAATAGGATTGGGGAGAAGAGAAGTTTGTGGCACAACTTGACCAGAAGAAGGGATCGGTTGGTAGGACATGTTCTGAGGCATCAAGGGATCACCAATTTAGTATTGGAGGGCAGCGTGGAGGGTAAAAATCGTAGAGGGAGACCAAGAGATGAATACACTAAGCAGATTCAGAAGGATGTAGGTTGCAGTAGGTACTGGGAGATGAAAAAGCTTGCACAGGATAGAGTAGCATGGAGAGCTGCATCAAACCAGTCTCAGGACTGAAGACCACAACAACAACAGTAGCTTCGATGTCGTAGCCCCATTTTCAAGCAATCCAGCGTAAAAAAAAGTGCGTGAAGAGTGAGACACGTCATATACCTACAATTTTTTTGTTTACTTTTCTTCGCACACTTCGCCTTTCAACCAGCACCACAGGCAAACATCGTAAGGGGGGATAATGTCCGGAACCGCATTGACCTTAATGACCGTTTCCTCTAGACCTAATATCCACCGGAAATTGGATCGGCACACGTAGTCACGTTTCTTGAACACCAAGGCCCTTGTGGGGAAGACTGAAAGGCGTAAGTGCACAAATGAGACGTAAACACAAGAAACAAACTGTCCGTTCGGATTCGGAATGCTGGTACCCTCGTAAAAGTGTACCAAGACGAACTCGGTAGATCTACAAATGTGGTGTTGTTAAGAGAATTTGAAAGTGCTTTGAAGTAAGAGGTGAATTCCAGGAAAATTTATTTTGAATTTAATGATTTGCGCAACACGATCTGTAAGTATTTGATTTGATTACATTGCAATACCTACGCTTCTGTAAACCATAAAACTAGATACATGTTGTATGGAATGATTTATTCGTTTTAATCGACGCTGTCACCTCCTGAAACATTTATTATGCCTCTTGAAACACCATGTAGATGGATGATATGCCTTTAATAAAACTTGTTCTTTATTTAGTCGCCTGATTATAAAGGATTGTGATCAGATCGCTGTTGTATTCAACATTAATGCTGGCAACTGGAATTCATCATGAATAAACACGCTTCCCGAAACAAGGACGTCATTCTAAGGTGGAAAATCGCCAAAGACGTAAGGTTCGGGAAGCCGTGAGAGGAAACTGCCATGTTACTCCTTCGCACTCATTTATTTGCGGCCACAGTGGTTGAACGTATGACCCACAGATCGACTTGGTCACGCTTTTTCAGTAGGGAGCGTCCACATCTGCATCTATAGTCTACAAATAACAACATGGTTTGTGTGTGTGTGTGTGTGGGGGGGGGGGACTTGTGTCACTGTCAGGTCCCCCCTTCCCCCTTCTCCTCTTACAGTCACGAAGGCTGAGCGGAAAGAACATCTGCTAGTAAGCCTCATGTGCCCGTCCGGCTAGCTGCTACGCGTTGCTTCCCGAGTGGGAAGGCGTGCCGCTCCCCGGCACGAATCCGCCCGGCGAATTTGTGTCTAGGTCCGGCGTGCCGGCCACCCTGTGGATGGTTTCTTAAGACGGTTTTCCATCTGCCTCGTCGAATGCGGGATGGTTCCTCTTATTCCACCTCATTTACACGATTGCTGGGCAAACACAGTCTCCACGTTTGCGTGCACCATAATTACTCTGCCATGCAAACATTTGGGGTCACACTCAACTGGTATGAGACGTTCCCAGGGAGCAGGGGGGGGGGGGGGGGGGGGCGATCCACTGGGGGCCGAACCGCACAATAACCCTGGGTTCGGTGTGGGGCGTCGGCGGGGTGGGTGGACTACTGTGACATGTTGGGTTGTAGACCACTGTGGGCTACGGTGGGACGAAGCCTCTCTGTCGTTTCTAGGTCCCTGGTTCAATACCAATATCAGTACCCAAGCGTCCGTGTCAGCTCGAATCTCACTACTTTTACCTTCATCTTCTTCTCGCGAGATATGTGTTGCAGTGAGGAGTATACAGTTTGGCTCTCCTAGTAACGTACAGTCTTCGGAATTTAATAGTAAACCATACTGTGATGCACATGGCATCTCATGTAGCGTCTGCCATTGGAGTTGGATGAACACAACAGTGACTCTTTCACGCTTAACAAACGAGCACCCGACGAAATACACTGCTCTCCTTTGATTCATCTCTATTTCCTCGATCAGTCCTATCCGAAACGAATCTCAGACTGGCGAGCAATTGATCGAACTAAAGTTTTGTAATCAACGTCCTTCTTCCGGATTCTTTAAATGAATCCCAGTCTGGCATCTGCCTTATCTGCGATTGGTTTTATGTGGCCGTTCCAATTTAAATCGCTCTACACACGTACCCAAAGATTACCCCAAGATTCCTGACTCCTTCCAGTGTCGTTGTACAATTGTGTAATCACATAACAGTAGGTCTTTCTTCCAGTTTATAAGAAATACCTTGCATTTGTTTGTCAACCCAGTCCCAGCACCAAGTGTCCATCAGTGCAGGTCTTCTCGCATTTCGCTACAATTTCCTAGTTTTGCGACTTGTGGTTATATAACAGCATCGTCCACTGAAAGCCTCGTTATCCGATAGGTCAGTTATGTGTAAAACTCCCTTTGGATAGCCGCTCGGAGTGGCCGCGCGGTTTGAAGCGCCGTGTCAAGGATTGCGCGGCCCCTCCGGCCGGAGGTTCGAGTCCTCCCTCGGGCGTGTGTGTGTGTGTGTGTGTGTGTGTGTGTGTGTGTGTGTGTGTGTGTGTGTGTGTTGTTCTTAGTATTTCTTAGTATAAGTTAGTTTAAGTATTATGTAAGGCTAGGGACAGATGACCTCACCAGTTTGGTCCCTTAAGAATTCACACCCATTTGTCTTTTGTCCCTTGCGATTACGCTGAACTTAATTTCACGTCTGAAGATATCCACCCATTAAGAATTGCGTGTTGTAGTCTGCCTGGAAGGAATACTTCAGTCCAGTCACAAGGCTGGTCTAATATTCCAAAGCCCACATTTTCTTCATTAGGCTTACACCTACATTCGTAATTCTTCCGGTCGGATTTCGGCCGACCATCGAACGACATGTAAAGCAAAACGAACACCAAGATTAGAATGGAAGCGGAAGCGCGAGATAATGACAACCGATGACTCCCGATAACGGACGTACGAGCAGACGAACCAAACATGCTTGTTTCCAGGTCGACATCTACACCCGACGGCGCATATGACGGCGAAAACTGACAGTTTTTCTTATTGTGAGGAATGAGCATCGCTTGTGGAACAAGCAGAACAAATACTGCTGTAAGTGCGAAATTAAACCTGAACTGTGGGAGTCTATTGGGGAGCTATTAGCTTATTAGTAAAAGGTAAATATCAATTACAATATTTCAATGTCGGATGTCAAATTACTCGTACTTGGTTTTACTGCAGACAACTATAAACTGTCACTGCACTGTAGCAATTATTATTTAACAGTTAAAAACCAATAATTATTGTTACCGGACGTGTTAATGTAAGGTTTGAAACTAGCAGGCTAATTGATCGTTCTGTGAAGATCTATTGAACATTCTGGTTGAATAATTTCATTGAAGTGGTGCTTAAGTCATGTAATTTTGTGCACCTGAACTAGTCAACGCCTTGACGGTCAAAAATTAACGTCGTGCACTAAGCAGGTTTATTTGACTATTCTATTTGGTTTGTCAGTTTCAGTTTCTACACATCTTCCTAGTAAACACCACCTCGCAGTCACAATACCGAAGGATCTTTCCACATATCTTCTTAACCCCGCTAGCCTGTAGTTAGAAGCCTCTTCATGTGAGGGATGTCGTTTGAAATAAGGTTTCATTAGATAAGTGTGCATCATCTCAAAGCATAATAAATGGTGTCTCCTCAGTAGTTCCCTTGATTGGTGATGTTTGTGGTAAACTGACATGATAGTTCTCCTCGAAAGTAGTCATATTGTGGTAGTTCTTGATTGTGGTTAATCCTGTAGCCGGCCGGCGTGGCCGAGCGGTTCTAGGTGCTTCAGTTTGGAACCATGCGACCACTAAGGTCGCAGGTTCAATTCCTGCCTCGGGCATGGATGTGTGTGGTGCCCTTAGGTTAGTTAGGTTTAAGCAATTCTAAGTTCTAGGGGACTGATGACCTCAGCTGTTAATTCCCATAGTGCTCAGAGCCATTTGTTAATCCTGTAAATAACGCAGTCTGAAGCAGTGCATTAAAATTTGCATCAAGGCCAGGATTCGAACCCAGGTCCTATGCTCACTAGGCGGATGTGCTAACCACTGGGCCACCCTGGCACTGCAGCTAAAACAGATGCACGGATTATGCTAGTACATCTCCATCACCAATACGAATTCCAATTCACGCCTGTCTCTGGAAGAATTTATCTGATTAATGTATCTCCCACACCTGAGATACAGAAAAGATTATCTCCATTTCGGTCAGTGCCAAAGTGCTATTCTAATGTTCGAGAGCCTCTGCAATAATGATAAAAGTTAAGAAAGGGATTAGCCGAGCGATCTAAGGCGCTGCACTCATGGACTGTGCGCCTGGTCCCGGCGGAGGTTCGAGTCCTCCCTCGGGCATGGGTTTGTGTATTTGCCCTTTGGATAATTTAAGTTAAGTAGTGTGTAAGCTTAGGGACTGATGACCTTGGCAGTTAATTCCCATAAGATTTCACACGCATTTGAACATTTAAGAAAGGGAACGGCAAAATGGTCTGAGGTGCTAGTCGAAGTTTTTATTCGGGGAGTCAGATGTACTAAGGTAATCCGTGCAGCTTCGTTAGCGACGGTGCCAGGGTGGCGCAGTGATCAGCTCATCTGCCTAATGAGCAGGAGACCTGGGTTCGATTCTTGGCCTTAGTGCAAATTTTAATTCATTGGGTTGGATTGGTTTGGGAAGGAGACCAGACAGCGAGGTCATCGGTCTCATAGGTTTAGGGAAGGACGGAGAAGGAAGTCGGCCGCGCCCTTTGAAAGGAACCATCCCGGCATTTGCCTGGAGCTATTTAGGGAAATCACGGAAAACCTAAATCAGGATGGCCGAACGCGGGATTGAACCGTTGTCCTCCCGAATGCGATTTAATTCATTGCTTCGGACTGTATTCATTATCATAAATAAATTTGAGACTTCATACATCTCTGTAACATCCAATTTATTTGATTAATTCTGTTAAGTTTGACAGATTTCAAAAAACTCAACAGCAGATCTGTCGTCACCAAAGTAGTGCTTCCATACATTCTTTCTAAGTCTGTTATGAAAGATAAGTTTCTTTGTTAGCAGAAACGAGCACAAAAGAAATCATCCTTACAGTCAGTCACTGGAGCCCTCCCCCCTCCGACGCGCGCGCGCGCACACACACACACACACACACACACACACACACACACACACACACACACACACAAATTGCAGCTGGCTCCCATCGATAGTTAGCTGAAGCCAATGTAGGCACTTAGGATGGGCGACTTTGGACGACACAGCGTCACACAATCGCTCTATTTCGAATCTGGAGGAATGTGGATCCATTTTAGATGCACTCTTAGTTGACTGTGCGGACTTGTTTCGAGCGCCAGTGTTAAAGTGGAAGTCAAGGAACACGAGCCGGATTTTGCAAGATGACTGAAGGGTCGGCCTGGTTAGCCTCCTTCAACAATAACAATAATAAAACATTATCACTGTGGTCGTTACGTGTACGCCCAGCGCTGCGCACTGTGGCCGCACGGTGAGTGAAATGCGGGCGGCAGCAGCGACGGCGGCAGTGGCAGCGGCGACGGCAGGCTGTAGCGAAATGCCGCGCGGTCTGCACTGCATTGCACTGCGTTGCGGGGGCGTTATGTGGCACAGCGCAGCGCGGTGTTTACGCGAGATAAGCCGGCCAGATAGCCACGGCACGGCGCGCGCTGTCGCCAGCGCGGCTAGGCTACGCCCGCGTTCCCACACCTGGCCGGGCTAGGCGGCAAACGTGCTGTCGCTACAGCTGTTGATGCGCTTCGTATGTATTCATTACTCGGTAACGAATATGCCACCAGGTTCAGAGTACTACACTACTAGCCATTAAAATTGCTGCATCACGAAGATGACGTGCTACAGACGCGAAATTTAACCGACAGGAAGAAGATGCTGTGATACGCAAATGATTTGTTTTACAGACCATTCACACGAGGTTGGCGCCGGTGGCGACACCTACAGCGTGCTAAAATGACGGAAGTTTCCAACCGATTACTCATACACAAACGGCAGTTGACCGGCGTTGCCTGGTGAAACGTTGTTGTGATGCTTCGTGTAAGGAGGAGAAATGCGTACCATCACGTTTCCGACTTTGATAAATGTCGATCGTAGCCTTCACGATTTTGGTTTATCGTATCGCGACATTGCTGCTCGCGTTGGTCCAGATCCAATGACTGTTTCTAGGCGCTCAGTCGGGAACCGCGCGACTGCTACGTTCGCAGGTTCGAATCCTGCCTCGGGCATGAATGTGTGTGATGTCCTTAGGTTAGTTAGGTTTAAGTAGTTCTAAGTTCTAGGGGACTGATGACCACAGATGCTGAGCCCCACAGTGCTCAGAGCCATTTGAACCAATGACTGTTAGCAGAATATGGAATCGGTGGGTTCAGGAGAATAATACGTAACGCCGTGCTCGATCCCAACGGCCTCGTATCACTAGGAGTCGAAATGATAGGCGTCTTTGCCGCATGGCTGTAACGTATCGTGCAGCCACGTCTCGATCCGTGAGTCAACAGATGGGGACGTTTGCAAGACAACAACCACCTGCACGAACAGTTCGACGACGTTTGCAGCAGCATGGACTATCAGCTCGGAGACCGTGGCTGCGGTTACCCTTGACGCTGCATCACAGACAGGAGCGCCAGCGATGGTGTACTCTGCGACGAATCTGGGTGCACGAATGGCAAAACGTCAATTTTTCGCATGAATCCAGGTTCTGTTTACAGCATCATGATGGTCGCATGCGTGTTTGGCGACATCGCGGTGAACGCACATTGGAAGCGTATATTCGTCATCACCATACTGGTGTTTCGCCCGGCAAGATGGTATGGGGTGTCATTGGTTACAAGTCTCGGTCACCTCTTGTTCGCATTGACGGCACTTTGAATAGTGGACGTTACATTTCAAATGTGTTACGACCCGTGACTCTACACTTCATTCGATCCCTGCGAAACTCTACATTTCAGCAGGATAATGCACGACCGCGTGTTGCAGGTCCTGTACGGGCCTTTCTGCATACAGAAAATGTTCGACTGCTGCCCTGGCCAGCGCATTCTCCAGATCTCTCACCAATTGAAGACGTCTGGTCAATGGTGGCCGAGCAACTGGCTCGTCATAATACGCCAGTCACTACTCTTGATGAAGTGTGGTATCGTGTTGAAGCTGCATGGGCAGCTGTACCTCTACACGCCATCCAAGCTCTGTTTGACTAAATGCCCAGGCGTATGACGGTCGTTATTACGGCTAGAGGTGGTTGTTCTGGGTAGTGATTTCTCAGGATCTGTGCACCCAAATTGCGTGAAAATGTAATCACATGTCAGTTCTAGTATAATACATTTGTCCAATGAATACCCGTTTATCTTCTGCATTTCTTCTTGGTGTAGCAATTTTAATGGCCAGTAGTGCATTTCGTTACTCGCATGTTTTCTTCCAAACAACCACCCCGTGGCCTACTCGGGTGAGTGAGAAGTTCGTCTAGATCTGCATCATTACGCCGCAGTTGACACTTAGTGCTTGACAGAAAGTTCTTCGAACCACCTTCAGACTCTTTCTCTACTTCTCCACCGTTCCCTTCTCTAATAGCGGGTCGGAAATATGAGCACTTAATCTTTCTGTGCGAGCTCTGATTTCTCTTATTTTCTCCCTGTGGATGTGGACATCAACAAAATATTTCCGCCTTCAAAGGGGAACGTTGGAAATCAAAATTTCGTGAAAAGATCTCGCCGCAAAGAAAAATGCCTTTGTTTCAATGATTGCCACCCCAACTCGCGTATCAAATCCTTGGCACTCTCTCCCGAATTACGCGATAATACAAAACCAGCTGCCGTTGATAAAATTCGTCCTATGTCCAATCCTGTCTGGTAAGGATAGCATACCGCGCAAGAACATTCCAGAAGAGGACGGACAAGCGTAGTATAGGCAGTCTCTTCAGTTTCCTGTTGCCCTTTTAAGTGTTCTGCCACTAAAACGTAGTCTCTGGTTCTCCTTCCTCAAAACATTTTCTGTCTAACGGCTCCAATTAAAGTTGTTTGTTATTTTAAAGGTTCAAATGGCTCTGAGCGCTGTGGGACTTAACTTCTGAGGTCATCAGTCCCCTAGAACTTAGAACTGCTTAAACCTAACTAACCTAAGGACATCACACACATCCATGTCCGAGGCAGGATTCGAACCTGCGACCGTAGCGGTCCCGCGGTTCCAGACTGAAGCGCCTAGAACCGTTCGGTCAACAACGGCCGGCATTATTTTAATCCCTAGGTATTTAGTTCAGTCTACAACCTTTAAATCTGTGTTATTACTCGTGTAATCGATCCTTTTTTCTTTCTTTCTTTCTTTTTTCGTGTACTCATGTGGAGGATCTCCCAGTTTCTAATGTTTTAGTCATTTGCCACTTTTCGCACCACATTCAGATATCTCGTCTAAAACATTTTGCGATGGGTTCTGACCTCATGAATTTACTAGATGGTAAATAACACCATCATCTGTAAACAGTCTAAGAGGGTAAGAGGGCTGCTCAGATTGTCTCATAAATCAACTATATAGATTAGGAACAGCAGAGAGACTATAATACCTCCTACGGAAATGGCAGGTATCACACCTGTTGTACTCGATGACTTTTTGTCAGCTGCCCAGTGCAACCTTCCTGACAGGACAACACGAATCCTGTCGCATAACTCAGACGATACTCCCTAGGAACGGAATTTGATCAGAAGCCACTCACAAGAAACGGCACCAAAAGCCTTTTGGAAACCTAGAAATATGGAATCAATCTGAGACCCTCTGTCGACACCACTTATTACTCTATGAAACCAAACTCTTAGTTGTATTAGACTAGAACGATATTTTCTGAATCCGTGCTGGCTGTGTCAATACATCATTTTCTTATACATTATTCATAATGTTGGAACACAGTTTATGTTCCAAAATCGTATTGCAGATTCACGTATGGGTTTGTAATTGAGCAGGTTACTCCTACTTCCTTTCTTGAAAATTGGTGTGACCTGTGCAATTGATGACTGGGTGTTGTGTGATGTCCTTAGGTTGGTTAGGTTTAAGTAGTTCTAAGTTCTAGGGGACTGATGACCATAGATGTTAAGTCCCATAGTGCTCAGAGCCATTTGAACCATTTATTGTATCAATATACTCCGAAAAGTATGAAAAATAGTATACAAGAACTACAAATACTGGTTAACTTGGGTCGGTCTGCTCTGAAATTGGCCTAAAAATGAACTGTGATGAAACCAAGATCGTGAAGAATGAATGGACACGGGAGGGAAATATATGTGCTGGGAGTATGCAAATTCAAAGGGCACAGAATATGCGTTATCTGCTGCTAAATATGAAAGGAGACCTAAAATGGGAAATTTTTCGACGTATTAAATTAGGCTGACAAGCTTATGGAAGATACTCCTCAGTTTTGAAGTCCAAGATGTCGACGGAGCTAAAGAAAATAGTCTTTGATCAATGTATACTGTCAGTAATAAATTATGGATGCGAGATTTTGACATTAAATGAGTTCATTGTCAGTAAACTAATAGCAGCCAAAGATGAATGGAAAGATCAATGTTGGGCAATACAATGAAAAACAGAAAGGGTGCAGGTGATATAAGGCAGTTAACAACGGCCAGTAACCTAATGGAAAGAGTGAATACCTTGAAAAAGCAGTGGGCTGCTCAAGTCGCCCGAAGAAAATATGGCAGGTGGTAAAAACAAATAGTAGATTGGAGCCCAATTTACCAAAAAAGACCAAGGGAGTGACCACTGGACAGATGGGACAGAGACTTAAAGAAGGTAGTCCGACTGAATTGGCAACGTGAAGCTCAAGATCGGCAGAAATGGAAAAAATATGCAGGGATCCTACGTCGCGCGCCGACTCAAAAAGCCCACGTCACCAATCGATCGAATTGGGTGGTGGTGGTGGTTGTGGTTGTGATTCTGAAAAAGATCTGCTTAGTGTACAGTCTGGACCGGAAGCCTTGCCTTTATTTAGCTATTTAAGTTGCTTTGCTGCATCGAGGATATCTATTTATAAGTTATTCATTATGGCAGCAGTTCTTGATTCGAATTCTGAAAAATTTACATCCTCTTTGGGGAAGGAATTATGGGAAACCGTATTTAGTAACTCCGCTTTAGTGGCACTGTCACCGGAAACATTACCATCGCTATCATGCAGCGAAGGTATTGGTTACGCCTAGCCGCTGGTATACTTTACATACGAGCAAAATCTCCTTGGATTTTCTGCCATATTGCGGGACAGAGTTCCTCTGAAACAGTTGTTAGAAACCTAATTAGGAGGTTTAAGGAAAGACCGTCTCTTTAACCGCAGCCTGAAGGAAGTCTCCTCCCAAGAACCGCCACTTTTATAGACAACAAAAATGGCTCTGAGCACTATGGGACTTAACATCTATGGTCATCAGTCCCCTAGAAATTAGAACTACTTAAACCTAACTAACCTAAGGACAGCACACAACACCCAGCCACCACGAGGCAGAGAAAATCCCTGACCCCGCCGGGAATCGAACCCGGGAACCCGGGCGTGGGAAGCGAGAACGCTACCGCACGACCACGAGATGCGGGCTATAGACAACAGCCAGAGGACGGGTACACTAAGGCGGAACGAAGATATGTTACGAAATCAGTTATACGGGCAAGTGAATCGAATAAACAGAACAGCGTTAAGAGCTAAGCTGCTCCACGTCGTTCCTGCTGTGCGTTCTACAACACCAGAGATTGCGTATAGTGTCTTCCAGGCGGGATGGACTGTTTTCTGCCCTGGTCGGCCAAAATCAATATCTGGGTGCAGTATCTCCTATAATCCTCTCTAGATGAGATGCCCGAGAGCAAACGAACCTGTCGAACTCGTCCTGTTTGCGCGAGCGATAGGTAAAGTAGCGAACGCCGCCAGCTTCTCCCATCCTTCAACGTCAGCGCGCATTCAGAATTCTGCTTCCATGAATTTTTTACACAAGCAGACGTGATTTCGTGAATTGCCAGTGGTTAGATGTATGTATTGTTTCATAGATGGGAATATCAGGTAATGTTTGCGTGCCCGATGTGATGAGAAGATTTATGACACGATAAAAAAAATATTCCGTAGGATTTCTGTAAGCAGTCAGAATTTATTGAAGTGTGCGACTTTCTGCCTCAGTTTCTAAGCAAACTCCATAGCGACATACGCCTCTGCAGTAATGTAATTCTTCAGATTCGAACGCAACGGTTCATTTTCACGTTCTTCGTGAATTTCGTTTTATGGACATTAGCCCAAGATCCAACGCGTATTTCTGTGCGTTAATTTTCGTCTGCTGATGCTGATAATGTCTCCAGCATTAGGAGACAGAACGGTAGCAACAGCAGTGGGACTTGGTCCACGACCTGCCCATAAAACAAAATTCAGCAGGGACGCAAGGAAGTCTACATTGTATGATCATTTTCACTTGTTGCTAATACTTCCCGAAATACGAAATTACTGTAGTTCTTCTTCTCCTTCTACACTTCAGACGTCAAGTGCCCGCCTCTTTCTTGGCCTTTCCTGATTTCTTCGGTATACCAGTTTATAATTTCTGCATTATTTTATTCATAATGATATGAGAACACTGCGGCTGTTGTCACAAATGTCACTAAACCAGCCACAGTTTTTGCTGAATATTTCTTTTTATTTGTTTTATTGTCTACTGCATTTTCTCCATTATTTAGTGAGCTATGTGACACGAAAATCTTGTTTTAACAACTGCTGCTTCGATATTATTTGTACTAACTTTACGTTCCATGTCAGTTTTAGACTCTTGTTTAACGAACTTAATTCATGGTGTCTGAAATCAATTTACATGGAATTTCTTACTTTATCAGAGAAATATTCTTTCACAGACGATGGGCTATTGTCGGTTCGGAGGACATGTTCTGAGGCATCAAGGGATCACCAATTTAGTATTAGAGGGCAGCGTGGAGGGTAAAAATCATAGAGGGAGACCAAGAGATGAATACACTAAGCAGATTCAGAAGGATGTAGGTTGCAGTAGGTACTTGGACATGAAGCAGCTTGCACAGGATAGGGTAGCATGAAGAGCTGCATCAAACGAGTCATTGGACTGAAGACCACCACAACAACAACAACAACAACAACAACAAACGAGAAAGTATTTCTTTTGTCATTTGTTATCCGACTTCAAACTTGAAACTAACACATTCTCCCAAGTCTTCGAATAAAGGCAAAAATCGTCGATATTTACTATTAAAAACAGTCTTGATCACGATTTATTTATCAAGGTGACCGCTTTCGACCACTACTGTGGTCATCTTCAGACCATTGAGTAGGAACCTCTTTTCTCCAACAACTTTTGTTTCGTACGTTTATTCGGAAGAGGTGAGACAGGACCGATTATTCACGTTGAATGCTTTGTGATTTCGTATTTCACCACAATGTCGTCGGTTTTTAGTTTACAAAATACATGTTTAGACTATGTTATTGTATTCTGAAATGCCTATCATTATTCACTACATGCAAGATTTTCTAATTATGGCAACTCCTACTTTCATATTTTTATAACATATCCAGTGAAATGTCTGGATGATCCAGTTGCAAGATTTCTCCTTGTTTTGTCTCTGTAAGCTCTGCAACTACGAGAGCACGTCGTTCCTGACAAGTATCCTTTCTTGTTGAGAGTATTTCTTGCTCCTTTATGTATATAACGGTGTTCCGCGTTCGTACCTTGCGGATTAGCATACTGGAAGGTCGAGGGTTTGCAAGGTGTCTGCATTCCCTGGAGATTAATCGGCAAGTGTCTGGCAAAATTGTTTCCGTAGAATCAGAAAATAACTTTGTGATGCATATTTTTCTTTCAAAATTTAAGTTATTTTCCAATTTTGAGGTTTGTTAGGTTACTGTAGTAGTCTCCTATTTTCGTTAACTGTTGCGGCTTTTAGTTTCATAATTTGAGAAAACCAAGAATTTACTGCTAGTTGTTTTCTTGCAGATAAAGACACTTCCTCAGAGCAAACACAATCGGTTATGCAAAAGCACCTGCTTCTCAACCTCCTCTCTCTCTCTCTCTCTCTCTCTCTCTCTCTCTCTCTCACACACACACACACACACACACACACACACACACACCGGATGCTTCACAGAAACTGTCGAAACTGTCACCAAACATTCAAAAAGAGCTCCACACAAACGATTACCAATTGATTAGCGACAATAACATAGCGTCTCTCGATGTGTACGACTCCATCATTTTCCTCCCAAATTTCGTTTCGTGTGTGAAAACGTGTAGTACGAAGTGGGATTGAAGTGCGAAGTAGGTAACAAACAGTGTACTTAATTACCAGCAAAAAAGGAAACACCCCAAAGACACAAGACTGGACTGAAAACGTAAGTACAGAACATAAACCGCTGCTACTTTCGGATGCCGGCCAGTGTGGCCGTGCGGTTCTAGGCGCTTCAGTCTGGAACCGCGTGACCGCTACGGTCGTAGGTTCGAATCCTGCCTCGGGCATGGATGTGTGTAATGTCCTTATGTTAGTTAGGTTTGAGTAGTTCCAAGTTCTAGGGGACTGATGACCACAAAGACCACAGATGTTAAGTCCCATAGTGCTCAGAGCCATTTTTTTAATCTCGGAAAAAGCATTTCAAAAATAATAACTGTCCAAGCAAATGCTTCCGACTGCTTTGCATTCCAAAAAAAATCATAAAAGCAAGCCAATCTTTGCAAATACTCTATCGCAATTCAGGTAGTTTGAGATGAGCAATCAAAAGAAAAAAATTAAAGAATGAACGTTTCATAGTTTTCAGACCTAAAATAGAAAGACAGTCGTGAATATTTTAACAGCAATGAACTGAGACCCACGGAAGATGTTACATAGGTACGACACATGTCTCAGTACATAAAAAAGACAAATATATTGTGTTTTCCAGAAGGCGACGTTTAAAAAACCTCATTTAATTCTGAAACACAGGCAAAACATAACAGGATCCTCCAACCCCAGCAAGACTTTTATTCCTGCCTTTCTTTCGCAGCTTAACAAAAGTTTGAAACTGCCTAATTTGAAAGCATTACAGTGTTACTTTGCAACTTCGTAGACATACCTTCGTATTTATAAAGCGTATTTACAGGAGTTATCCAGTGTTGCGAAGGCGGTTCACCTCGACTTATTGTGCACGGTTTCAGCCTGTCCCCTTTTTTTTACGTTTCCGGCGTCAGTGCATTTGGCCGGGTGTCGGCACGTAATTACTACGAGAAGGACCAAAACGACGAGACGGCGGCGGCTGGATCGCTGTGAGATAGGCCCACAGCTACTGCCGCAGTTACACGCGCCGCGGAGAAAAGTCATGAGCGCAGACTTGCTCCTAATAAATTCCCCGGTTTATTCGCAGCCGTATCGTGGCATCACCGGGACGCGGCACGATTCAAAGGGAGCTTGCTTGGCCTTCTGGTTGTTTAGAATCTGGCTCCGAGTCACAGCAGTCCGCAAATGAGACGGGTCGTTCCTGACCACGAGTCGTGTGTTTTATGTGCACGTACACGTTTTAATCGGAAGTAACGATTTCCGTCTTTGTATCTTGGTGGTAACAAATGTCTTAAAAATTTGTGACACTGGAGTCACAATTTCCATACTTTATCCTTTTTCTTTGTTACACTGCGCGTTCCATCGTTAAGCGAAGCAGTTTGCTTGCTTGGAAACAGAAGAAAAAAAACGAATTATGATTCAAAGCTGAGAGTGCATTTAAGAAAATAACGTCTTAATGGAAATAATACACTGAAGCGCCAAAGAGACTGGTGGAGGCATGCTTATTCAACTACAGAGATATATAAAAATGCAGAATACGGCGTTGCGCTCGGCAACGCCTACATAAGACAAGTGTCTGGCGCAGTTGTTAGATTGGTTCCTGCAGCTACAATGGTAGGTTATCAAGATTTAAATGAGTTTGAACGTGGTGTTACAGCCGGTGCACGAGTATGGGATGCAGCATCTCCGATGTATCGAAGATTTTCCCGTACGACCATTTCACGAGTGTACCGTGAATATCAAGACTCCGGTAAAACATCAGATCTACGACATCACAGCGGACGGAAAAAGACACTGCAAGAACGGGACCAACGACTACTGAAGAGAATCGTTCAACGCGACAGAAGTGCAGCCCTTCCGCAGATTGCTGCAGATTTCAATGCTGGGCCATCAACAAATGTCAGCGTGCGAACTATTCAACCAATTTTGAGCTTCCGGAGCCGACAGCCCACTCGTGCACCCTTGATGACTGCATGACACAAAGCTTGCGCCTCGTCTGGTCCCGTCAACACCGACATTGGACTGTAGATGACTGGAAACATGTTGTCTGGTCGGACGAGTCTCGTTTCAAATTGTATCGTGTGGAAGGACGTGTAGGGTATGGAGACAACCTCATGAATCCATGGACCCTGCATGTCAGCAGGGAACTGTTCAAGCTGGTGGAAACTCCGCAATGGTGTCGGGCGTATGCAGTTGGAGTGACACGGGAAGCTTGACACGTCTAGATACGACTCTGACTGGTGACACGTACGTAAGCATCCTGTCTGATCACCTGCATCCATTCATGTCCATTATGCATACCGATGGACTTGGGCAATTCCAACAGGATAATGCGACACCCCACTCATCCAGAATCGCTACAGAGTGGCTCCAGAAACACATTTCTGATTTTAAACACTTCCGCTGGCCACCAAACTCCCCAGACATCAACATTATTGAGCATATCTGGGATGTCTTGCAAAGCACTCATACCAATTTATGGACAACCATGCAGGATTCGTGGTGTCAGTTCTCTCCAGCACTACTTCAGACATGATACGAGTACATGCCACGTCATGGTGAGGCACTTCTGCGTGCTCGTGGGGACCCTTCACGATATTATGCAGGTGTACCAATTTCTTTGGCTTTTTAGTGTGTCTTGACATGGTAGCCGAGATATACACTTCCCTTAACTTGGCAGCCACTACATGTTAGTTATTTGATTAGTTTACTATGTTCATCATTTGGGCGAAGTATACTTTTTATTTTAAGATCAGTTCCGTCTTACACGGAACCAGTGTTCGTATTTTATTCTGACGCTGGAACAGCATCAAGTAGTATATATTCATTCTGAAGTCATTGTCACTTTTAGTTAGCGCTTTTACACTATTTATCACTTCTTATATGTTTTTTATATTACGGTAGGCACATTGCAAAATTTAATTTTATATGATTATGATTACAGTATATAATCTACAACTCAAAATACGAATTTTGCCTAACTTGAACCCAAAATTTCTCAATCCTTTTCTCGTAGAGTTTTAGTTGTCAATCTCACCAGTCACATTTTTCATGTAACTGTGTGGGAACGTTGTTATAAATTACGCTCTTTATTTTATCCTTGTCAGACAAAGGATGACAAGTTTTTGAGGGTGTGTAGCATCTCCTCACAGGTGGTTCGATGAACCCTCTGCCAGACACTTAAACGTGATTTGCAGAGTATCCATGCAGATGTAGAAAATTAAAGTAAAGCAAGACAAAGAATACTGGTCTAGTAATCCCTTTATTTTAATGTGCCTTGTAGCAGATTGACACTAATCCTAACGAAATGGTACATTTGATATGCTGTTGGACGTCTCACCATACTACGGATACTCGTAAATCACCAAGTTTTTCACGTAAACTTTCTTTATATTATGTGTTTGAAAATGTATACTGTTTTATAACAGTGAGTGCCGTAGAGTTACAGACTGCAAATGTAGTTAAAATGCATTACTCGCTGAAGTCAACAATGAGTTAGCACAACCTATTATTCTCGCGGCTCTATTTTGTGCAATAAATACCATCATTGCCCCAGAAACAATGGCACAAGTCATATGCAAAATACGAGTGGTGCTACGTTAATTTGTTTCTATAACTAGCAATTACACGAATAACGAACCTGCCGGACTGAGACTCGATCTCGGGACCTGGAGACTATCGAATCACATTGTTGTCATCACATTCTAGTGTCCGTGGCAACGGCGTTTTAAATACACGCCAAAAAACTATTCGAACTGGAAGTGACTCAGCTTTCTCTCCATGCTGTTTGCAGCGACAATTGTTCAAGGATTCACACACCTGAACTAGATAATCGAGGAATTCTCACATTTTTCGACAAATCTGTTATGTTCCCTCACTCGTTCAATAGCGTCAAGATCATATGCATTTGGGAGCAAAGGCAATACTTTATTGTACAGCCATTTATGGTCACCTAATCGTCTGTAATGACCTCGATGTCTGTGGAACGTTTAACTTTTATCTTCTTACCTTTTTTTTCGCCCCGCTGCAAGGCATGTCATGTTGTTGACAGAACTCGCACTCTCCAGTCATAACGTATGAAAAGAAAAGGTTCGAAATTAGGGTTTTACGTTACAACGAGGACTGTCGATGTTTTTAAAAACTTCGGGACTCCGATATATCGATATTTAAAAAATATTATCGGCCCACAGTATTACGAAAAATGTATCGATATACCGGTGTATCGACAGCAAAAGATATCGGCGTTCCAGCCTATAAAAATATCAGATTCACATTGTAGATATATTGCCGGTTTTAGAGCTATATATTTAGGTACTGATTTAGTATTAGGTATTAGATATTGTGCACATCGCCGGCCGGAGTGGCCAAACGGTTCTAGGCGCTACAGTCTGGAAGCGCGCGATCGCTACGGTCGCAGGTTCGAATCCTGACTCAGGCATGGATGATCGTGATGTCCTTAGGTTTAAGTAGTTCTAAGTTCTAGGGGACTGATGATATCAGAAGTTAAGTCCCATAGTGCTTAGAGCCATTCGAACCATTTTTTGTGCACATCAACAAGCTAGCAGCCTGCTTATCCCCCATAGAGCAAGAACGGAAAGGAAAACGATGCACGTTCACGCTTCCCGATAACCACTTTGCTAACTATGGTAACTGCATGTAAGTGGCACAATAAAAGCTGTCCGATGGGTCCGTTATTCGGTTTCGTCACATATGGGATTCGTCCGGAAAGCTTCATGTCGATTTCCCCGTTTTTCCGGTTTTTGCCAACCCCAGTGACCTAGCTGTTGTAGTGTCAAAATTGGGTGGTGAAGTTAAACGCCACAGTTTCTGTCAGTATCGCCAAGAACTGATTACGCCAGCATTACCCCTTACCCGATTCCGCTCACCACAAAGACCATTGGGATTGTTGTTCATTATTTTCAGAAACTGTTTTTGAAGACTGACGATAGGACATTAGTTGGGTTAAAATTGTTTTTCAAAGCAACTTTTGTGTTATTTGTTCACATCGGAAATCTTACCCGGCATAGCCCCCCCGGACATTCGAAGAGATACAGCAGCACGGAGTGAAATGAAGAAGGCATTAACATCCGAAGCCCACCCACTACATGGCCACCAACCGGCACAGCAAAGACTTGTGTCTAGAAAGAGCTTCCTTCACAGTACAGAACCACTCGCTGACACTCCACATCAACACCGGGAGAAGAGATGGCAGGTCAGATGCCAGCATCTGGAGGAGTGGCTGATCCCGCAAGAAGTTTTTCCCCCGGGCCACACAGAGAAATAGTCCACATGGAAATCACTCAACCGCCTGCGTTCTTCTGTCACAAGATCCAAGAGTAATCTGGAGAGGTGGGGCTTCCAGGTGGACTCTCTCCAGTGTGACTGCGGAGCTGCCGTGCAGACATCAACATATCTGCTACAATGCACATTACCTCCAACTGTGTGCACCATGGAGGACCTCGTAAACGCTACACAAAGTGCACTGGACGTTGCAAATTTTTGGGCATCCACTGTATAGATTAAAATTACCTTATGTTTGACAACACAATCTGTGTCTAATCATTTATTTCATTCTTGACTAGTTTAATTTATAAACCATAATGTATGTATGTATGTAGTAATGTATCTAATATTGTTTTTAGTTTGCTTCTGACACGATACATAAAATAAATAATCGCAAATCTTGTTATTCTGTTCACACCGCCACCCTCCCAGTGCAGTCTGACTTCTTCTTTGTGCCACTTATACTTGCTTCACGCAGTCAAAAATAAGGACTGGTCATGATGGAAGATAAAAAAAGTAGTATGGCTCATTCATGCAGTGAAAGTAAAATTATGTTCTATACAATTTCAAAAGAATGATTTCAAATATTTACCAAAAAATGTGAAAAAAAATTATCGTCACTCCATATTACCATTTCGCTATCGAAATATCAGGAGAAAAATATAGACGATATACAGGATGTCCATAAAGTCCCTTTACAAGTTCGAAATTTTATTACAACGGCAGTTGTTGAAATATTTTAACAACATTTCTTTTATTGTAATCAGTGTTTATAAAAGTTCTTTTGACAGTGTTTAATGGACCTCTATACGGGGGCCTTTAGTTGCACGAAGTGCATCAAGGCGGTACTAGATTTCGCTCCCTGTCCACTGTAGCAGAGCGTAATCAATGTTGGCAATGGTATTACGAATCCTTTCTTCAAGTCAGCAGTATCCCGTATCTGTGTTTGATACGCAATATCTTTTACAAACCCCCATAAAAACGTCCAATGGAGTGATATCTGGCGAACACGGTGCTCAAGGAATTGGCCCATCCCTCCCAATCCATCTGCGTGGAAATGTTTCATTCAGGAACCAACGGACATGCAGTCCCCAATGTGGTGGTGCACTATCTTGCTGGAAAATGATAGTTGGTTGTAAGTCAGTCAATTGTGGTGCTACATATCCGGTAAGAAGGTCGAGGTAAACATCGGCAGTAACTGTTGACTCGTTGAAGAAATATGTTCGTTTGCACCTGATTCCACACCACACATTCACTATTGGACCATCCCGGTGAAGCTCCCTAGTCACATGGGGTTGTTCAGATCCCCAGATTCTCACATTGTGTCTGTTTAATTTCCCAGAAACATGAAAAGTTGCCTCGTCACTGAAACAAACTCGCTTGAGGAATGCTTCATTGCCGGCCGGTGTGGCCGTGCGGTTCTAGGCGCTTCAGTCTGGAACTGCGTGACCGCTACGGTCTCAAGTTAGAATCCTGCCTCGGGCATGGATGTGTTGTATGTCCTTAGGTTAGCTAGGTTTAAGTAGTTCTAAGTTCTAGGGGACTGATGACCACAGATGTTAAGTCCCATAGTGCTCAGAGCCATTTGAACCAGCCAATGCTTCATCCTCCGAAAGACGTTCCAGCATGTTGAGTGCAAATTCTGTCCGTCTTGGCTTGTCATTTGGCTCAAGTGTCTGTAACAGTTGCACTTTGTAAGTGTACAACCATAAGTTCTTGTGGAGGACCTTATGCACAGTTGAACTTGGTAATTGCATCTGTCTGGCAGCAATGCGGATGGACTTCGTAGGTGAACGAGTGAAGACGTTTAAAACGCGACTGATGTTTTCCCCGGATGTCCTTGGTCGCCCGCTCCTCCAATGTCCCTGTCTCCATAAATTTTTTGTACCATGCACGGATTGAAGCGTGCAATGGTGGATCTCTTCCGTACTTCGTTCTGAAGTTTCATTGAGTCTGAACATCGGATTTTGTCTCAATAAACCAGGACACACATTGTGCCCTCTCTTGAGGAGTTGCCATTTGATAGAGGTTCAGTTCCTTCCATCAACAAGTATCTGAAACATAAAATTTTAGTATATATAGAAACTTTAGTAAACAGTGGTTACAATAAAAGAAATTTTGTTAAAGTATTTCAACAACTGCCGTCGTAGTAAAATTTTGAAGTTGTAAAGGGACTTTATGGATACCCTGTATAACGACGTCCTTTTGGAAAAAAAAGCGATATTTCTATACGTTGTCAACAGCTCTACTTACGACGACAGAACACTTCCTGGTTTTAAGAAGATTGAGAAAAGTGTTAGTCTAATTTCGAAAGCGTGGGCATTCGCAGGGAGTAACGTAAGACGCTGAGGCAGTATAGTGAGTGTCACTCTTTCTACGAATTAACTCTCAGAAATATCGGTCAGCCCTGAAGAGTCCTCGTATTACGACGAAGTTAGTAGTCGTTAGAAAGTGAAACGTCCCCACCTTGTGCAGGAGCGGGTGGATCCTCGGACCGGTCCCTCAGGAAGCAGACCTTGCAGCGATAAGGCTGCCACCGCACAGGCTACTGTGAGTTGCGTTGGGTTGCATTGGCCAGCGAAGCGGGTCATTGACACAGATTGACGCGGCCGCATCCGCCTTTCCTGCCATTCGCGTCGCGCTCCCCTCGGAAGGCCCGGCGAGAACTGGAAGGCGAGCTGCCCGCTTCCTGTGACTGTCCGCTAATGACATCTCCAGCAGAACAGACGCTAACGGGTCCATCTCGCCACGCCTTCCGTGCATCCGCCCACAAAAGGCCGTCCTCGATTGAAGCTTAGACGGTGTCGCCAGCTCTAGACCTCCGTGCAGTTCCCAAACGCCCGTCCCACAAATGAGAGGAAACCATCCAACGTTTCATTATTTTTCGTTAGGATTAACAAGGCACAAGAAACTCAGGAACGTCTGAATTACCGACGAGCACTACCTACGATACTAAATATGTCATCTACATCTACATATACATAACTTTTGGTCCATAAGCAAAGTAAAAATGGTTTGCGGTAATGATCTTTTGCTACCGGTTGTGGGGGAACATACCCCGTTTCGCTACCTACCTTTTTTTTCTACATCTACATCTACATTTATACTCCGCAAGCCACCCAACGGTGTGTGGTGGAGGGCACATTACGTGCCACTGTCATTACCTCCCTTTCCTGTTCCAGCCGCGTATGGTTCGTGGGAAGAACGACTGCCGGAAAGCCTCCGTGCGCGCTCGAATCTCTCTAATTTTACATTCGTGATCTCCTCGGTAGGTATAAGTAGGGGGAAGCAATATATTCGATACCTCATTCAGAAACGCACCTTCTCGAAACCTGGACAGCAAGCTACACGCGCCTCTCTTGCAGAGTCTGCAACTTGAGTTTGCTAAACATCTCCGTAACGCTATCACGCTTACCAAATAACCCTGTGACGAAACGCGCCGCTCTTCTTTGGATCTTCTCTATCTCCTCCGTCAACCCGACCTGGTACGGATCCCACACTGATGAGCAATACTCAACTATAGGTCGAACGAGTGTTTTGTAAGCCACCTCCTTTGTTGATGGACAACATTTTTAAGGACTCTCCCAATGAATCTCAACCTGGCACCCGCCTTACCAACAATTAATTTTATATGATAATTCCACTTCAAATCGTTCCGCACGCATACTCCCAGACATTTTACAGAAGTAACTGCTACCAGTGTTTTTTACACTATCATATAATCAAACAATAAAGGATCCTTCTTTCTATGTATTCGCAATACATTATATTTGTATATGTTAAGGGTCAGTTGCCACTCCCTGCACCAAGTGCCTATCCTCTGCAGATCTTCTTCCATTTCGCTGCAATTTTCTAATGCTGTAACTTCTCTGTATACTACAGCATCATCCGCGAAAAGCCGCATGGAACTTCCGACACTATCTACTAGGTCATTTATATATATTGAGAAAAGCAATGGTCCCATAACACTCCCCTGTGGCACGCCAGAGGTTACTTTAACATCTGTAGACTTCTCTCCATTGAAAACAACATGCTGTGTTCTGTTTGCTAAAAACTCTTGAATCCAGCCACACAGGTGGTCCGGTATTCCGTAGGCTCTTACTTTGTTCATCAGGCGACAGTGCGGAACTGTATCGAACGCCTTCCGGAAGTCAAGGAAAATGGCATCTACCTGATAGCCTGTATCTAATATTTTCTGGGTCTCATGAACAAATAAAGCGAGTTGGGTCTCACACGATCGCTGTTTCCGGAATCCATGTTGATTCGTACAGAGTAGATTCTGGGTTTCCAGGAATGACATGATACGCGAGCAGAAAAGATGTTCTAAAATTCTAGAGCAGATCGATGTCAGAGATATGGGCCTATAGTTTTGCGCATCTGCTCGACGACCCTTCTTGAAAACTGAAACTACCTGTGCTCTTTTCCAATCATTTGGAACCTTCCGTTCCTCTAGAGACTTGTCGTACACGACTGTTAGAAGGGCAAGTTCTTTCGCGTAGTCTGTGTAGAATCGAATTGTTATCCCGTCAGGTCCAGTGGATTTTCCTCTGTTGAGTGTTTTCAGTTGCTTTTCTATTCCTTGGACACTTATTTCGATATCAGCCATTTTTTCGTTCGTGCGGGGGTAACGTCTCGAATGATATGATTTCAAAACACCATATCTATTCATGGTAATATGCTACAAAGATGGCATGAATTGCAAAATACCCACAAAATCTTAAAGTTTTAGCTATGCTATTACAGATCCTCTCTGTGTCCACCAGCAGCGTCAGCACGAACAACATTTAGACGATAGCTAAATTCGTCATAATCTTTACATAATGTATGCGCTTTTATAGACGTTATGGCGGCTGTTATTTTGTTCTTCACGCCTTCTATGTCACGATGTAAAGGGAAGTCGAGCACGCTTTCCTTCACATATCCCCACAAGAAAAAAATCTCGTGGGGTCATGTCTCACGATCTTGGAGGCCAAGAATGCAGGGCAGTGTCTCGGTGTCCCGTCAGCCATATCGAGCGTTCAGATTGCAGTGAAGCTCCATCCTGTTGGAAAATAAAGCCATCGCAGTCCTGCTGAAGTGGAAAAAGCCAATTCTGCAGCATTTGAAGTGAGCTCATTCCAGTTACTTTCTTCCTCAAAAATGAAGAGACAGTACACTTTTTGACGAGAAATGACCACCAGCTGGCTTTTCATTTATTTATTTATTTTCCTTTCACTTATCACATATTTACAGATCTGTTGCTTAGTATTTTTAAACCGAGAAGCACATTTCACAGTTTTTCATGTTCTGCCTTTCAACGTTCCGTACTGCAAGCAAATATTGTTTTCAGAAATAAATACTGATGGAAAAAAAACCGCTGCACCAAAAAAAATTAATGTAGAGTAGTAAAATTTCGGGAATACGTTTGTCTGCGTAACAAATTCAAGTGATTGCAAGGTAACAAGTTAATATCAGCGCAACATAAGGCATTGCAAATGTGAAATGCTAGTACATTAATAACCGGTATAACCGCCAGAATGTTGAATGCAAGCGTGCGCCGGCCGCTGTGGCCGAGCGGTTCTACGCGCTTCAGTCCGGAACCGCGCGACCGCTACGGTCCCAGGTTCGAGTTCTGCCTCGGGCATGGATGTGTGTGATGTCCTTAGGTTAGTTAGAGTTAAGTAGTTCCCCATTCTAGGGGACTGATGACCTCAGATGTTAAGTCCCATAGTGCTCAAAGCGATTTGAACCATTCGCAAGCATGCAAACGTGAGCGCATTGTGTCGTACATGTGGCGTGTGTCAGTTTGTGAGATGGACTTCCATGCTTGTTGCACTCGGTCGTCCAACACCGGGGGCGGTTAATGCTGTTTGTGGATGACATTAGAGTTGTCGTCCGACGCCGGCCCATATCTTCTCAATTGGAGACAGATCTGGTGATCGAGCAGGCCAAGGAAACATGTCGGCATTCTGTAGAGCATGTTGGGTAGCAAAAGCGGTATGTGGCCGAGCGTTATCCTCTTGGAAAACACCACCTGGTTGGTTGGTTGGTTGGTTGGTTGGTTTGGGGAAGGAGACCAGACAGCGTGGTCATCGGTCTCATCGAATTAGGGAAGAATTGGGAAGGAAGTCGGCCGTGCCCTTTCAGAGGAACCATCCCGGCATTTGCCTGGATCGATTTAGGGAAATCACGGAAAACCTAAATCAGGATGGCCGGACGCGGGATACACCACCTAGAATGCTGTTCATGATGACAACACCAAATTGACGTACAAATTTGCAAACAGGGTGCATGGAATACGAAGTCTCACCCCAGACCACAACTCCAGCTCGACGTCCAGTGAGTCTAGCATGAAGATAGGTTGGTTGCAAGCCCTCAGCAGGACTCCTCCTAGCCAACAGACGCCATCACAAGCACCGACGCAGAACCAGCTGTCATCAGACAACAGACCTCCACCATACTCTCCAATTAGCTCTCGCTTGACACCACGTAAGTCGAAAATTGTGGCGATTTGGGGCAGTGGAATGCACGCTACAGGGGGCCGGCTCGTTGCTGTCCTTGAAGCAACCGATTTGTAACAGTTCGTTTTGGCATTGTGGTGCCAACTGTTGCTCAGATTGCTGCTGCAGATGCAGTGCGGTGCGTCAGAGCCATACTCCGCACACGATGGTCTTACCTCTCGGTAGTGCCACGTGGCCGTCAGAAGCCAGGTCTACTTGCGACTGTATATTCTCGTGACCACCGCTGCCAGCAATCACGTTCAGTGGCTACATTCCTGCCATATCTTTCTGCAATATCGCGGAACGAAAATCCATCTTCTCGTAGCCCTACCACACGACCTCGTTCAAACTCAGTGAGGTGTTGATAAAGGCGTCTTTGAAATAGACCTGATTTGGATCCTCCCTAACGCCACTCACATGCGACTGGAGCGAAATATGAATACACATCATCATTCAGATGTGGAAACACGCTTAGCAACTGTCGCTTATGTCGCACTAATCCATCTTGGTGTTGCCATTTTTTTCCTTCAGTGTTACGTCGAAGTAGGAACAAGGTTCAAATGGCTCAAATGGCTCTAAGCACTATGGGACTTTACTTCTGAGATCATCAGACCCCTAGAACTTAGAACTACTTACACCTAACTAACCTAAGGACATCACACACATCCATGCCCGAGGCAGTGTTCGAACCCGCCATCGTAGCGGTCGCGTGTTTCCAGACTGTAGCGCCTAGAACCGCTTGGCCACCCCGGCCGGCTGGGAACAAGGAAGTTTAAAAATAGTTGGAAAGATTAGAAGTGAGTCCTAAAATCCATGTATATAAGTCGTGCGGGTGAGGAGGGAGTGTGTGTGTGTGTGTGGGGGGGGGGGGGGGAGAATGGAGGGGAGTGAGCAGTGAGGGGTAAAGGCACTGAAGTATGCACTCACCGCTAATTTGTGTTGTAATTAAGCTACATGCCTATTTCTATTATACAGGTTTTACGTTACTCCGACTCACGGCTCATGTAAAAGGCCATTTGGTCAAGGAAATTATCATCGTTTGTATTGTTGCTTAGATTTGTTTCGCCACCTTCCTTTGAGGCGTTTGTCATGTTTAGTGTTCGTTGTATCATGCGTCTCACGTTAAGTCTGTTTTGTCGTTTTTTTTTATGCATTGAAATCGTAGGTCATGGAAATCTAGTCTGCGTTACTGTAGATACCTTCCCACGCTGTGTCATCTTCAGTCACGTGTCCACTGATCGTCTGATCTGTGTGAGAATTGTGCAGTGTACTACAGCGTGCTCTGGGGAACCTCCCTCACCACAAGTACTCCCATTCACTGAGAGGCACGCGGTGTAACTGCATTGGGTGAGGGCCATGTCCAGTCAGGAAGTGGAACATACCTGTGATTAGGTCGCTGTGTCTCATTCCTAACCTTCCCCGATTTTGGGAAAATATGGTATACACTCTCCGGCTCTAATCACTAATCCCCCATTCTCGTTGCCAGCTATCTGACCGCTACCTCGTTAAGGGCGTTTGTCTCTCATTTCCTTCCTGTCACGGTAGTTGTCTTGATCCCATCTTGAGACAATTCGCTGCGCCCCGGTATCTGATGGTGTAATCTATTTAGTAGATTCCCAAGACCAC
Organism: Schistocerca piceifrons; assembly: GCF_021461385.2. Classification (NCBI taxonomy): domain Eukaryota; kingdom Metazoa; phylum Arthropoda; class Insecta; order Orthoptera; family Acrididae; genus Schistocerca; species Schistocerca piceifrons. The sequence goes on along the minus strand of NC_060138.1, from coordinate 351,667,618 downwards.
ATACATAGTGAGGTCTCAGGTTTTCTCGGTGTGGTTGTTTAACAGGGTGACTAAAGGGCGTAATGGGCGTCGGCACTCGAACTCGGCTGGAAATACCGGCGCGAGGCCAACAATACTTTAGTCTGTTGGTAGTCCAGGCAGTGGGTATATCCAGAGAGGTAAAAAAAAAAAAAAAAAAAAAAAAGGCCGGCCGTGGTAGCCGTTCGGTTCTAGGCGCATCACTCCGGAACCGCCGCGGGACTGCTACGGTCGCAGGTTCGAATCCTGCCTCGGGCATGGATGTGTGTGATGTCCTTAGGTTAGTGAGGTTTAAGTAGTTCTAAGTTCTAGGGGACTGATGACCACAGATGTTAAGTCCCATAGTGCTCAGAGCCAATTAATGAGGTTCAACGGCAATGGCGAAATGAGTATCAAACAGAGGCACCGACACGTTTAACGATTCGTCGCATTCGAGACAAATTTGAAGCCGAAGGCTGTGTTAAAGATGTACACAAACAACGATCTGGACGACCTGTAACAGTAACAAGTCTAGCTAACTCACGTCGTGTGTTACAACAATTCACTCGCTCACCACAGAAGTCTGTGAGACAGTGTACCCGTGAAACTGGAGTGAGTTGCTCAAGTGTCAGGCGAATTTTGAAGACAGCAAAGTGGAAGTGCTACATCCCACGATTGCTACACGCAACGAACGAGGACGACCCAGATCGTAGAATGGAGTACTGCGAGTGGTTTACTAACACGGTGCGGAACGATGAAGAGTTTGCAGAGATGATTGTGTGGTCTGACAGGCACAGTTCAGACTCAGTGGTACAGTAAATCGCCACAATTGCATCTACTGGGCCGCCGAAAATCCGAACGTCCGTGTAGACAAAGCCGTGAATTTGCCAGGAGTAAATGTGTGGTGTGGGTTTCTTACCGGGGCTTGATTGGGCCATTCTTCTTTGACGGCATAGTTACCGGTGAGGTGTACCTTCAGAAGCTTCAGACATCCATTTTATCTGCCACCCGAGACTTGCATGGAGACGGAAGAGTTTACTTTCAACAAAATGGTGCCCCAGCCCACTACCAAAATCGTGTTATGGCGTATCTCGACGAAAATCTACCAGGAAGATGGATAGGCCGTAGAGGTGCTGTGGAGTATCCACCACGTTCCCCAGACCAAACTCCTCTGGACTTTCATCTGTGGGGAAACCCTAAAGGACGTCGTTTATCGACAAAAGCCACGCACATTAGATGAACTTCGAGAATCCATCGTACATGCATGTGCAAATATCCAACTGAACACGTTGCAGTCAGTAGTTCGTGCTGCAGTTCGGCGGCATCGTTTGTGTGTGCATGTTAATGGTCACCATTTCGAACACCTACAGTGATGTCTTTAAGTTGGACTTTAAGCTACACTTTCACCAAAAATGAGACAACTCCGTCAATTAGTTTGCAAGTTATGGACTTTCAAACAGTGGCTGCATTTTTCTTTTTTTTTTTTTGGACCCCATCTGTATAACAGCAAAACTTGCAGCACCTGAAGAAGGCAGCTGGGTCGGTCGTCGAAATACCATGCAGACGATGGAAGCAACGACTCGGCAGAAACCCCAGAAGCACACTGTTAGCCAAGCATAGAGCTTCGAGTGATATGGCCCGGGTCTTCTGTTAGGTTAGTAATAAATCTGAGGCGGTGTACCCCTGTACTGTACTGGTCGCGAAACACACGATCGACTCAAAGGTAGCGCAAAGATACGTGCGTAGTGTGACAAGTGGTACAGTAATCTTAAGTATCAAGTGAACGCTGTGAGGAACTTGTAGTGACTCGGTGAGCTCTTGCCCGCGGAAGGCAAAGGTCTTGGGTCCGAGTCCCGGTGTGGCACGAACTTTTAATCCGTCAGGAAGTTTCATATCAGCACACACTCCGCTGCCGACTAAAAAATTCATTTTCAAAAGTGTTCGGTGTTTACCGTGGATACGAGGGCATGCTAAAAAATAACGCCTCCGAATTCCTTATTCTTTTCTCAAAATCGGTTGATTTGTCACATATCATGCATATTACCCAGTCGACTAAACCGTTTCACAATTTACAATCCTCGACCGGTAGAGGGCTCCGGAATGAAGCACGTAACCTGGTGGTGTGTAATGTATTCTACTAGCCATTGAAATTGCTACACCACGAAAATGACGTGCTACAGACGCGAAATTTAACCGTCAGGAAGAAGATGCTGTGACACGTAAACAATTAGCTTTTCAGAGCATTCACACAAGGTTGACGCCGGTGGCGACACATAAAACTTGCTGACATGAGGAAAGATTCCACCCGATTTCTCATACACAAACAGCAGTACCGGCGTTGCCTGGTGAAACGTTGTTGTGATGCCTCGTGTAAGGAGAAGAAATGCGTACCATCACGTTTCCCACTTTGATAAAGGTCGGATTGTAGCCTATCGCGTGCTGTTTATCATATAGCGACATTGCTGCTCGCGTTGGTCCAGATCCAATGACCGATACCAGAATATGGAATCAGTGGGTTCAGGAGGGTAATACGGAACGCCGTGCTGGATCCCAACGGCCTCGTGTCACTAGAAGTCGAGATGACAGGCATCTTATAAGCATGGCTGTAACGTATCGTGCAGCCACGTCTCGATCCCTAAGTCAACAGATGGGGACGTTTGCAAGACAACAACCATATGCACGAACAGTTCGACGACGTTTGCATCAAAAATGGTTCAAATGGCTCTGAGCACTATGGGACTCAACTGCTGAGGTTATTAGTCCCCTAGAACTTAGAACTAGTTAAACCTAACTAACCTAAGGACATCACAAACATCCATGCCCGAGGCAGGATTCGAACCTGCGACCGTAGCGGTCTTGCGGTTCCCGACTGCAGCGCCTTTAACCGCACGGCCACTTCGGCAGGCGTTTGCAGCAGCATGGACTATCAGCTCGGAGCCCTTGGCTGCGGTTACCCTTGACGCTGCATCACAGAGAGGAGCGCCTGCGATGGTGTACTCAACGACGAACCTGGGTGCAAGAATGGCAAAACGTCAATTTTTCGGATGAATCCAGGTTCTGTGTACAGCATCATGACGGTCGCATCCGTGTTTGGCGACATCGCGGTGAACGCACATTGGAAGCGTGTATTCGTCATCGCCATACTGGCGTATCACCCGGCATGATGGTATGGGGTGCCATTGGTTACATGTCTCGGTCACCTCTTGTTCGTATTTGCGGCACTTTGAACAGTGAACGTTACATTTCAGATGTGTTACGACCCGTGGCTCTACCCTTCATTCGATCCCTGCGAAACCCTACATTTCAGCAGGATAATGCACGAGCGCATGCTGCAGGTCCTGTACGGGCCTTTCTAGATACAAAAAATGGTCGACTGCTGCCCTGGCCAGCACATTCTCCAGATCTCTCACCAATTGAAAACGTCTGGTCAATGGTGGCCGAGCAACTGGGTCGTCACAATACGCCTGTCACTACTCTTGATGAACTGTGGTATGGTGTTGAAGCTGCATGGGGAGCTGTACCTGTACATGCCATGCAAGCTCTGTTTGACTCAATTTCCAGGCGTATAAAGGCCGTTATTACGGCCAGAGGTGGTTGTTTTGGGTACTGATTTCTCAGGATGTATGCACCCAAGTTGCGTGAAAATGTAATCACATGTCAGTTCTAGTATAATATATTTGTCAAATGAATACCCGTTTATCATCTGCATTTCTTCTTGGAGTAGCAATTTTAATGGCCAGGGTCGGCCAGTGTGGCCGAGCGGGTCTAGGCGCTACAGTCTGGAACCGCGCGACTGCTACGTTCGCTGGTTCGAATCCTGCCTCGGTCATGGATGTGTGTGATGTCCTTAGGTTAGTTAGGTTCAAGTAGTTCTAAGTTTTAGGGGACTGATGACCTCAGCAGTTAAGTCCCATAGTGCTCAGAGCCATTTGAACCTTTTTTTTTAATGGCCAGTACTGTAATTATATCGTTGCATGAGAAATTGCTTGCTGTAATCGAAAGCACGAATTCGAAGAATTCTTCCACTCATGGAGCATCCTCTCTTCAGCATGACAACGCCAGACCACATGCGAGCGCTGCCACATTTGTAACAATCCGACGCCTTGGGCTCACTGTCTATCGATCATTCTCCATACAGTCCCGACTTGTCCCCATCCGGTTCTCATGTGTCTGCAAAACTTAAAGAACGACCTTCGAGAACTTCACTTTGATGGTGGTGAAACGGTGCACGCAGAGGTGAGTTTGTGGCTCCGTTAGCAAAGTGAAACATTCTACAGTGACGGTATCAACGAATTTGTTTCTCATCTGGAGAAATGTTTTCGTCGCTAGAGTGACTCTGTTGAGAAATAAATGAGTAGACAGGAAGAAAAAAGTTGTAGAATGTTAATAAACTTTGTATTATTTTTTTAAAAAACGTTAACAGTTTCAACATAAAAAGTTCTTTGGCATTACTTTTCAGCACTCTGTCGCTGTTTGTGTAAGTGTCGTTCGGCTTTGTCGGAAGCTATTTGTATGTCATCGTTGATCCATTATGGATCGTGGGACGACGGCTGGCATGAACTTCTTGATGCAATAATTTACCAACAGCCGTATGATTTGTAGAAGTTTATTTAATTTTATGAACTTCTATGTGCTGCTACCAGTTTCGGCATTACATTGATGCCATCTTCAGGCTCCACTCGTCATAATCGTAAATTCGCTATACACTGATTCTTCCGTTGGTAAATTATTGCATCAAGAAAAACTATTTATATGTTGTTACAAAAGTTTAGTCGTTCGCCATTGTGTATGAGAAGGTATCGTGTTGTTCTGTTGCGTATTATGGGACTGTTGTCTAGTTTGATCACGGGGTTTCTCTGCAGTTTGCCATCCTCCAAAGCATGGTCCAAAAACTGACAGCTGACGCTCAACATGTGTAGACGTAAACGAAAGTCGCGTCCGATGCACGGATGTGCTAGGATCGTGTGCGGCCGTGGTCACCACTGACGCAGCCTCGCCCACAGCACAGCACTTCCACTTCCGCCGGCCTCGGTCGGACCCCACCCCCCCCCCCTCCTTTCTACTTCCTCCTCCCCTTCCCGCCTCCACATCACCTCCCCGACCACCCCCACCACACCACACTACACTTCACAATCGAACACCAAAACCGCCGCTCCACTGATACAACTCGTCTGGAGCGCAGTTCGGCACACAACATTTCGCGCTCTGCACTTCCTAGTTTTCCAACCGTACAATATAAAAAGTACGAAATATTTTTTTGTTGTTGCTTTCTTCATCCACAAGAGATTAATAATGCCGGCGGCAGACGTCGTGAGTTACGGCCGCACTGGATGTGTTTTGTTGCGTAATTAGGCGCACTCGGAGTTATTTATGTCTTCGAACTTCCCCAATAAATTCTCTCTGCGGCGTAATCATGTTCGCGGTAACCCATGACCTGCGAGTACGTCCTTCAAAACCCCATGTGAACCTCAGCCTGGAGACTTCGAGAAACAAAAACTGTTCAGGATTAATTTATTGCCCTTGTTTGGAGGCTTAAAGCGCCGGCATCCGATCACGACCACCGTTTCTCATTTTGTATCTTTCTATACATGCCTAATAAATCAGCTGACTCGACATTTCATTTATATAGAGTGTAACAAGTGCAGTGCATGTTCATAATTTGTTCTAGGTCTGAGGCATACTTCACAGCGGCAAAATTACGTGCTCCATAAATTTATGAATGTTTAGATGTGTGCATAAACACAAATGTTTCCCCTTTTTTTTTTTTTTTTTTTTTTTTTTTTTTTTTTTTTTTTTTTTTGAAGACGTTTTTCCCTTTTTGTCGGTCTTTTTCACTTTCCTTCGGCGAAGTTGGCAACATTTCTTGCATCATTACTGACATGTGTGTACTGCTGTGCAGTGTCCGAAACGTATGTGATTACACCAGCGTTACGCCTTAGACGCGATTGTCTTGAAAAGCTTCCTTTCTGTAATCGTTCTTTTACCGCAAAATTAGTCACCCAGCTTCTCAGCCATCTTCCGATATGAAATAAGGGACATTTATTAAGTAAATAGTCTGTGCAACGATCTCATGTTTCCGTGTTTCCTAGTGACAGGTTGATCTATGTCCGCTAGTTAATATTATTTGCAAGTGGCGCTTATTTTCATTCACCTTGTGATAACTCAAAATATTTTATTTAGGTCTCTCTCCTGCTCATATGGTTCAAATGGCTCTGAGCACTATGGGACTTAACAACTGAGGTCATCAGTGCCCTAGACTTGGAACTACTTAAACCTAACTAACCTAAGGACATTACACACATCCATGCCCGAGGCAGGATTCGAACGTGCGACCGTAGCGGTCGCATCTTTCCACACTGAAGCGTCTAGAACCGCTCGGCCACAACGGCCGGCTCTCCCTCTTGCCTCCACTACTAAGCTTTCGCATGTGAATATCGTTTCATATCGCTCTGCACTGTTTAATCTCGCTATTTAAATAGCATAATGAGCTCCACATTTAAACCACTAATATTGTAAGCTGATACAATCATACTCCTCCTCTTCTTTATGTCCCTTATCTTCACATGGAAAGTTAAAAGCAGAAGAAATGACAGGAAAATACTAGAAAATAATAGAAGATTATGTATCACATTCATTCGACGTTGCTTAGAACGGAGAAAAACGTCCCAATGATGAAATAAACATATGCATACTAAAACTCTCTTCTTACCATCAGGTTGTCGAGGATAAGTTCATCGTCTTAATACTTGCCGTTATGACTTAAGAAATTATTCTCGAACACTGCCTCCTGAAGGCGTGATGTGATAGAACTTGTTGCATTGTTGCTGGAAGCGACTGTACGTCCAGTCACACCTCAACGGAAACGGAGCGCTTTACGAGCCGATGCTACAATGTCCCTGTAATATTATTGCCACGTAAAATGGCGTCGTAACGCTGATGGGATATACACGTATTTAGTAACATGTGACTGTCAGCACTGCAACTGTTGTCCAACGTTTTTTTTTTCACCTTGATGCAATCGAAGATCATAGGTGTATTCCCTTTCTTTATGATGGATCCTGAACAGACTAAAAACTGACAGTGAAAGATCTTTTGGAATTTCCTCTTACGTTGCCCGTTTACCCCTGTAAAATGTGGAGGCGAAATGGTGTTTTCAGCGGATTTCCCAAAATCGCTGTAGGCGAATGTCAGGATCGACCTTTGAAAAGACACGGCCGATTTCCGTGTCACTTCTTCAGCACGCCAGTTTGTGTTTTGTTTGTAAAGGTCTTTGTGGAAACGTTGTGTGAGAAACATAGTTCCTTTCTTACATTTGTTAAAGAAACGAACGAACTGTATAATTAGGGTGAAAACGGAGGAGTCTGAATTTTCTTACGGCGAAGAGAACTGGTGTGTAACGTCTCATCTAGCCAATTTACTAGCATAGTGTGTCTGATAAAACTGAAACGTTCCCATAAAAGTCATCAGCCTTTGGTGTACTGGTGGATGGACGCATCCTCTAGCGCGCATGTTCGGTGTTTGTCAGCGTCTGCGATTGAGCACAAAATCTCTCTTTGCAGAGATACTAACATTTTGGACGATGTTCTGGTGCCTTTGACTATGACTTGTTTAGCTTATGAACCTTGTTTTGTCATCAGCCTTTGGTGTACTGGTGGATGGACGCATCCTCTAACGCGCATGCTTGGTGTTTGTCATCGTCTGCGGTTGAGCACAAAATCTCTCTTTGTAGAGATACTAACATTTTGGGCGATGTTCTGATGCCTTTGACTATGACTTGTTTAGCTTCTGAACCTTTTTTTGGACACGGAGGAAGATATTCTACACTGCAGATCCGTATTTAATGGAAAATTAAAAAATGTGGTTGCACCTACCTCAGGAACAATTACAAAGTCACCAATAAGGAGTAGAATTTAGATAACCCTAGGCGATAAGATGTTTCGCACAGCTGTTGTTTCAAAGTAGCAGTGTAACATGAACAGAAGCCCTACAAGTCCTCGCGTGCCTGCAGATAGAAAGTTACTGATGGCGTCGGCACGACCTTGAGATAAACATGTGTCGGAGAGCGGAGAGGGTGGCAGAACAAGACACCATCTGGGACAGTCGTGAGGATTGGGTGTCGACACTCGTGCAGACATATCCGCCCGCATTCCAGTTGGCTGTGTCCGAATTTCCTTCTCACTTTCACGTGCAGTGCAATTCTCAAAATGTGCATCACAAGCTTAGACATCTCTTTTACAGGAGAAATTTGGTCCTGACAGGCATAAACCATATGGAGCGCGAGTCATGGGACAGAAATCGTACTGAGAAAAAGTGAGATTCAACCTTATTTCCTTTGAACCTTATCAAATGGCCCTGAGCACTATGGGACTTAACTACTGAGGTCATCAGTCCCCTATAACTTAGAACTACTTAAACCTAACTAACCTAAGGACATCATACACTTCACGCCCGAGGCAGGATTCGAACCTGCGACCGTAGCGGTCGCGCGGTTCCAGGCTGAAACGCCCAGAACCGCTCGGCCTCAAGCTAAGCGGCATCTTTTCCTCTAATTACCTCGTGATAGTGGGAGGGGTGCGGGACCTTGAAGTTCAACACGATTTATGTATTAAATTGTGCTAAATACTGAGAGATGACACGAGATCGTTAACGGGTGATAACATTTTTCAATTCTGACGTAATGATATTGAAAAGAACCTGGATGGGAGAATATACGTTAACATTTTTGATAATTCCAACATCCAGAAAGCCCCAACTGGAACCAAACTCTGAGGATGTGTAGAACAATGTCCCAGTAGTGAATGATTGAAGAGCGTAAGGAGATGGCGCACACTTTGCTTCAGCGACATTATCTTGTATACGATCGGAAATGTCAATGTTACTCAAAGCTCAGTTAAGGAAGAGTCACCAAGTTAAATATAAGCACGAGACCAAATACTAGCCGGCCTCTGTGTCCGAGTGGTTCTAGGCGCTTCAGTTGGGAACCACGCGACTGCTACGGTCGCAGGTTCGAATCCTGCCTCGGGCATGGATATGTGTGATGTCCTTAGCTTAGAGTAGTTCTAAGTTCTAGAGGACTGATGACCGCAGATGTTAAGTCCCATAGTGCCCAGAGCCATTTGAACCATTTGAACCATATACTAGTATACCTCGCGGATGTCAAGCGGTGAGTGAGAACTCGGCAGAATGATTGATCTTAGTGGAAACCGACGTAAGTGCAAAACGTCCTAGGGTTCTGGGCGGCGGCATCAATTTATAAAATTTTCTTTGTGTTCAAGTTGGGTCACGTTTGAGCTAAACTCCGAGCTTTCGAAGATATATTTCATTTTCACTGGTAGTAGGTGATTTACTGTCTACGCCTCTTGTGTGTCATAGCGTGTAACTTAAATGTCTCACAGTTTGAACACCAAACAGCATATATTCCCGGAAATGAGCTTATCGTAGGTGACATTTCGGCTCTCTCCTGTGACAGTGATGTATGTATAAAATTATTGGTGTTTTGCCTTAAAGAGCCCATTTGGACTAAACTACATGGCCAGTTCCTTTTGCTGCCTTCCTTGCTGCCCAAACTTCCCTCATTCGCTCACTGTGTTTCTGTTTCGTTCCTCTGTTCAAATGGTTCAAATGGCTCTGAGCACTATGGGACTTAACATCTGAGGTCATCAGTCACCTAGAACTTAGAACTACTTAAACCTAACTAACCTAAGGACATCACACACATTCATGCCCGAGGCAGGATTCGAACCTGCGACCGTAGCGGTTATCTACACACGTGTGTGTGTTTGTGTGGAACCGCGCGACTGCTACGGTCGCAGGTTCGACTCCTGCCTCGGGCATGGATGTGTGTGATGTCCTTAGCTTAGAGTAGTTCTAAGTTATAGGGGACTGATGACCGCAGATGTTAAGTCCCATAGTGCTCAGAGCACACGTGTGTGTGTGTGTGTAGATAAAAAGGCTTCGTAGGCAACGTCAGCGGGGTACTGGACCAGTACCCTACAGAGGAACTATACAAACATACGGAGACAGTCACAGAAAAGATTAGAAACGCAGACTACAATTCTATGGACACGCATATAGAATGCCATCACACAGACTGACCAAACAGATCTTTGGCTGGGTAACCACTAGAAACAACAAATCGGTGGCAGAGGTAAAAAACGACCTGAACCATCTCAACATAACAGCAGACACAATAAACGACAGAATAAAATTCAGAAACATCATTAAGAAAAGTAAACTACATGAGATACAATGTGACAAACGAACAGGCGTAAAATGGACCGAATGTAATCAAAATGGCTGTGTAGGACCGTCCACCTCCATCCTATGTTGACTCGATACCAGAGAACAACAGGTATGAGACTGTCCCCGACAGCAGTTCAGCGCCGACTGCTTTGTACTACCGAAAAGGTCAATATTACGTAATTCACACCCCATAATATTCCACTGTTGGTACACTGATCCGCACTTCTCCCGAGTTTAGATAAGTTTGGGCCATCAGGAAAGATGTCATTGATAACCTCACTGATTTCACGTAGGCGCAAAACATTCTTGTATTTTTGGCTACACAGCAGGTAACATGCAGCTTCCGAATTAAGTGAGCACATCTTGCGTATCTGTCCTTACACTTGTTTTCACATTCCAGGTGGGTAATCTTCACGATGCAATAGGGTAAGAATGAATAGCGTCTGAAACGTAATGCCTCGCGAAGTTGCGCGACGGTGGGGCATGTAGTCGTGAGGTTTGTGGGTGTTGCGAGGCGAGCAGCGGTGTTGTACAGCTGAGTGGAGGCTGCGGGCGGCTGAGCAGTCAGCCGAGCGTGCACGCAGCTGCGGCAGGTGGCGAGGTGGTCGTCGTCCCAAAGTCCTGCCACGGTCGCCAACTTGAGTGCGGCTTCCTTTTCGTAAACACAATACGCAGTGTAAGACTACCATCACACCACTCATTTGTATTAAAGACTGGCACCTCAAGCGTCTGTAAGCAACTTCATTCGTCGATGATCTGTACTTCTTTGTATAGGTTCTACATCTACATCTACATCCATACTCTGCAAGCCACCTGACGGTGTGTGGCGGAGGGTACTTTGAGTACCCTTATCGGTTCTCCCTTCTATTCCAGTCTCGTATTATTCGTGGAAAGAAAGATTGTCGGTATGCCTCTGTGTGGGCTCTAATCTCTCTGATTTTAACCTCATGGTCTCTTCGCGAGATATACGTAGGAGGGAGCAATATACTGCTTGACTCCTCGGTAAAGGTATGTTCTCGAAACTTCAACAAAAGCCTGTATCGAGCTACTGAGCGTCTCTCCTGCAAAGTCTTCCACTGGAGTTTATCTATCATCTCCGTAACGCTTTCGCGATTACTAAATGATCCTGTAACGAAGCGTGCTGCTCTCCGTTGGATCTTCTCTATCTCTTCCATCAACCCTATCTGGTACGAATCCCACACCGGTGGGCAGTATTCAAGCAGCGGGCGAACTAGTGTACTGTAACCTACTTCCTTTCTTTTCGGATTGCATTTCCTTCGGATTCTTCCAATGAATCTCTGTCTGGTATCTGCTCTACCGACGATCAACTTTATATGATCATTCTGTTTTAAATAACTCCTAATAATTTAAGGAATTAACTGCTTCCAGTTGCTGACCTCCTATATTGTAGCTAAATGATAAAGGATCTTTCTTTCTATGTATTCGCAGCACATTACACTTGTCTACATTGAGATTTAATTGCCATTCCCTGCACCATGCGTCAATTCGTTGCAGATCCTCCTGAATTTCAGTACAATTCTCCATTGTTACAACCTCTCGATATACTACACCATCATCCGTAAAAACTTTCAGTGAACTTCCGATGTTATCCACAAGGTCATTTATGTATATTGTGAACGGCAACGGTCCTTCGACACCCCCCTGTGGCACACCGGAAATCACTCTTACTTCGGAAGACTTCTCTCCATTGAGAATGACAAGCTGCGTTCTGTTATCTAGAAACTCTTCAATCCAATCACACAATTGGTCTGATAGTCCATATGCTCTTACTGTTCGACATCCCTTCTCGAAAACGGGGATGACCTGTGCCCTTTTCCAACCCTTTGGAACGCTACGCTCTTCTAGAAACCTACGGTACACCGCTGCAAGAAGGGGAGCAAGTTCCTTCGCGTACTCTGTGTAAAATCGAAGTGGTATCCCATCAGGTCCAGCGGCCTTTCCTCTTCTGAGCGATTTTAATTGTTTTTCTATCCCTCTGTCATCTATTTCGATATCTACCATTTTGTCACCTGTGCGACAATCTAGAGAAGGAACTACAGTGCAGTTTTCCTCTGTGAAATAGCTTTGGAAAAAGACATTTAGTATTTTGGCCTTTAGTCTGTTCGTACCTCCATCACTGTATGCAACAGGCAGCCAACGCTAGGGTAACTTTCGATTCCGCGATTGTAAAAATAATGTGCTTTGAGGCGAACAAGTTATCGAGCCATGTTCGGAGCGCATTTTGATCCGGAAAGGATGTCCTTTGAAGGTTGTTCGATAGAGAGCGGAAAGGGTGAAAATCTGAGGGTTCAAGATCAGGTGAATAAGATGGGTGCGGAATGACTTCATAACACAAATCCTGTATGGTCTTTTTCATCAGTCTAGCAGAATGCAGGCGGGAGCAATCGTGGAGTAGCATCGCACACGCAGTCTTCCTGGTCGTTGTTCGTGGGTTGCGTCTACAAGTTATCGACAATAAATGTCAACAGTGACGGTAGTACACTACGTCGTCGCTGCTCCACCAGATGCATATCATTCTTTTTTGTGGGTGCACGCAGGTCTCTTCACGAGGAATCGCTACTTTGTTGGGGCTCATGCATTCCTTTATTTTTCGCATATCAGCGTAAAGACACCATTTCTCGTCAGCAGTACGGACACAGGACACGAAGTGTCGGTGGTGTTCACTAGCCACTTGATGAGCAAGCTGAGACGCACTTATTGCAACCTGCTGATATTTGTGATTTTGGCTTACAACATTGGGTACCCATACACCTGATTTTTGAATATTTCCCACTGCATGCGAATGTCGCACGGTGGTGGAATGATCACAGTTCATCACATTTGCCAGTTCTCGAGTACAGTGACGTGGATCATCGAGAATTAATACGTTTAAACCATCTTCACCAAACCACAAAATCTTCCAGAACATGAAGAGTCACTGATATCAAAACGATCCTCCTTGAAACGAGAAAATTATTTTCTTAATGTGCTCTGTCCAGTGGCATTATTCCCCTACAAGGCGCAAATGTTTGGCTGCCTCCGCTACTGTCACTCCTCTACTGCATTCAAGCAGGCAAATACGTCGGAAATTTTCCGATTTCTCCACTTGGTACTCCATTTTCTAGCGTCTACAACTCCTCACCATCTGCAAATAAAGTGACAATATGTATACTCAAATAGAAAAAGTTAAGTACAAATAAAAATGACAGTCGATAAATAAACCCAAAGCAACCGGAATACCAACAAGCGAAACAAAAACGCTTCGAACTCATGCACCAACCTAATAAACTGCGCCACACAGATGCCCTTGTATTCTTCACTGTCGTAGCTGACCACCAATTAGGTAGTCAGTCAAGATGGCGGGTCTTTTCCTCTACGTATGCGCATTACGTTACATATGTACAGGATGTTCGGTAATTAGTAGCGAGTGAAGTAGACATGTTTTCAAAAACGAACCGTGTGGGAGGTAATACCGAATATGTGGCGGTGCGCTACTCCTGAATCCACTACCAAGTTTGTTTTTTAAATTTTTTAGATGATAGCATTTTACCTAGACATTACTAACACACCAAAAATCCCGTTTCACGAGAATTATTTCTATCTTTTACATTGTATTGTATGTTAACCGGGGGCCTAGAAACGACGGAGACCTCCGTCCCCGCCGCAGCCGCAGTGGTCCGCAACCCCACGACGACTACCGCAGTCCACTTCACCCCTCCGCCGCCCCACACCGAACTCAAGGGTTTGGCCCCCGGTGGACACCCCCCACCCTCCCCCCAGGGAACGTTTCACACCAGAAGAGTGTAACCCCATATTCGCGTGGTAGAGTAATGGTGGTGTACACGTACGTGGAGAACTTGTTTGCGCAGCAATCTCCGACATAGTGTAACTGAGATGGAATACGGGGAACCAGCCCGCATTCGCCGATACAGATGGAAAACCTCCCAAAAACTATCCACAGACTAGCCGGCTCACCGGACCTCGACACAGGTCCGCTGGGCGGATTCGTGCCGGGGACCAGGCGCTCCTTCCCAATCCGGAAAGCCGTGCGTTAAACCGCACGGCTAACCAAGCGGGCTATCTGTTACATTACAATGATGTATGTGACGACTGGTCACATAAAACATGTAAACTGACATCCTTTTCACTTCTTTTATTAATGTTGACAGTAATTTTTAACATTTTTATGGGTTCAGTCACACGACGAGGCCCATACAACGGGCTTAAAGTGAATTTCTACAGTTGGTTTAATAGAAGTGACAAAACGTTATGGTTATGCATCAAGTTTTATGAAGTTGACTTAGGACATGGCCTGTTTTAGGCAAACATTTAAATAATAATTTATGTTCTGAAGAAGGCGTTATTACTAACGTTGAAACCTAGGTAAACGATAAAGTTAACCTGCAACTGTAGGCTGTATATTCTTATATAATGTTGACAGTAGCTGTGTTTTCAGCATCTCAGCCCCCTAAAAACGAATTAAATGTCCAAACTGCGATTGTAATAATAGCAGTAAATAGTGCAATCCGAGGTGAGAATGTCATTTGAAAAATTCAAGGAAATAGTTAATCCAAGACAAATACAGTTCGAGAGTAAGAAGTATAGTTCTATTTCGTGCGAATATATTCAATATGTAAACTTTCCGTTAAGTCACCATTTAACTAGTCTCAAATTTTGCCCATGATTCACGTTTGGGACGTCTGGTACATGGGTATACGGGGCGTCGACACATTATGATGCTGATATAACAGGACATCTGACGCTCCGTTTTGCTCCAAGATTGATCAGGGCCCCCATGATCACATCACCTCAATCCATTCGTTGATTCGGCAGTAGGGCCGAAGCGGTGAATTAGACAGTCAATATATACGAGATCATCCTGGGCTATTTGACAAAATTCGTAACCCATTCCATCCGAATACGACGGTTCTGAGCACTATGGGACTTAACATCTGAGGTCATCAGTCCCTTATATCTTAGAACTACTTAAACCTAACTAACCTAAGGACATCACACACATCCATGCCCGAGGCAGGATTCGAACCTGCGAACGTAGCAGTCGCGCGTTTCCGGACTGAAGCGCCCTAGAAGATCTGTTGTGTAATATCTCTTGGACACCACCAGATTGTGTGGATTCTGGCCGCAGCCGTCAATGCTACGTCACTCGACGTCACTGAAGTTAAAAGAAACGGTTCAAGTTCATTCCGCGAGGAAATCCAGGATAAATTTAAACTTTATCTGCGTCAATCACATTTTATATTCTCTAAAGGCTTACACCCTCACCTTCAGATCGATCAGAGGATTACAATACATTTTCGTTTGCTGGATGCAGTAAGTTGTCTGTTTCAGTTTCATTTCGCGACATATAAGGTGCATGTGAAGAGAACACAATAGCAAAACTGAGACAGTGGCACTGAACTTTTTTAGAAGCTTCTCAAGTGTATTAGATAACGCACAGTAGCTTTTAGTAACAACTACACTGCGCAACAAAATTGTACCATCACTTTCCAAACGGCGTAATTACGTCTCACTACAACGTCTGTTTCAGTTTTAATCCTAATGCGCCTACAATCCTCTTCTGTAATGATGAAAAACTCTGGCGCTCTGTGGCATCAACCTCGGGCTCCGGCACAGCGACGCTCCAAATAGCAAGGTGTTGACACATGCAAAAGAAAGACGACAACTCGGAGGTTCATGTGAGCTGTGAAGTTGGTTAATTGTATTAAATTGCCACCACAATTCTGCCCAGTGCCACTGTGGACGCGTCACATGATGGAAACGTCGTCACAGCCCCTCTTATCCACATTTCAACCCTTTTACACTACTGGCCATTAAAATTGCTACACCACGATGACGTGTTACAGACGCGATAGGAAGAAGATTCTGTGATACGCAAATGATTAGCTTTTCAGATCATTCACACAAGGCTGGCGCCGGTGGCGACACCTACAACGTGCTGACATGAGGAACGTTTCCAACCGATTTCTCATACACAAACAGCAGTTGCCGGCGTTGCCTGGTGAAACGTTATTTTGATGCCTCGTGTAAGGCATGCGTACCATCACGTTTCCAACTTTGATAAAGGTCAGATTGTAGCCTATCGCGATTGTGGTTTATCGTATCGCGACATTACTGCTTGCGTTGGTCGAGATCCAATGACTGTTAGCAGAATATGGAATCGGTGGGTTCAGGAGGGTAATACGGAACGCCGTGCTGGATCCCAACGGCCTCGTATCACTAGCAGTCGAGTTGACAGGCATCTTATCCGCATGGCTGTAACGCATCGTGCAGCCTCGTCTCGATCCCTGAGTCAACAGATGGGGACGTTTGCAAGACAACAACCATCTGCACGAACAGTTCGACGTCGTTTGCAGCAGCATAGACTATCAGCTCGGAGACCATGGGTGCGGTTACCCTTGACGCTGCATCACAGACAGGAGCGCCTGCAATGGTGTACTCAACGACGAACCTGGGTGCACGAATGGCAAAACGTCAGTTTTTCGGATGAATCCACGTTCTGTTTACAGCATCATGATAGTAGCATCCGTGTTTGGCGACCTCGCGGTGAACGCACATTGGAAGCGTGTATTCGTCATCGCCATACTGGCGTATCACCCGGCGTGATGGTGCGGTGTGCCATTGGCTACACATCTCGGTCACCTCTTGTTCACATTGACGGCACTTTGAACAGTGCACGTTACATTTCAGATGTGTTACAACGCGTAGCTCTACCCTTCATTCGATCCTTGTGGAACCCTACATTTCAGCAGGATGATGCACTACCGCATGTTGCAGGTCCTGCCGGGCCTTTCTGGATAAAGAAAATGTTCGACTGCTGCCCTGGCCAGCACATTCTCCAGATCTCTCACCAGGTGCAAACGAGCAACTGGCTCGTCACAATACGCCAGTCACTACTCTTGATGAACTGTGGTATCGTGTTGAAGCTGCATGGGCAGCTGTACCTGTACACGCCATCCAAGCTCTGTTTGACTCAATGCCCAGGCGTATCAATGCCGTTATTACGGCCAGAGATGGTTGTTCTGGGTACTGATTTCTCAGGATCCATGCACCCAAATTGCGTGTAAATGTAATCACATGTCAGTTCTAGTATAATATGTTTGTCCAATGAATACCCTTTTATGATCTGCATTTCTTTTTGGTGTAGCAATTTTAATGGCCAGTAGTGTAAAAGTAACTGACACAGTTACCTGGTAGTTATAGTCAAGAGTAAAACTGAGCTACTCACGGAGTTCCATTGTCGGCTGTAATTATCGTATGGCTGCAAAACTTTGTAGAGATTTTAATGCGTTAATGCGGAATCCATTTGCGCTACAAAAAAATAGTTTCAATGTTGGCACCAGGTCCAATTCATAGCACTGTGAATGAAAGAAAGACCTATAGAAATGCTGCCATGTCTAATGGTCTAGGAACGAGACGGGGGCAGAAAAGTTCAAACAAGTCAGAAACGCATAATGTTGATTTGTTTATCAACCACCGATTGTACAGTTTATTCAGTATGAGTACTGGAGATGTCGACGAGACGTTGTACAGCTCAAGATTTGCACCTGGTGGCCACAATTGGAACTAATTTTTTTTTCAGTGTAAATGGGTTCCGCACTAACGCATTACCATATCTACCAAATGTCGCTGCTATACACTAATTGCAGCTCACACTGGATCTTCATGCGTAGCTGCACTTTAATCATAACATTCCAGTAACTGTCCCGATTTGTTTTGTATGTCATAAAGAGACGCAGTTTTCAAACCACTGTTCAACATGGACGACATGAAAGAAGAAAATCAACCGTGCCATTTGTGAATTAACGCTCTTGCAGTTCACCTGACGTAAACTGGATGAAAGCCTTAAATTGCTGTTACCCGGCGAGTATCTGAAGACCGCCTGTGCCGAATACGAGGCCGGGATCTAAACCGCTGTTGGCCTGGAAACGGGAAGCTAACTGCCGCTGTCCGTTTATCCGCCCGCAGTAGCGTGAAACACGCGAAACACTCGGCTTGGCCACAACTCAGACTTCCGCACGGAAGCAGTAAACCACGTAGCTTTCTACAATTACTCGCTTCCGCCGCCGCGGAAAGCTCCAGACGTTAAAACAATGGCAGATTATGCCCAAGATGGAGATCGCTATCCTACGAGGCAGGTAAATTAATCAGCCTCGTTCGGGAGACTAGCGGTAGCAAATTGTGGTTACCTTACGTATTTGGTTGGAAAAAGCGGGTGACCTTTTCGAAAGAAGATGCCAAAGAACAGGAAAAAACACTGTCCCTGGAAGAAATGTAGGTGAAGAGCGAGCAGAACTTTGAAGGGGAAAACTCATTCGACCTTTAAGTGCAACCGCTAGTAGGCTTTGTTCAACATAGCCGTGGCACAGATTTTTATTATTATATTATTATTATCTAAGTATCTTGGGCAATATACGCTGAAGCGCCAAAGAAACTGATATAGGCATGCGTACTCAAGTACAGAGATGCGTAAACAGGCAGAAAACGGGGCTGCGGTCGACAACGCGTATATAGTACAAGTGTCTGGCGCAGTTGTTAGAACGGTTACTGTTGCTACAATGGCAGGTTACCAAGATTTATGTGAATTTGAACGTGGTCTTATAGTCGGCGCACGAGCGATGGGACACAGCATCTTCGGGGTAGCGATGAAGCGGGGATTTTCCCGTACAACAATTTCATGAGTGTACCAGGAATATCAGGAATCAGGTAAAACATCACATCTCCGACATTGCTGCGGCCGGAAAAAGATCATGCGAGAACGGGACCAACGACGACTCAAGAGAATCGTTCAACGTGACAGAAGTGCAACCCTTCCGCAAAATGATGCAGATTTCAGTGCTGTGCCATCAACAAGTGTCACTGTGCGAACCAATCAACGAAACATCATCGATATGGGCTTTCGGAGCCGAAGGCCCACTCGTGCACTCTTGATCACTGCACGACACGAAGCTTTACGCCTCGCCTCGGCAACACCGACAATGAACTGTTGATGACTAGAAACATGTTGTCTGGTCGGACGAGTCTCGTTTCAAGTTGTATTGAGCGGATGGACGTATACGGGTATGGAGACAACCTCATGAATCCATGGACCCTGCATATCAGCAGAGGACTGTGCATGCTGGTGGAGCGTCTGTAATGGTGTGGGGCGTGTGCAGTTGGGGTGATATGGGACTTCCGATACGTCTAGATACGGCTCTGACAGGTGACACGTACGTAAGCATCTTGTCGTATCACCTGCATCCATTCATGTCCATTATGATTTCCGACGGACTTGGCCAATTCCAGCAGGACAATGCGACATGCCACACGTCCAGAATTAGTACAGAGCGGCTCCAGGAACACACTACTGAGTTTAAACACTTTCCTGAGGTTAAACAGTTCCCCTGGCCACCAAACTCCCCAGACACGAACACTATTGACCATATCTGGGAAGCCTTGTTACGTTCTGTTGAGAAGAGATCTCCACCTCCTTGTACTTTTACGGAGATTCATGGTGTTCATTCCCTCCAGCACTACTTCAGACATCAGTGGAGTCCATGCCACGTAGTGTTGCGGCACTTCCGCGTGCTCACTGGCTACTATACGATATTACACAGGTGTACCAGTTTCTTTGGCTCTTCAGTGTATTACGAAATTATACACATCACGTTTAGGCATCAGGTTATTTGCATAAACTGATTTCCGCTCATAATTTCTGTTGTGTTTAACTTATTACTTGCCATCCCCTATGGCTAGCGAGTGGCCAGCGCTTGAAGGTGCCGCACAAGATAGCAGATTGTAGAAAAGAGGATGATCTATAAATAGCAATACATGAACGTAACAAAGTCAGTATATTATAAGACTAAAACAGTGGCCGTTTAGTGCAAAAATTCTATCCAAATGTAAATCATTGTCAGTAAAACAATGTTATAAGAATAACCCTTTCAACTACTTTGGCAGTTATTTGAGGTGACTTAGGAGTACGAAACGATGTGGAAAATAATTAGAACAGATTTAGCATACGAGAGACATTCAACATGTAAATAAATATGGATTTATATAGACAAGAACGAAGACATATTGAATTTCCAGAAACGTAATTTCCAAAAATTGTCAAAATATATACAAGTCACCTTAGCGTAAAAAAACGGAATATCGTATGAACACCTTAGAGAATGACTCTAGAGGGTATGCAAAAAGAAAAATATTATGGTCAAAGGAAGCAGATGAGAGTAATTATACTGTACCAGTTTTTGTAGTAGTTGGAGACTGTATGAACGGGTGGTAAAACAAATTCTTCCATGTTCACTGTGACTAACGACGTAACAGAACCACGAATAATAGTTTTAATAACCACGTAAAAATTTTGTAGTTCGTTAAAATACTCCATTCTTTGCGGTTTTCAGGCCTAGTAAATCACTGCTTTGTTTGTAACACCTATGGATTGATGACTGCTTCATTTTTCTCCCTCATTTTGTATATAGACTCCATGTAGATTCCCATTGTCTTTTACTATTCCGCTACATCCATCTCGCCTTCGCTTTCGCTATCGTCTCTCCGGTAAGTGACGCATGTGGGTTCGCGCAACCCCCCCCCCCCCCCTTTCTCACACACATACACACACACACTGCTGGCCACCGTAAATGCAACACCAAGAAAGACAAGAGGTAGCACAACAAAATTTATTTTGTAGATAATATGTTGACCAAGTATCAAATGATTACGTTTACAGACGTCTGTGACATGTGGTCCCTGCCAGAATCAGCAGCCAGAGTAGCCGCCATTGTTGGAGATCACCGCTGCCACACGTCTCGGCATTGAGTCAAAGAGACGTTGGATGTGTTCCTGGGGTACAGCAGCCCAAGCAGCTTCCACACGTTGCCAAAGATCATCTGGTGTGGCAGCTGGGAATATAATCTGGGTCACTCGTTGAGCAACCATGGACCACATGTTTTCTATCGGCGAAAGATCCGGAGAGCGAGCCGGCCAGGGAAGCACTTCAATCTGATTATTGACGAAGAACCTTTGGACAATGCGTGCCACGTGTGGTCGCGCATTATCCTGTTGAAATATGGCTGTGGCCGAGCCCTGAAGGCAAGGAAGGACAACTGGCTCCAGCACCTCGGATATGTAGCGCCGGCTATTTAAAGTACCGGCAATGCGTACTAGAGGCGTGCGAGAGTAATATCCAATACCGCCCCATACCATAACACCCGGTGCAAGACCAGTGTGGCGGTGCATAATGCAGCTGTCCAACATCATCTCTCCGCTGTGTCTCCACACTCGAATCCGACCATCGTGGTGCTGCAGACAGAAGCGTGCCTCGTCAGTAAAGACAACGTCATTCCATTCTGCCGTCCACATCCGTCTGTCATCACACCATTGGCGACAGAGACGTCTGTGGTTCTGCGTCAATGGTAGACGAAGCAATGGACGTCTTGCGGACAGACCACTCTGCTGTAAACGGCGTCGAATGGTACGCGCAGACACTGGATGATGCGTTACAGACGCAATGTGCTGTGCTATGGTTCGGGATGTAACTGAGCGACCCGTCACTGCCATGCGCACAATTTGCCTATCAGCACGTGCAGTGGTGCACCGAGGTGAATCCGATCGGCCACGTCGGTCCGTCGTACCCTCCTGCATCCAACGGTCACATATCCGCATTACAGTTGTTTGGTTTCGTCCAACACGACTAGCGATTTCTCTGTATGATAATCCACAATCTCGTTAAGCCACTATCCTTCCTCTGTCGAACTCGGATACTTGATCAAACGATGTTCGCTGTTGTCTACGAGGCATAAATGATCGTCTTGTGAAACAACCACAAGGTAAACACTCGTGCCGAACGTACACTGGTCGAAATCGCCAAGCCTTAAATGGCGCTATGAGGTGGCGCCACAGGCGCGCGTGATGTGCGTCTGCGCTGAAATTCTAATCAGTTGCATATCTCATCGCTGCAAACCCATGGTGTAAATTCACTTGATTCGGATGCTTCCTTCAGGGTGTTGCATTTACGGTGGCCAGCAGTGTATATACAATTTGAATCACCTAAAACTAGCACCGCGAATATAGCAGAAATAGAAATTGTTGTTAGCGTTGGGTTTTCACTGGCTGGATTGGTAGTTAGGGGCACACATTGTTAGCCAATCAACAGATTACTTTAGTACTTTGAAAGTGTGTTTTTTGTGCAGACTTACTCTTTTTTTAAATGGAACAATGCCTGTTGACATTAACAGTCTAAAGGTAGGGTAAATCACAACGTCAGTGATGTTTGTTATAGAATTCTGGTGGGAGTCGTTTACGAGATATTTTGAAAATTCCCACAACGACACTTGTACAATAATTGTGGTAGCAGACACTAAAGAACAGCCCAAGTACATACACTGGTTGTGTGGATTCTGACCAGTACGAGACAAGTGACCATCATAAGTTGTTTTCTTGATGCAATAATTTACGAACAGCTGTATGTATTGTAGAAATTTATTTTATTTTGTGAACTTCTATGTGCTACCAATTTCGGCATTACATTGATGCCATCTTCAGGCCCCACTCGTCATAGTTGTAAAATCGCTATACACGGCAGGAGCCATATAACTGGATCCGTGAATCAAATCGTCCCGCAACAGCTCTGTACGACGTTGCAGCCCCTCTAGTCTGGATACATGCACTAGTTCGATTGGGAAGGGGGTTATATAGTCGTTGGATGTTCTCCCGAAGCAAGCCGGAACACAAATGTTGTAATTGGTCCTCGATATTTATTTATTGCCAAATTATAGACCTGTTACCTGATGTTTTAAAACAGGTCGTACATCTTATAATTTTTGTTTTTCATCTTTTTGCAGTTTTCTTTTGTTTTATCTACAATGTTTACAGAGAATAATACTTTTTAAAATAACAAAAATTTAAGATTGAAGTATAAATAAAATTTTGTTGTTTCTTTTTAACAAGACTATAGAAAGATGACAGGTTAGAGAAGAGATTTGTTACCACCATCACCGATTGTGACTGACTGTGAATACCTCGTTGACTGCCAGTCGCACACGCACACGCACAAAATGGTTATTAGCAGGGAAATATTATTGCTAATCCTATTTATTACTAATCCCATGTATTAAGTGTAGGCGCCCATCCGTGTACAGCATTTGGTGATTTCTTGATTAGATCACCAGCACCTTACGCTTATTTGCTGTCACATCTCGTCTTCCTCCTCCTGTTCTTCCTCATCGTCACTGCTTTCACTTTCACTGTGGGTATTGCTGTCCATCCTCTGGAGATTGTTGTTACGTCCTCGATATCCTGGATATTGGTGGTGGACGAAGTTGACGTCCGAGCTGGTTCCAAACATGTTATATGGGGGACAGATGTGCGGATATTGCTGAGCACGTGCCATGTTCGGACGATCATTGAACCCAATGGAAAACTGCACCACTATAATGTCTCATTAGAAGGAACACATGAGGACGTGGGCCGTCCATGACGTACCATAGTGCTGTCAGAGTTCCCTCAATCAGTATCAGCCGTGACGTGAAGTCATACGATGTGGGTCCCCACACCGTGACGTCATAAATAACTCCGCTATGCCTCTCGTAAACGCTGGAAGAATGACACGCGTCCCCATCCCGTCGCCTTACTGCCGACGTTGATCATCTGGGGTAGTGCCGAGCTGCAATTCATCGCTGAACACAGTGCCATGCCTTTCACCAGAAATCAGAATTCCAAAGGTAGGCCGCGTGGGGTAGCCGCGTGGTCTAGGGCGTCTTGTCACGGCTCACGCCGCTCCTCCCGTCGGAGTTTCGAGTCGTCCCTCGGACATTGGTGTGTGTGTGTTATCCTTAGCGTAAGTTAGTTCAAGTTAGATTAAGTAATGTGTAAGCTTAGGAACCGATGACCTCAGCAGGTTGGTCCCATAAAATTTTACCACAAATTTTCAAATTTTTCCAAAGGTAGCCGTCCATGTTGTGGTGTTAACGGCAATCTGCTCATGTGACGGTAATTCTGTTGTCCGGCTGCTGCTCGTGTCCGATCAGTGGAGCTGAATAACAACAGAACGTCGGAGAGAGTGCATTACTTGTTCTTGGATGGTAAGTGCAAGTGTGAAGAAGCTACGATGAGCTTGATGTAGGATGCGGCGGTCCTCTCTTGTGGTGCTCAGACGTGGTCGACCGAAACCTCACGTTCCCATGCAGTCCAACAACCGCTGTCACATCAGGACGGCCCACAAATCTCGGTATGACACGATCCGACCAGTAGCTGGCCAAATGTAGAACCAAAGTTAGACCCCTTTCAAACTGTCTCGGGTGCTGATAACGCTGTCTGATACCAGTACCCGGAATCTCTGTGTCTTTTGTAGTGATCACTCAGCGTCTGACGCTGTTCACGACGATTTTGTACCCCATTTTGTACCCCACGATAACAACACTAAACATGAACAACACTAATGCACTGTGGTGGCCGTTCTACATGTCACAGGGAACTGCAACTGTAATAATTTACATAGCCGACAGTGGTGTGTACCTGTACGAAATTGAAACGTTTAAAATGGGACGCCCCCTTTGAGGCCGATGACTGTATCCATCAAAACAAGAGAGGGCACCAGCTGTGCTTACTTCTGCAGGTATCCGCTATCTTGGGCTATGTTTAAGCTTCCGACGGAAGCCAGCATCTTCATTGTGCAATAGAAGAGGCCTTTCAATGTGCTGCAAATGAATTCGGTGACATCCTTACTGTCACCAATTCCAAGGGTGCACTGGAGAACAGAGAAAAGCAACATTGGCGCTCAAGTACTAACCACCATGTTCTCGATGTAATTAATTCACCACTGCGGAAGTCAACACAGACGTGTCCAGTTATAATGGGTCAAGGGACACTCTGGTATTTCATGGAATGAGTCGGCCGACCACCTGGGCAAACGAAGTGTAAATGACCGCCAGCCTTGCTACACATACCTTCCACATACGGATTTTGTTGCTTGCGTAAAAAAGGGTCCGTCAAGAACGGTCAAAGACGTGGGAGAACTCACAGCAGTCCAGAGAAAGACATTATGCTGCAGTGCTGGTTCTCGCAAATCAGCTCTCTACATGTCATACCACTATTGTAACGCGTATCTGGCTGTGTCACGGCCGTTATCATTCACAGCTTTGTAGAATGGAAGTACGACCATCTCAGTACTGCAAAGTCGACAGACCTGAAATTATAGACCTCATCCATGTGATATTAGGGTGTCACGCTGTGACAGAATGCTGCTAGTTTCTCAAGGTCTTAACCAGACCAGTAATTCCCTCACCTGCATCTGTGAAGGACCTGTTTTCGCAGCTGTCCATAACGGACTACGCCAGTATTGCCCCGGTTTCTGCAAGACGCGGATATCCAGTTATAACCAATTGTTCCTAAGAATGTAGAATTTGCAACTTTCGGAAATGGTACTATGGACCAAGACAAGAAGAAATGTCTAGTAAACATTGAAGTATCCTGAAGTTTGAACACTTCTACAAGAAACGAGAATGAAGTTCAGCCTCTATATTTCAGAAAACAAATGGTCTTCATCGACTGTCAAAAGCAACAATTAACTCATTCTTGACAGAGAAATAAGCTCACAACTAACCACAAGTACTTGAAATAACAAAAGGAAGGCGTTCACAGTCATAGTTCGTTCAGTACTGGTTCACTATCAAATGTTTAAGTCCCCGCTCTCCTTGAGCGAAGCACATTGGAAGAGATTAACGCTTAAGTTACAGTCTGTACGAGTTCAAAGTTTCTGCAATCTTGCCAGCGTAGTTTGACAGACTACCAACAGGCTCGCGAGCCGGTTCCGAAGACCCTTGGCGGAGACGGCGGATAGCGGTCGGCGGCGCTGAATCCGGAGGAGACATCTTCTCTTCGGTGGCTGCGTTGTAACTGCCGTGATCGTCGCGGACGCTGTCCTAAATACCTGCCGGCGGCGGTACACTTCTTCCTGATTGGCTGCCCGTCACATTGACGGATGCAGAAAAATGTTCGTGGTGTGAGCGACCTCTCTTGCTCATTTGCGCACCCTCTGTACTAAATGTTCAAATGTGTGTGAAATCTTATGGGACTTAACTGCTAAGGTCATCAGTCCCTAAGCTTACACACTACTTAACCTAAATTATCCTAAGGACAAACACACACATCAATGCCCGAGGGAAGACTCGAACCTCCGCCGGGATCAGCCGCACAGTCCATGACTGCAGCACCGCAGACCGCTCGGCTAATCCCACGCGGCCCCTCTGTACTGTGGTCCGGTGTACGCCAAGGCCGCCCGCAGACCGCGCTGCAAATGACTGAGCTGGACGTCGTATAGTTGCAGGGGGTGAGATGGCAACCGACCTGACGACGGTGTGTTGCCGTGGAGCGTCGACGCATGGCGGCTCTTATGACACGTCAAAAATGGGCTCTGAAATGCGTGTCTGAGGAGCTAAGACCACTTGTTCAGTAGAAGAGATGTTTCACACAAGCGAAGGTTAAAAAGTGCTCATAGCTCCTCGGGTATTCATTTTAGATCCCAAGTTTTCCGTACTTTTTTTTTGTTCTTGTCCATAATACCAACTCTGAAAGTTGACAACCCTACAATCTTAGCAACAACAGTACCAGTACATGTACTCCACTATCCGAGGTTATTGAATGATCTTCGCTTGTTACTTTCGACTCGTTCGTCTCCGAGCCGGGGACCATTGCCTCAAATTGATACATTTATCCTTCTCCATCACCCTTGAAAGTTTGTAACATCATTACGGAATCACCCAGGAATATGTACGCCGGCGCATGTAATTCTGACGTTTCCGAACACGGTTTCCCATGTAAAACTAGATCTACCAAGTCCCCTCTAAAAACCTCTAGAAATGAGTAACATGAATTGTGAAACACCCTGTATACACTGAAGCGCCAAAGAAACTGGTATAGGCATTCGTATTGAAGTACAGACATATGTAAACGGACAGAATACGGCGCTGCGGTCGGCAGCGTATATACGGGGTGTTCAAAGAGTCTCCGCAGTGCCGTATGATTCTTAGCCGCGCGTGGCGTATGATTGTTCGCCTGCCTGGGATACTTCCCTTCAAGTGGACTCTCCCAACATTCCATTGTTTTGTTTATCTCAACCAGCGTCAGTAGTATCGTTGCTCTGTGTCGTCACGTGTTGACGTGAACGTTTTAGTTCCTTTGTTTGTTCGTTTGTTTCTTTTTTGTGACTGTTAAAATGCTAACCTTTGAAGAACGTGTATTTTTAGTCGAACAAGTGTTCAAAGCTGGCGGTAAATACACACTTTCAGTTCGTCAAACATTTAATTCAGTTTTCCCGGAGACAACACTCCCACATCGCGATACTGTGCGAGATTTGATTAACAAATTTCGAAGTACGGATTCAGTGACAGATGCACCGAGAAGTGGTCGTCCTAGCGTTTTATCTGAGGACAAACTACTCGATTTTTCTGATAAAATACCCACGAGTCCGAACAAGTCAGTAAGAAAACTCGCCCAGGGAATCGATCTTAGTATCAGAACGACCCACACAGCTGTAAGGAAAAAATTAGAACTTTTCTCATACAAAGTGACAGTCGTACAAGAACTGAAAAATACTGATCTTGGCAAGAGACTGCATTATTGTCAGTGGTTCAAAAATTTCGTTCTACAAAATGGGATATTCTTAATGAAACGTTTTTCACTGATGAGCCGTGGTATCATGTATCCGGCTACATAAACTCGCAAAATTCTCGTATGTGGAGTACTGCAAATCCATTGTGTATTCATGAGGAATCACTTCATTCTGTGAAAATGGGAGTTTGGATTGCAGTTTCTAGCCGTCGGATTGTGGGTACCATATTTTTCAACTAAACAATGAACGCACAACGATACTGCAGTGATATTCTATACCCACACATAGGAGAACTTGTGTTAAGTGAAATACTGAACGGTTATTTTCAACAAGATGGTGCAACCGCGCACACAGCTCGCGTTTCAATGTCACTGCTTGCTGATGTTTTTGCTGATCGAACAATTTCACAGGGACTTTGGCCTCCACTATCGCCTGACGTAACACCACCTGACTTTTTCTTCTGGGGTGCAGCGAAAGCAACTGTCTATAAAAACCGTCCAAAATCGATCGATGAATTGAAAACTGCAATATTCACTTTCACTGCTTCTGTTACAGAAGAAATGTTACAGCTTGTGTTTAGAAACATGATTAGACGAATTGAATTGTGTATTCAACAACAGGGGGAGCCACTTTCAACGTTTAATTTGAAAATTTGTAAGTAAAAATAAATATTCAATAAATTAATAACTTGTATTTCACTGAGTTGCATTTCGGTATATTCACTGCGGTATACGGCACGTGCGGCTAACAATCATACGGCACTGCGGAGAGACTTTTTCAACACCCCGTATAAGACAACAAGTGAATGGTGCAGTTGTTAGATCGGTTACTCCTGCTACAATGGCAGGTTCTCAAGATTTAAGTGAGTTTGAACGTGGTGTTATAGTTGGCATATGACCGATGGGACACAGCATCTCCAAGGTAGCGATGAAGTGGAGATTTTTCCGTACGACAATTTCAAGAATGTATCGCGGATATTAGGAGTCCGGGAACACAGCAAATCTCCGACATCGCTGCGACCCGAAAAAGGTCCAGCAAGAACGGGACCAACGACGGCTGAAGAGAATCGCTTAACGCAACCCTTCCGCAAACTGCTGAAGATTTCAAAAATGTTCAAATGTGTGTAAATTCCTAAGGGACTACACTGCTGACGTCATCGGTCGCCAGACTTACATACTACTTAAACTAACTTTTGCGAAGAACAACACACACACACACACACACACACACACACACACACACACACACACACACATTCCCGAGGGGGAGGACTCGAACCTCCGGCGGGGAGGGGCGCGCAATCCGTGACATGGCGCCTCTAACCTCGCGGCCACTCCGCGCGGCTGAAGATTTCAATGCTGGGCCATCAACAAGTGTCAGCCTACGAACCAATCAACGAAACATCATCGATATTGGCTTACGGAGCCGAAGGCTCACTAGTGTGCCTTTGATGACTGCACGACACAAAGCCTTACGCCTCGCCTGGGTTCATCAACTCCGATATTGGACTGTTGATGACTGGAAACATGTTGCCTGGTCGGACGAGTCTCGTTTCAAGTTGTATCGAGCGGATGGACGTGTACTGGTATGGAGACAACCTCAAGAATCGATGGATCCTGAATGTCGGCAGGAGACTGTTCAAGGCATTAGAAGCCCTGTAATGGTGTGGGGCGTGTGCAGTTGGAGTGATACGGGACCCCTGATACTTCTAGATACGACTCCGACGGGTGACACGTACGTAAGCATCCTGTATGGTCACATGCATCCATTCGTGTCCATTGTGCTTTCTGGCGGACTTGGGAAATGCGACACCCCACACGTCAAGGATTGCTACAGAGTGGCTCCAGTAACAATCTTCTGGTTTTAAACACTTCCGCTGGCCACCAGACTCCGCAGACATGGCTCTGAGCTCTATGGGACTTAACATCTATGGTCATCAGTCCCCTAGAACTTAGAACTACTTAAACCTAACTAACCTAAGGACATCACACAACACCCAGTCATCACGAGGCAGAGAAAATTCCTGACCCCGCCGGGAATCGTACCCGGGAACCCGGGCGCGGGAAGCTAGAACGCTACCGCACGACCACGAGCTGCGGACCCGCAGACATGAACATTATTGAGCACATCTGGGATACCTTGCAACCTATTATCCAAAAACAGTCTTAATCGCATTTATTATTATTATACCGCCAATCGGTTTCAACCCGACGTAGGGGTCATCTTCTGAGCGTTTACACTGTGAAATTATAGATATCCGTCAGAAAGATTCCATTATACAACAGCTAAAATTACGTAAATTTAAATTATGTTACACATTGGTCGACTGCTGGTGGTGTCAGTCCTGTCTACATAACGGCAGGAAACTATTCGAGACTAGCCCTTCGTATGGGCTTAAATAGGGTGCTGAGATCACGTGAATAGGCGGCTACACCCCCAGCAGCGATCAACGGCATTTAATAAGGTTTATTATATGTGATTACGAGTCAGCTTGGTTTAACATAAATTTAAGTGACAGTAAATAACAGGAAACGGAACCATTCCATTTAAAAAGAGTTACAGTTATAGTGTTAATTATAGAATAATAACAAATGTTCTGTAGTCAACTCGTAAAATTCGTAAAAGTATATTACATTATGTGCCATAATATAAAGTAAAACAATTTTTGACACACAAAAACTGGTGTCTTCTTGTATTATAATATATCTGTTCCTACATTTACGTAGAAAACATTGGGTCAGTTTACTAGAACGGCTAATATGGAAGGACTACAACACCCTCTACTCCTTGCGGCGAGGACGCCGTAACCATGGATTATAAAGCGCATATCAGGCGCCCTCTGGTCTGTGTAGCGAGGACGTCGTCGCCATGGTAGCAGCTGGTGTGTTCGTATGGTGTTATCTTTGCCCTGCGATTAAGACTCTTTTTGAATAATTGATGAATCATACTAATCGCTGCTTCATTTCCACCACCATGGACAACACTGCAGGATTCATGGTGTCAGTTTCCTCCACACTACTACAGACATGAGTCGAGTACATGCCACGTCGTATTGTGGCACTTCTGCGTGCTCGTGGGGGCCCTACACGATATTAGGCAGGTGTACCAATTTCTTTGGTTCTTTAGTGAATGCCTGTATGCAAAATCTGTAGTTACATCCCTTGCCAAATGATTAACGTCAAAAATCAATAACTTAAAAATGTAATAAAAAAGACAAAGAAGACTGTATCTACAGCGGCCGAAGACGTGTGCTCCGCTTCCCGACGCGTCTGGCGGTGACGCCTGGCGGAAAGCGAGCCCAGGGGAAACTGTGTCGGCGGTGGCTGCCGGCCCATTTCGCCGCTGCAACCGGTCTTCCGCAGCGCGCGAGAACAGGCGCTCCCCTGCGTCGCGCTGGAAGTCTGCCAGCCAGGCAGCCGTCAGGGCATTTCGCGGCCCAGCGAGTTGCCGCGCCCACGACGGTGCGCGAAGACGAGGGAGCCGGCCGGCCGGCGCGACGCTACGCTATCGGACTTTCTCCGCTGGGCGCTGGCGGCCACGCGGCCACAGTCGTGATACGCGGCCAGCTTTCGCGGCTGCCGCCACCACCACCGGCTCCAGCGAGCGCCATTACGAGGCATACGCGGCGATCGCCTTTTGTCTCGTGGCGGCCGCGGGGCGAGATCGGCCTGCCCGATTGCCGACTGCCGGCCTACATTGCGCGCGAACCCACCGGCAAGTGCAGCGCCTTGCACGCGGTTAACGGATTCAACAACTGAACGCCTCACTACACTGCACTGTCTTTCGAGCTACCGTATTTTTGACACAGTTCTGTGTTATTGTGAATATTAATAAAAAAAAAAACGGACAAGTGCTGATAGGACTCTCGCTCTGAGGATTACTAAACACAGCCTTCCGAAATGCCTTGACAAAAGACGAAGTAAATATTCCAGAATTCGAATCGAGAACAGCTGCCAACATGAGTAACGTAGAAGTGAATATCCTCGGAGCAGTGTAGCAACTTAAATTACTTAATAAAAGCAAGTCTTCTGGTCCAGACTGTATACCAATTAGGTTCCTTTCGGAGTATGCTCATGCATTAGCTCCATACTTAACAATCATATACAACCGTTCGCTCGACGACAGATACGTACCCAAAGATTGGAAAGTTGCACAGGGCACACCAATATTCAAGAAAGGTAGTATGAGTAATCCACTAAATTACAGGCCCATGTCGTTAACGTCGATATGTAGCAGGATTTTGGAACATTTATTGTGTTCGAACATTATGAATTACCTCGAGGAAAACTGTCTATTGACACACAGTCAACATGGGTTTAGAAAACATCGTTCCTTGTGAAGCACAACTAGCTCTTTATTCGCATGAAGTGCTGAGCGCTATTGACAAGGGATTTCAGATCGATTCCGTATTTCTGGATTTCCAGAAGGCTTTTGACACTGTACCACACAAGCGGCTCGTAGTGCGTGCTTACGGAATATCGTCTCAGTTATGTGACTGGATCTGTGATTTCCTGTCAGAGAGGTCACAGTTCGTTGTAATTGACGGAAAGTCGTCGAGTAAAACAGAAGCGATTTCTGGCGTTCCCCAAGATACTGTTACAGGCACTTTGCTGTTCATAATCTATATAAACGAATTGGGAGACAGTCTGAGCAGCCGTCTTCGATTGTTTGCAGATGACGCTGTCGTTTATCGATTAATAAAGTCATCAGAAGATCAAAACAAACTGCAAAACGATTTAGAAGAAATATCGGAATGGTGCGAAAACTGGCAGTTGACCTTAAATAACAAAAAGTGTGAGGTCATCCACATGAGTGCTAAAAGGAACGCGTTAAACTTCGATTACACGATAAATCAGTCTAATCTAAAAGCCGTAAATTCAACTAAATACCTAGGTATTACAATTACGAACAATTTAAATTGGAAGGAACACACAGAAATTGTTGTGGGCAAGGCTAACCAAAGACTGCGTTTTATTCGCAGCACACTTAGAAAATGTTAACAGACCTACTAAGGAGACTGCCTACACTACGCTCGTCCGTCCTCTTTTAGAATACTGCTGCACGGTGTGGGATCCTTGCCAGATAGGACTGACGGAGTACATCGAAAAAGTTCAAAGAAAGGCAGCACGTTTTGTATTATCGCGAAATATGGGAGAGAGTCTCAGAGAAATGATACAGGATTTGGGATGGACATCATTAAAAGAAAGGCGTTTTTCGTTGCGACGGAATCTTCTCACGAAGTTCCAATCACCAACTTTCTCCTCCGAATGAGAAAATATTTTGTTGACACCGACTTACATACTGAGGAACTATCACCAAGATAAAATAAGGGAAATCAGAGCTCGTACCGAAAGATATAGGTGTTCATTCTTCCCGCGCGCTATACGAGATTAGAATAATAGAGAATTGTGAAGGTGGTTCGATGAACCCTCTGCCAGGCACTTAAATGTGATTTGCAGAGTATTCATGTAGATGTAGATGGTGAAATTTGTTGAACTATATGAAAAAAAACGCAAATTAGTTACAAACTACGGCGTCCACACACTTTATTCTACATGTAAACGTCACTACAGATATTCCAATTTAGGTTATGACATGTTCGATATGCCTGCCGTTATTGGTGGTGATGTGACGGAGACGAATAGCGAAACTCTGCGTGACCCGCTGAAGTGTGGGAACATCGATGCTGCCCATGACCTCCCGAATGGTTGTTTTCACCGCAGAAATGGTTTTGGCGTTATTGCTGTGCACTTTGTCTTCAATATAGCGCCACAAAAACGAGACGACTGTGTTCAGATCCGGAGAATATGGCGGGCAATCGAGGCTCGAGCCAATAGCCTCTGGGTACCCCAGAATCAGAATGCGGTCCCTAAAGTCCTCCTCTAGGACATCAATCACTCTCCTGCTTCGATGGAGTCGCGCTCCGCCTTACATGGACCTCATCTTGTCGAAATCAGGATCACATTGGATAATCGATATGAAATCATTTTCCAAAACCTTCACGTACCGTTCGGTACTCACCATGGCATCAAGGAATATCGCACCGATTATTCCGTGAGTGGACATTGCACACCACACAGTCACCTGTCGTGGGTGAAGAGATATCTCGATCACCAAATGCGGATTCTCAGTCCCCCAAATGCCACAAGTTTTCTTATTGGCGAACCCATCCTAATGTAAGTGGGCGTCGTCGCTAAACCAAACCATACTAATTCCCATCATGCCCTGAGTACAGTTTGAACGACGTAACGCAAACCGTTCTGATGCTATGACGATGTTATTTCATATAGCTCAATAATTGTCAACTTGTAATTATCTCTTTACAGGGTAGGCGAGAAGTCCCCACACCGCTGTAACTCCCGTTTAGTATCACATGTTAGTATGTAGGTTGGTAGCTCTGTTATTTCTTGTCAGCTGTTGGAATCAATTGTTGGAATTCAAGTTAACATATTTTTCACAGTCACAGACGGATTTTAATTTGGCAGATATGAGTGGTAATAGTTACTCTGTTCAGGAGCGCGTAGTGATGGTTGTATGGGTGCACGAACTGCAACGCACTGGGAAGACTATGGACAGATTGTGGGAGAATTCCCGGAAAGCTTTAAACGAAAGGCAACACTTCTGGATTAGGAAGACGTGCTTTTGCTTTTGCCAGTGTGAAAGACAGGCCGCGGCGTGAAAGGAAGAAGAACGAGAAGCATTGCAATAACGTATGGCTGTCCACCAGAAAAAAATGAGGAAGTATCCTAGGGACACAGCCTAGCATGACAACACCGATGAGCGTTCTGCATCCAAATGTGGAATCTTGCCCGAAAATGAAGGAAAAGTCGTCAATTGTTTAAAGGGACATACGATATTTTACATATCCTCAAAAAGGGACGAGAATGAAGAAGACATTTGGTTATACATGAGTACCAAACACCACAAACAACAATAAATTAACAGTTATTTTGACAAATATGCGTTGTTCGTTAAAGGAACTGTTATGTGATTCCTACGCAGTCTTACCTATAAATTTACTCGACTGGCAATGCCTTACAGATCTCCTTCTGAATGTGTTGTAGAGTATATAACTATTTATCAAATGAGTTTTGTTTTCTGATACGTTCTGGTAGCAAAAAAAGGAAAGTGTCAGTCAAATGTGAACGTTTCTTGGAAAAGAAAATGGCTGATTTTCGTTGATAAGATTAGGGGTCCTTTTTTTTAATTCATACTAGGAAGATCCTCTGAAGAACATAGAACATACAACAAAACTAGAATACACTGAACATTTTTACACAGAAAAAGAGAGACGCCAATTTACCTTCCAAAGGTCTCAAGTGATGAGATCCTCATACTTGCGGAATAACTCAAAAAAATCTTAAACATATTTTTACTTAAAAGTTAATAACAAACTTGTCACAGAACTTGTAAATGTACAATGCACCGATGTACACATAATAATTGTTACGCTGTTGGGGCCACACATCATCAAAGAGAAAATTACATAGATCACATTACCGCACTGAAGCTATACAAAAGTCAAATGTTACGTAATGCCCATATTATTTGATATTATTAATAAAGTCAGTCGATTCTACTAAGAAAGTAGTCGGTGGAGCAGGAGGAGCCGGAGACCAATAAATCCTTTACGCTCCTCTTAAAATGACTTTTAGTAGTAGTTAAATGAAAATGTGTATCCTTCAACAACGGGCACCTCTCTAGACCAAAGTAAGTGTCTTTCAATCTTTGCGAAGGTTGTTCTTACTTCAAGTATTTATTCCGTGGTCTGAACTGTTGATTTCAGAGACATATTATTTATGACAAATCTCATTAAGGAATAAATATAATGAGAAAGGACAGTCGGTATCCGCAGGGCCGCGAACAGGCCTCTGCAGGACGTTCTTGAGCTCACACCACAAATAAACCGTATTACACTTTTTGGACTCGGAAAGTGTTGTCTTGGATTAGCCAATAACCAGAGAAAACGGTCTAATTTTATATTATGGACGGAAAGTGAGTGAAGTATGCAAGTTTTTTATTTTTATAGCGTATACGTTTGCGAACACCGTTATTGCAAATAAAGATTTGTCCAGGCACTTCATCAGCAGTACTGTGGTGCTCTCTTCCAAGTTGATTTTTGTTATCAAACTGTTATCCAAAGACTTTAACATTTCAGCCTCTTCTATCGCTGGCATATACTGGAGGCAAAGCTCTTAAAAGTTCTGAAGTGCATATAGTGCGTGTTTTTTATGTTTGGTGGCGACAAAAACTTGTTAGGAACCATTTATTAATCCCCGTAAAAATTTCATTAATTGACCTCATTTTCTAAAATTATATTTGACGTCTTATTTATTGTAATGTTCGTATAAGCTGCAAACAAAACTCGTCACCTGCTAACGTTACTGATGAAATGCCATTAATATACACATGAAAAGTAAGTGCCCCTGATGGAAACTTGGACACTGCATGTACACAACTAAGTATCCCTGATGCAAACTTGAGGGACGCTTCATGTACACTATGTGATCAAAAGTATTCGGACACCTGGCTGAAAATGACTTACAAGTTCTTGGCGCCCTCCATCGGTAATGCTGGAATTCAACATGGTCTTGGCCCACGCTTAGCCTTGATTACAGTTTCCACTCTCGTAGGCATATATTCAAGCAAGTGCTGGAAGGTTTCTTGGGGAATGGCAGTCAATTGTTCACTGAGTGGTGCACTGATAAGAGGTATCGATGTTGTTAGGGGAAGCCTGGCACTAAGTCGGCGTTCCAAAACATCCCAAAGGTTTTCTATAGGATTCAGTTCAGGACTCTGTGCAGGCCATTCCATTACAGGGATTTGTTGTCGTGTAACCACTCCGCCACAGGCCGTGCATAATGAACAGGTGCTCGATCGTATTGAAAGATTCAGTCGCCATCCCCGCATTGCTCTTCAACAGTGGGAAGCAAGAAGGTGCTTAAAACATCAATGTAGGCCTGTACTGTGATAGTGCCAAGCAAAACAACAAGAGGTTCAAGCCCCCTCCATGAAACCCACGACGACACCATAACACCTCCGCCTCCGAATTTTACTGTTGGCATTACACACGCTGGCAGATGACGTTCACCGGGCATTCGCCATACCCACACCCTGCCATCGGTTCAGATGGTTCAAATGGCTCTGAGTTCTATGGGACTTAACATCTGAGGTCATTAGTCCCCTAGAACTTACAACTACTTAAACCTAACTAACCTGAGGACACCACACTCATCCATTCCCGAGGCAGGATTCAAACCTGCGACCGTAGCGGTCGCTCGGTTCCATACTGAAGCGCGTAGAACCGCCCGACCACCACGGCCGGTTCCTGCCATCGAATCGCCATATTGTATACCGTGATTCGTCACTCCACACAACGTTTTTCCACTGTTCAGTCATCCAATGTTTACGCTCCTTCCACCAAGCGAGGCGTCGTTTGGCATTTACCGGCGTTATGTGTTGCTTATGAGGAGCCGCTCGAGTATGAAATTCAAGTTTTCTCACCTCCCGCTTAACTGACATAGTACTTGCAGTGGATCCTAGTGCAGTTTGGAATTCTTCAACTGTCGGTGGTCTCTGTCAGTCAACAGACGAGGTCGCCCTGTACGCTTTTGTGCTGTACGTGTCCCTTCACGTTTCCACTTCGTTATCACATCGGAAACAGTGGACCTAGGGATGTTTAGGAGTGTGGAAATCTCGCGTACAGACGTATAACACAAGTGACACCCAATGACCTGACCACGTTCAAAGTCCGTGAGTTCCGCGGAGTGTCCCATTCTGCTGTCTCATGACTACGGAGGTCTCTGATATGGAGTATCTGGCAGTGGGTAGCAGAACAATGCACCTAATGAGGAAAAGGTATGTTTTTGGGGGTGTCCGGATACTTTTGATCACATAGTGTATCTAGCCCGCCATCCCAAAAGCAAGTTCCGACTGTGATGACTTTGTCATCGATGCCAATATTTCTTGCCTTTTTCCATCTCTGTTGATAACGACGTCAGCCAGAATTTAAACGCTAACCATTCTTAACTTTTAACATTTCTCACTCACGTATATGACATGATGTCATCATCATATGGCTGCAATTTAGATGAGACTGATATTTGATGCACCTTGCTGAATCCGCACTGCAATTTCATCATATCTTACTTATGTATTCTGATTGCTACGTTGCATGCCTTTGAGCCTATATCGATCTATTGCGCTGCACTAATGCATTGTTTATCGGCATCCATTAGCCGGTGGTCACGTCCCCAGCTACCCGATAATTACTCGATGTCGGCTGCTTGGCTATGCATGCATTTCTAGCTGCTGCCCACCACCTGTCACGTATCACGACGTGCGTCAATTAGTGTTCAGTGGCGAAAATCGCACTTCGTGATTTACTAGTCAAATCCTGTCAACGTCTCTACTACCCACGTTTGTAATACGTGCTAAAGTAAGTTTCTAGAAAGAGTAAAAATGGTAAAATCTGAGGTAGCAATTATCGTACTAGACTGCCGCCAAAAGAAACCTACACAGAGCGGTAAAAGGTCCCGACAGTAGTGTTTCTTAGTGTTTATTTCTCTCTCAGTGCACGTCAAAATACGAAAGTCACACAACGCAAGTTATAGTTTAGCATGTAGCCCAGAGCGCGATAAAGTGATTTGTAAGGAACATGCTCTCACAAACGAAAAATATGTCAGACCAGTATTAGGATCGTTGGTCTACATGTACATTGATGCAAACCAGGTAAGGGCAAGACAGAGGGTTACTTCCCA
This sequence comes from Schistocerca piceifrons, assembly GCF_021461385.2. NCBI lineage: Eukaryota > Metazoa > Arthropoda > Insecta > Orthoptera > Acrididae > Schistocerca > Schistocerca piceifrons. Next base: position 351,629,011 of record NC_060138.1, on the reverse strand, counting down.
TTGTACCAGTTATTAGAATTTCTACCTTTCCAGTCGAACACAGAGCGCGGGAAGAATAATTGCTAAAATTCCTCTGTGCACTCTGTAATTACTCTTATACATGTCTTCTCGGCCTCTACTAGCGTGATCTGTAGAAAGTTGTAGTTTCTGGGTTCCTCACATGAAGCTCCTTCTTGAAACTCATGGCCATGCGGCAGCGAGAATTTGCACAGCTTCTTAGAACATCTGAATTCAATCCATCTGCACAATCGCTTCGCTGTGGAGGTGAATAAGAACAGTTGCCTTCCCTTGCTTCAAATATTGCTCAGGAAGAAGTATGGTGGTACGTTGGGACATGCCATTTATAGGAAGCCACGTCACAATGATTTGTATTTTTAGGCTGATGGTTGTCACCATTCGGCTCGGTGTGAATGGGACATCGCACTTCGCTTCATAGGACCCACGCCATCTCAGGCTCTGAAAGTTCATCAGCTAAGTTAACCCATTTCGAAGTCATCTTTCGCCGGATTGGTCATAGTGAGAGAGAGAGATCAGACTCGTTTGCGCTATCTACTAACAGTGTCGGATGAAAGCAACGAAATGACACTGAAATCAATGACCTTTTTTGCTTTACCCAAGTAGAATTTCGATCAGGATCTGTCGTATTCTGCAGAAATGCGGTGTGAAGTGAATCTTTCGACCGCCATCTAAGATTAGGGTCTTCAAAAGACGATTTTGGTTTGCCTAAGGACGGTGTCTCCCGTACTCGTTTCAACTGTGGTATGTCATCTATTGGTCGGCCATCAGGGCTGAGGGGTATATACAGAGCGTAAACGTCACACACGATTACAACAGCCAAACAAATCTGCTGTTGCAAAACATTGCTTGGTACAGTTTATCGTCTGGACTATAACAACACAGCGAATATTGACGTGCACTTCCAGCTGTTGGGCAACGCGGTCTGGGGGTGTGTTGCCACCATTGATCTCTATACAACCTGGACGTAGAAGTCTGGTCTCTGAGTATAGAACTGCAGCGTGTCTGCAAATACACGTGCTTTGCATAGTACGCCATATTGTAGTTTGGCAAACAAATTTCCATCGTTCTGCATGTGACAAAGAATTGCAAACTGATTTCTTATTTTGAACTTTATGTCAACATATGATGTAATAGGCTGATGAGGGAGCGGAATTTAAATGTATTTTCTTTTCGTGTTCTACTGTCACTCCTAGCAGCCATGTTGTAGTTTGGCAAGAAACGAAATATGAGCATCTATGGCTGGCACGATCAGATAGCTGAAGTTCTACATCCAGGTAGTATAGAGATCACTGGTTGCTGCTCCCTCGGGCATGGGTGTGTGCTGTTATTAACGTAAGTTAGTTTAAGTTAGATTAAGTAGTGTGTAATCCTAGGTACCGATGACCTCAGTAGTTTGGTCCCGTAGTAACTTACCGCAATTTTCCAATTTACAGCTGTTGGGACAGTGCTGTTAAGGAAGCAGTTTAGATTAAATTATCAAGTGATATTATAAATAGAGGCGGAGGTTTTTGCTTAAATTTGGCTGCGTATCCTGCTTTCTCCGTGGCTAAACAACAGAGGGACACGGATAGTATTATTTGGTCACAGTTGATAATTACAATTCACTATCGGTAAGTTCTGACGTTGGTCATTTTAGCTGTGTGATGGCGTTAGTTATTCACGGAGTATGTGTATTGTCTTTCTGCATATTCCACATAATGGTTCTTGATAGGCGTAGCCCCACCTACTGAGGCCTTAAATTTTCTAGACAGTGCTCAGTCGTTGTATTTGTGCTTGTTAAGTGATGAAGTGTTCACTTGTCGAAGAGCCGTCCGGTGTGGCCGAGCGGTTCTAGGCGCTTCAGTCTGGAACCGCGCGACCAATACGGTCGCAGGTTCGAATCCTGCCTCGTGCATGGTTGCGAGTGTTGGCCTTAGGTTAGTTAGGTTTAAGTAGTTCTAAGTTCTACGGGACTGATGACTTAAGATGTTAAGCCCCATAGTGTTCAGAGCCATTTGAACCATTTTGGTGTCGAAGATGTCATTCAGCTGCATACCTGTAAGTTGTTCGAACTTTGCACATATTGCTGCCGCACACTACAGCCAGAGATCAAACCTGTCAATAGTAAGCCAGGGTTTGTGAATCTGACTTTTAGAGTCCTCTATAGATGGAGATAAAACGGGTTTCTGCGAGAAATTCGTTTGGCCTTGACACGACAACACACAGTCCATTGTGTGTGTTTTTCACATCTCCTCCTAAACCACTGAACCGATTTCAACCAAAATTGGTTCACATATCCCTTAGTGTCGGCCAGCAATCGGTATCGGTATCGGGATAAGAAACACCTACCTACCATAGTTCAGGAGATATGACATCATAAACAACGAGATGCGTCATAAACTGCCTCATTGTACATGACGTTTAAATTTATTACTTCTTTGCTACTGTTTGTGTTCGCGACACATTATGCAGTGAGTATCCATATGAGCTGCTGAATGTACCTACAAAATGATATCATTGTGTGACACATATATCAGGAGATATGACGTCATAAACACTGAGAAGCGTGAAAACATGCCGCCCCGTGCATGAAATAATAATATATTTATTCATTGTTACTAAGACAGTCCTGATTCGAGTCAACTTACGGGAATGCCTGGCATATGACGCTTTTGACAGCTTGCAAGTGCGAAATGCAAACGTCTGTAGCACTCCGCCTTCAGGCCACAAATGGCCCATCGGGACCATCCGACCGCCGTGTCACCCTCAGTAGAGGATGCGGATAGGAGAGGCGTGCGGTCAGCACACCGCTCTGCCGGTTATTATGATGGTTTTCTGTGACCGGAGCCGCTACTGTTCGGTCGAGTGGCTCCTCAGTTGGCATCACGAGGCTGAGTGCACCCCGAAAAATGGCAACAGCGCATGGCGGCCCGGGTGGTCACCCATCCAAGTGCCGGCCACGCCCGACAACGTTTAAGTTGGGTGATCTGAGGGGAGCCGATGTATCTACTGCGGCAAGGCTGTTGCCCAAACGTCTGTAGGGTGGAAACAATAGCCGTCTGTAGAGGTATGAAGAGGCCTTGCCACAGAGACGGGAATCAGCTATACTTATACATTGTGCGTATTTCTTTGTACGACTGTTTCATAGTTTTAAAGGTGTTTTGACGAATACATGGAAATGAATTTTTTTCCGTGTTACACTACAAACACACTTCATTTTTTGTTCCGTTTCTAATTGTTGTTGTTGTTGTGGTCTTCAGTCCTGAGACTGGTTTGATGCAGCTCTCCATGCTACTCTATCCTGTGCTAGCTTCTTCATCTCCCAGTATCAACTGTAACCTATATCCCTCTGAATCTGCTTAGTGTATTCATCTCTTGGTCTCCCTCTATGGTTTTTACCCTCCACGCTGCCCTCCAATACTAGATTGGTGATCCCTTGATGTCTCAGAACATGTCCTACCAACCGATCCATCCTTCTAGTCAAGTTGTGCCACAAACTCCTCTTCTCCCCAATTCTATTCAATACCTCCTCATTGGGTATGTGATCTACCCATGTAATCTTCAGCATTCTACTGCAGCACCACATTTCGAATGCTTCTATTCTCTTCTCGTCCAAACTGTTTATCGTCCATGTTTCATTTCCATACATGGCTACACTCCATACAAATACTTTCAGAAACGGCTTCCTGACACTTAAATCCGTACTCGATGTTAACAAATTTCTCTCTTTAGAAACGCTTTCCTTGCCATTGCCAGTCTACATTTTATATCCTCTTTACTTCGACCATCATCAGTTATTTTGCTCCCCAAATAGCAAAACTCCTTTACTACTGTAAGTGTCTCATTTCCTAATCTAATTCCTTCAGCATCACCCGACTTAATTCGACTACATTCCATTATCCTCGTTTTGCTTTTGTTGGTGTTCATCTTATATCCTCCTTTCAAGACACTATCCATTCCGTTCAACTGCTCTTCTAAGTCCTTTGGTGTCTCTGACAGAATTACAATGTCATCGGCGAACCTCAAAGTTTTTATTTCTTCTCCATGGATTTTAATACCTACTCCGAATTTTTCTTTTGTTTCCTTTACTGCTTGCTCAATATACAGATTGAATAACATCGGGGAGAGGCTACAACCCTGTCTCACTCTCTTCCCAACCCACCTAATAGTCGGTTGTCACAATGAATACTCGGAAGATGTTTGGTCTGTCCGCTAGAATTTTAATACATGTGGAAGGGAAAGTTTTTTTTTTCACTCCTTTGTTTTGGACAGCTTGCGGATGTTAAAGACAAGCGTGAAGAACAGAAGTCCTAGTTAACACGGGCGTCCCACTGGTTTGTCTGCCGGTACAGTTCGCCAGGGCTCCATAGAAACAGTGATCGAGTGTGGGTAAGGGCGGATTTGTGAGCGGCCACTTCCGGGCGGCCGAGAAGCCCCAGGCGGTGCCGGTATCCCGCCCACGCGCGCCAACCTGGCGGAAAGCAGCCGGCAGACCCGGCTGGCACAGGCAGCTGGCTCGCCCGTTTCCGGCCTCATCGTAGCGAGTACGAATTTCTTGCTTTAGTTGCCAAGTTCGTAGGTTTCCTGTCGAGCTGAGAGCGGCGGAATTACAGCGCGAGGAAAACTTTTCCTTGTCTCTGGGACTCATTCTTCCGTGATCAAACCAAAGCGACCCGCGACCTGAAATTACGTAAATGTGTGACTTACGTGATCATACAGTGTGAGCTTTCACGGCCGGTATTGTCTTCACTCTTCGACCATAGATACTAGTAGACTGGCCTTGCTGTGCAGAAGCTATAGGGCTGGTGTGGCTCCAACACAAACCACGTGACTGTTGGCAAAACGTGGCGGTATTTCAAATCAGCGGTCTGCCATCCTATGTTTGTATTGTATTTTACCCACATTTTTCAATTGGCTGCCAAACGCTTCCAACAAAAATAACTTTTTTATTTGTGAAAAATTATGTCAGAACTACATTTGACCTGAATTTGTTCACATTACCATTTATAAAATCTAACAAATACATCGAACGCCCCTCTGGTGGCCAGCGGGACGAAATTACTATAAACTATCAATTAAAGTAAAATGTTGTTAAAATTCTTTTAAACAGTAAGAGTGGGCTCATGTCAAAACTTTAAACATTGGATTCGCCGCGTTTTGAGCTCTAGTCACTTATAAAAGAAAATGGGATATGGAAATTATGTCAACTATCGGTGCCAAAATTGTCGACTTTAGGAGCAGGTCCATTTTAGAGTATCAATTTTAGGTGCACTTCAAAGGTTCATTTTGTACTATTTTTGCAAAAATTTAAACTATCAGTTTTTTTTTTTTTTTAAGGATATTTTAGATGAAAGAGGAGACTTTGAAGTTTCCGAAAATAATTTTGGAGCCTACATTTATTTAATAGTATTAGAAGGAAGAAAAAAAATTCTCTTCATGTGTCGAGTATAGGTGCTCTTACATTATTATAATCTCACTTGTATATACAAAAAGGCGCGAATGTGCTGATGGCTTAAAGTTTTTCCGATTCAGGGCCTGTATCCAAAGCTGCCTTCATTTTTCATCCTTAGGGAACTTATGAGTAGGAACGAGAAACAGTTATACTTACTTCTGTAACCGAATTATCACAGATACTTTCCAAAATGTAATATGAGTCTGACTTTACAGGCATCAAAAAAATGGTTCAAGTCGCTCTGAGCACTATGGGACTCAACACCTTAGGTCATAAGTCCCCTAGAACTTAGAACTACTTAAACCTAACTAACCTAAGGACATCATACACACCCATGCCCGAGGCAGGATTCGAACCTGCGACCGTAGCAGTCGCGCGGTTCCGGACTGCGCGCCTAGAACCGCGAGACCACCGCGGCCGGCTACAGGCATCACTTTCAACACTTTAATTTACGTGATACTCTATTTCAAGTGTAAAAAACATATAAAAGTCACTTTAGCAGATTCCAATAAACGCATCTGCACTATCATGGAAACACTTACACGTGAAATGTAATGCTATTTTCCCCGACAAAACGCTGAGTACAGCCATAAGCGCAACACGAAGCAACCATGTTTTGCCAACATTCACATGACTTTAGCCCAGAGATGTTGGAGCCACGAAAATGACGACAGAGCCAGTCTATTATATTTATGGTCGAAGTCTTCACTTAAAACTTACCGGCCGCGGTGGTCTAGCGGCTCTAGGCGCTCAGTCCGGAACCGCGCGACTGCTAAGGTCGCAGGTTCGAATCCTGCCTCGGGCATGGATGTGTGTGATGTCCTTAGGTTAGTTAGGTTTAAGTAGTTCTAAGTTCTAGGGGACTGATGACCATAGATGTTAAGTCCCATAGTGCTCAGAGCCTCTTAAAACTTCCGGACTGATAGGCCGTGGTCGAAGTATAAAACTCTCCCCTGACGTTTCGTCTCCGACTGCGGGAGACATCCTCGGAGGTGCAGCGGCGAACTGCTAACAGAACTCGAGGAAGCGTTGATTATATAGGCAGTGCATTGGATTTTCGGATTATTGCTGTTTAAATGTGTCAGGAAGGCATCCAACTCCTCTGCTCCGTGGGTCCATACTACGAATGACACGATGACACGTTCGTAGTATGGACACACGGAGCAGTGGAGTTGGATGCCTTCCTGACACATTTAAACAGAATTAATGACACGATGACACGTTCGTAGTATGGACACACGTAGCAGAGGAGTTGGATGCCTTCCTGACACATTTTAACAGCATTAATCCGAAAATCCAATTTACCATGGAGACGGAAAGGAATGGGCAATTGAATTTCCTGGATGTGTCTGTGATTAAACGACGCGACGGGGCGTTGGACCATAAGGTGTATAGAAAGGCCACACATGCTGATCGTTATCTACATATAGATTCAAACCAGCACCCTAGACAGAAAAAGAGGTGTAATGAAAACCTTGGTAGACAGGGCGTCCAAAATTTGTGAACCTGTTTATTTAAAAGATGAGATTGAACATCTACGGTCAACTTTCGTGAAGAATAGCTATTCTAGCAAGGATATAGATCGAACACTTCGCTCTAGGCAGAGAATCAGAAGCAACGACGAACAACAGTCGCCCAAGGGCAAATTTTTTCTTCCGTTCGTTAGTAAGGTCACAGATCGCATTGGGAAAGTTTTAGGCAAGTATTGGGTGGAAACTATTTTCAGACCCACCAGGAAAATAAAAGAATATTTAAGATCGGCAAAAGTTGCACGACACCCTTTCGCTACACCGGGGGTATATAAAATTCCTTGTAGTTGTGGACAGGTTTATATCGGTACCACAAAGAGAAGTGTGAACACCCGTCTTGTTGAACATAAGAGGAATTGCCGCCTGGGTCACACGGAATAAATCTGCCGTAGCGGAACATGTTTACCAGGAAGGTGATCATGAAATAAAATTCAGGGAGACGAGCGTCATATCAAAAACCTTGTATTATTATGCACGCATGTATAGAGAGGCTATCGAGATTGATAAACACCGTAATAGTTTTAACACGAAAGACGAAGGTGTTAAACTGGATAAAATTTGGATGTCAGCGTTGCACCGCAAGCGTGACGATCGATTACTTTCAATGGAGAATGTTGGCATTAGCAGAGACAATCTCATAGCCGACGCCACGTGATCGACAGTGGCGCCCTCTGTGCTGCCTATATAATCAGTGCTTCCTCGAGTTCTCTTCGCAGTTCGCCGCTGTACCTCCGAGGATGTCTCCCGCAGTCGGAGGCGAAACGTCAGGGGAGAATTTTATACTTCGACCACGGCCTATCTGCACGGACGTTTTAAGTGGAGTGTCTGACTTACCTTACATGTGCTTCAGACTGGTTGGAGACATTTCACATTTTCTCGCAGTTGTTAACCATACCACACTGCTGTACCAAACTCAAGGATGAAAGTAACGTTCGTGTGAGATCTCACTGACAAGTACTACAACTCTATGGAACTTGGACCACACATAAAAAGAACTGTTACAGTATACGTAATCAAATGAAACGCTGGCAGCCGTCGTTTTGATGTTATTTTATTATAATGCAATCAGTTTCAGTGACTCGATAAACCACCTCTAGGCCTTAACTGAGGGGGGTGAACTCCAATCGTATACACGATCCCACCAGTGGCCAATATCTACGAACTGGCTTCCGCAGAATAACAGGATTGCAGAGACAACATCGCTGTTACAGTATTCTACGGAAGCCAGTTCGTAGATTTTGGTCATAGATGGGATCGTGCATACGATTTGAGTTCATCTCTTCCGCGTCAGATAAGGTCTGAAGATGATGTATTCAGCCACCGAATCTGGTTGCAGTATGATAAAATACACTCAAGAGCCAAAGAAACTGATACAGCTGTCTAATATCTTGTAGGCCCCCCGCGAGCATGCAGACATGCCGCAACACGACATGGCATGGACTCTACTAATATCTGAAGGAATGTTGGAGAGAACTGACACCATGAATCCTCCAGGGCTGTCCATAAATCCTTAAGAGTACGAGGGGGTGGAGATCTCTTCTGAACAGCACGTTGCGAGGCTTCCCAGATATACACAATAATGTTCATGTCTGCGGAGTCTGGTGGCCAGCGGAAGTGTTTAAGCTCAGAAGAGTGTTCCTGGAGCCATTCTGTAGCAGTTCTGGACGTGTGGTGTGTCGCATTGTCCTACTGGAATTGCCCAGTTCCGTGGGAATGCACAATGAACATGAATGGATGCAGGTGATCAGACAAGTTGCTTACGTAGGTGTCACCTGTCAGAGTCGTGTCTAGACGTAGCAGAAGTCCCATATCATTCAAACAGCACACGCCCCACACCATTACAGAGCCTCTACCAACCTGAACGGTCCCCTGCTGATATGCAAGGTCCATGAATTCGTGAGGTTCTCTCCATACCCGTACACGTCCATCCACACGATACAATTTGAAACGAGATTCGTCCGACCAGACAACTTGTTTCCAGTCATCAACAGTCCTGAATCGGTGTTGATGGGTCCAGGCGAGCGGTAAATCTTTGTGTCGTGCAATCATCAAAGGTGCACGAGTTGGCTTTCAGCTCCAAATGCCCATATCAATGATGTTTTGCTGAGTGGTTCGCAAGCTAACACTTGTTGATGACACAGCATTGAAATCTGCAGCAATTTGCGGAATGGTTGCACTTCTGTCAAGTTGAACGATTCTCGTCAGTCGTCGTTGGTCCCGTTCTTGCAGGATATTTTTCCAGCCGCAGCGATGTCGGAGATTTGATGTTTTACCAGATTCCTGATATTCACGGTACACTCGTCAAATGGTCGTACAGGAAAATCCCCACTTCATCGCTACCTCGAAGATGCAGTGTCCCATCGCTCGTGCGCCGACTGTAACACCACGTTCAAACTCACTTAAATCTTGGTAACCGCCTTTGTAGCAGGTATAACCGATCTAACAATTACGCCAGACACTTGTCTTATACAGGCGTTGCCGATCGCAGGGCCGTATTCTGCTTGTTTACTTATCTCTGTATTTGAATACGCAAGCCTATACCAGTTCTTTGGTGTTTTAGTGTAACACCATAACGACGGTTGCAGATGTTCCATTTTATGACGTAAGTAAAGGCCCGAAGTCCCACAGACCATCAGTCACAAGAATGGACATACAATAACTTGTTACAGTACAGTACACTACTGTACAGTACGGTGCAGTACAGAAGCGAACTGAAAGAAATACACAATGAGAGGAACATAAAAGACACTTTTAGTCAAAGACAATAATTACACTGAAATCTTCACGATTCATGATAGTCCCCCGGAAATTACAAGCAACTGGACAGCGTTCTTAATAGCGTCTGTGATCACCACGGAAGGCAAGCCATAGTCTGCAACGCGCTCTTCTGCCAGCCACAAGGTTAGCAAAGAGTACTTGTACTAGGGCATTCAATTTCTGCTGCAGCGCGGTTGACAAAGGCCGGACGTTCATTGGTGAGTGTGGACATTCTGCAACACCAGTCCCCAACGCATCCTCCATGTGCTCCATGGGATTTAAGTCTGAACAGGCCAGTCTATTCGCCGAATATGCTCTCGTTCGTAGAGATCCTCCACCTGCGCTATTCGATGCGGTCGCGCTTTGTCATCCATGAAAATGAAGTCAGGGCCGAATGCCCGCCTGAAAAGTCGCACGCGGGAAAGGAGTAGTGTGACAATAATGTTGACCGTAGTGTGTATCGTGTTCAAGGTTTTTGAGGTCAGTACACCCACGCAACATTATCCCTCCCCACACAATGACGCCGGCCGGGGTGGCCGAGCGGTTCTAGGCGCTACAGCTGGAACCGCGAGACCGCTACGGTCGCAGGTTCGAATCCTGCCTCGGGCATGGGTGTGTGTGATGTCCTTAGGTTAGTTAGGTTTAAGTAGTTCTAAGTTCTAGGGGACTGATGACCTCAGATGTTAAGTCCCATAGTGCTCAGAGCCATTTGAACATTTTTTGTAGTTCCCCCTTGCTTTCAGCCGTTCGCAGTACCAGCACAGCAAGGCCGTTTTGGTTAGTGTTACAAGGCCAGGTCAGTCAACCATCCAGACTGTTGCCACTGCAACTACTGAAAAGGCTGCTGCCCCTCTTCAGGAACCACACGTTTGTCTGGCCTCTCAATAGATACCCCTCCGTTGTGGTTGCACCTACGGTACGTCCATCTGTATCGCTGTGGCACGCAAGCCTTCCCAGCAACGGCAAGGTCCATCTATGCCCCAAACAAGAAATTGAAAGCATAGTGTATATTCCTTTGCATGCCATTCTCGACATGTGCGGCATCGCAGGCGATCCGTTCGGCGACGATTTTTGATCACCCCTCCCGCAAGGAACAGCTCACCAAATTAAAATTAATAAGGTACTCAACAAACAAACAAAGACAGATTGCGATGACTTTGCAACGGGTCGAAAGGGCACGCAGGTCAAAGGCGATCGAGGACCTCTGCTACAAACAATTCGCGCCAGAGTCGGGTCCTTGTAGGAGGATTGACAAAACAAAGAGAAGAAAATACAAAGAGTGGAGTAGACGATGCCGACAAGGTTAGGGGAGTGGGCGCAGCTCGAGAGACGTCAGCACCCTGTCCCGCGGCGCGGCAGGTGGTACGCCAGGCGGTGCGCACGCCAGCTGCCAGCTGAGCCGAGGCGATCCGTTGTCTGCGAGTCGCAACGCTCCGTCATCACTGAAGGCCCGCCCAGCAAGCATAGCTCCACGGCGATTGCTCTGCCTCCGCTTTTCGCTTCTGGCGCCCACTGCTCCAGGCTTTTAGCGGTAATGGTTCTCATTTACCGCGGTTTAACCCGGCGGGCTTATTGCCAGTTTATTCGCGAGTAAATGAAGGCGCTCGATGGAAACGAGCTGCAAAGAAGAGCCGTACTGCATCTTGGTGGGAGAGTCGTGGGTATAAGGAACGTGGGAGATTTCCTAGTTTATCATTTCTGTAGCCTTTGAATACCGCTAATATTGGGATTTTAGTTTCGTCCGTGCCTCGGAGCTGCCGTGGCTTCGTGGTTCAAATGGCTCTGAGCGCTATGGGACATAACATCTGAGGTCATCAGTTCCCTAGAACTTAGAACTACTTAAACCCAACTAACCTAAGGACATCACACACATCCATGCCCGAGACAGGATTCGAACCTGCGACCGTAGAGGTCGTGCGGTTCCATACTTAAGCGCCTAGAACCGCTCGGCCACATAGACCGGTGGTCCGGCACAAATTTTCGACTTGCCCCATTGATATAAATCAGTGGTCTTTGGGCACCTAAGGTCTTTAATTCCATTGTGTCTTAAATAAAAATCGTCACCCTCACTTCAACCCGGAGTGAGGTTTAAACTGCCCACATCTACACCGTCAATAATTAAAGGTGCAGTAGCTATGTAACAGTTTTAAGGAAAGATTCACAGATCCGGTCACTGGATTGGATTACGTTCACCGCCAGTAGTTCAGTGTTCGGCTCCAACTGACTGCTGCCAACACCTACCGATAATACTACTAAAGCCGCGCGGGATTAGCCGATCTGTCTAGGGCGCTGCAGTCATGTACTGTGCGGCTGAGCGCGGCGTAGGTTTGAATACTCCCTCGGACATGGGTGTGTGTGTTTGTCCTTAGGATAATTTAGGTTAAGAAGTGTGTAAGCTTAGGGACTGATGACCTTAGCAGTTAAGTCCCATAAGATTTCACACACATTTGAACAATACTACAAAAACAAAACAGGAGTACACTGAAAAGTCAGTAGTGAAGGGGTGACACAGTAATAGCACTCTCAAATTTCTACTGAGACAAATCTAATTTATTGGCTTCCAGTAAACGCTGCAAAGCCAGTCTCGTTCACTAAAACGTTACCGTCCAGCTTGCTACTAGCTGCGCAACCCAGTGCGTGCCCTCTGTGTACTGAACGTTGCACACACGCTTAACGGCAACTCTCTCCTATAAAGGCGGGAAGTGTCTGAGCAGGATTCCACTGGCTGACGATAACGCGCTTTCGATTCTTGTACTGACAGAATAACTTGGTTGGTCACCAACCACTGACTTCAGAAACAAACTTCAGAACACTGCTTCCACCCCAGAGGCCACATGACCCCATCTACACACCGCAAGGGCGATCGGCCGATTCCCGTATTTCACGACCTCCAGATGGCCCCACGAAATTATTTTACTTTTAGCCCTTTCGGCCTATGAGGTTCAGTAATCACATGACGGCAATTTCATTGACCATTCAACGGTAACAATAATTATTCCAGTGCAAAAAATTGTCTGCTTTCAGAGCTTTGTTAACGTCTATCCTCTATATTCTCTAACAAGTGCTTGGAAACACCTGCGGCCCCTGACAGCCCGCCGTTCCGCGAAAATCCTTGCGCTTGAGCCATCCCCTTACATCTCCTCCACAATAAATTTGGGAACTATTTTGTAGGGACCACATTGTGCTCATGTGGGGGCGATCTATATGCTTGTAAAACAATAAACTGGTACCCAAATCGCAGGAATTCTTTTTATTCCATGATTACCGGTTTCGGCGAAACTAAAGCCGCCATCATTGGATCTTAGGCAACTATTAATATCACCATTGTTGTACAAATTTGGGAACTACCGACCCATCACCTTCGAGCTGTAGAAACTTCCTTCCCCGGAATACTGACTCCGACGTAGAAAATAACCATAGGACTGACACACACAGGTGCGGCCAGGAAAAATCATTTTAGAATATTAAACAAGATTTTTATTCAGAAGAAGTTACTGCACACACTTATAAATTTATGTCTGTTTATCAAGCACTCTTACCAAAATCTCATAACAATAAGCTGGAAATGTCGATCTCGAATCTGGATAAGATTTCACACAGGTTTACACCTCCGTAACAGAAGTCCCTAATGCGTTTGTGTCGTGGAGTCAACTATGGGAAGTAATCGGTACGTGTCCAGATGATGGAAGAAATTTTCAGCTAAAGTATTTGACCAGCAGGTGGTGGCGTAAAGTTTGAGATTGTCAGACTTCGCCCCAGTTGCGTGGATTAAATTTGAAACCCCTCTGTATGTGTCCTAAGATCCGATTATGGCAGCTTTAGTTTCACCGAAACTGTGTTCTGACATGTTTTGTGTATCATGAAGAATTAGTACCATGTCTTATTAATTTATTTGGTACATATCTCTCAACTGCCCTCGATACTGTTTCTTTGAATTCAAACCACATCTGGTGTATGCGTACGTAGTCAGATTGGAAGCAGTGGACACTGTCTTGTTAGAAGGTGTCAGTTGAATTTTCATATGATTTTTTAAATGCATGTATTTTGCTTTTATTTTTGTTGGGTTTGGGCGTTAGGATATTCAGTCTATCTACAACAACCGCGTGTTCACTAATCCCTGTATTTGTGATGATGCTCCTTACTTGGTCAGGATTGTTTGTTTCTAAGAGATCAGCTACGTTTTCGCAAATTTCACAATTCGAGTGGGTTCCTGAACTAACTATTCAAAATAATTTTCTGAGAAAGAGTTCAGCACAATTTCAGATGATGTTTTATGCCTACCGACGGCCCTAAACATGTATTTTTCCCATCATATAGAGAGTAGTTTGAAGTTACTACCAACTACAATTGCATGAGCGGGGTGCCTATTTGAAATGAGACTCAAGTAGATAGATGCGAGATTGAGATTCGTTTGAAGAATCCTAAGGAAATGTAGCTCACTCACTAAGGAGCTAGCGTACAAAACCCTCCTTTGTCCAGGACTTGACTACTGCTAATGATCTAGGATTCGTACCAGATAGGGTTGATAAAGGGAATAGAGAAGACCCAATGAAGAATAGCGCGTTCTGCAGAGTGTGGTGTACTGTTAAAATTCCGAGAGCTGACGTTCCTAGAAAAGTGGATTAATATAACGCTTCCTCCTACGTATATCTCGCGAAAGCACCATGGAGGTAAGCGTAGAGAACTTAGAGGTCACATGGAGGCCTACTAGCAATGTTTCTTCCCGTGAACCATTCGCGATTGGAACAGGAAAAGGAGGAAGTTTCAATGCTACACAAAGTACCCTCCGCCACACACGGTAAGGTGCCTTTGGGAGTGTAAATACAGAGGTACAGACAGGTCCAGTGTGGTTTGTCTTTTAATACATAAGACAAAACTGATCTTTCCGCAAATTATAATGTCTGTTCCTGCAACGGAGGCCGTTAGGCGTATTGAAAAATGGGATGGATTATTAAACAAAACAAAAAATTTCGTATTTTCTTGTTTCTCATGCCTCAGTAAGTCCAGTACAAGACGGGAGCACAAGGATTAACATGCTGTCGTAAAACAGAACACTTAGGTCTTTCATGCGACGGTCGTCAGGTGGAAGGAGAACCAGTCAGTAAATCGTTCGGTCGTACGTACATCTCAGAGTGGTTACGCTCATCCGTTTCTTGTTCTCACCAGGAATGGTAAACGTTTTATAGAGAATACTGAGATAATTTTAAGACGCATACTACGAAGAAGTATTCTTTGATGCATTGTCATGTCATTTCCAATCTGGGTCGGTAATGTGTCTTGATACATGCGGTCATCCGGAATACTCAGGTTCGTAAACTGCATCTGTATATTTCGACAGAAGTCAAATCATTACAAGGACGTCTCGTCAAGTTTACACTGCCCATTGCTCCGCCAGTGTGTGTTCAAACGTATAGTGTAAAAAGTAAATTCTAAAACTTACGTCAGTTGCATATTAAAGAGCATAAACATAGAACTCTGTTGAGTATGTGTATAACAGTCGAAAACGTTGGACATCTTCGGAGGTGTTCCTGGCTGTGCTTAGTCTTACCGACTGACGAGTCGGACGTCGAAGAACGTTCTTAATACCGTGGAAAGTGGGCGTGGTCTGGATTTCACGTGATAGCAGAGATAAACCTTGTCAAGGATAAATATAACTATCTATCTCATCGATTCTGTAGCGCCACTGTCCATATATCGCTGAGTTTCGTGGCTTCTTCTTTTCTGTTAAAATTATCCCCATGTTTATATATTTCCTTGACAAGGTTTCTCTCTGCTATCACGTGAATTCCAGACCACGCCCACTTTCCACGGTGTTTAGGCCGTTTTTCAACGTCCGACTCATCAGTCGGCAAGACTCGGCACAACCAGGAGCACTTCCGAAGATGTCCAACAATAGCTTTGGACGAAACTTCAGGGATAGAAGAGTTTTCACTCCCACCCGCAGCCTTTGAAAGGGTGATGGTTCTTGCCCGCGCATTAGTTCTGCCCAGACAGTAAGTGCTGTGTGTACCAAGTTTGGTTCAAATTGATCCAGTGGTTTAGGAGGAGACGGAGAACGTACATACACTCATAGGGTATACACAAGATGTCTCTCCTAAGAGTCGTCAGGTGCATTTTCTCTGGTGTTTCGGCAATTACTTGCAATTTCTTTTTTGCAGTGCGTGGTTGGAATCAGCCCAAAGATTTACTGCATATCTCGTCTTTCGTGCGACGCCCATTGTCGATGGAAAGCGTCGATTTGTTTCCCGTTGCAAATACCGTGATTTTGAAAGTGGAATTTCACGTGATAATTTGATAGAGCGCACCTAAGTTAGTCAGCTGTGATACTCGTTTTATCGATACGTAAAACGTGACCTGACCGAACCTAACCTATTGTCTCTTACATTCGTATTGTCAACAATGACATCCCAATGTTAAGATAGCTGTATGGATACGTCGAGAAAGCCAGTAAATTAAAAAGAAACCTATGGATAAAACGAATAACGCACTAGACTAAACGTGAAAGCCAGCAAATTAAAAAAAAAAGCATATCGGTAAAACGAATAACGCACTAGACTAATTTGCGATCGGTCTATCGAATGATAACGCAGAATTCTACTTTAGAATCGTTTCGTTTAAAACTGGAAACAAACCATTGCTTTCCGTCGACGCAGGGCGTCGAACGAAAGACATATGAACCTTTGGGGGTGACTGTAGCTACATGTTGCAAAAAAGAAACCGTAAATATCTAGGAAAACACCAGAGAGAAACCCGGGATACTTCCACTTCTATAATATGTATGGAAGTCTTTGTTTTTATTTTATGACTATTCTGTGCTTTTTGAAGTTCGTTTCTGTGAAGGATAGAACACAGACGACGAGATGATGACGCGAGTTTGACTCTGGAAAGTGTGCTTGTGGATCAGGTTCCTCGTATTTGTATGTTGTGTGCTACATAACGATAACAGAAAAACGTAAACTTATAAGACGGGATCCATAACAACCATCCTCGACCCTCCCCCCCCCCCCTCCACACACACACACACACACACACACACACACACACACACACACACACACACACACACACACACAAATAGATACGAGAAAATACCAACATCGAAGAAACTTCATACTACTCAGCGTTTAGGAATCACACGAGAGGTACATATCTGCAAGAGACTATGACAACTTGAAATGCCAAGCATCTGAAATCGAACTGTAATGTATAGCACTACTCGTGGCAACAAATTTGGGGGACAATGGAACAAATTGACAGACGGAGTCTAATCGACGCTGGGACAGTCAGTAGGATTATACGGAGACAGTTACTCTGCTCGGCGACTGGGGTGTTGTCTTTTCGTTACATTTGCTACGTTATAACTGACACGAAAGTCGCGTCAAACACGGTGTCGTATGGTCCTTCCCCTATTGAGATTGCTGTATAGGCACGAACCGAAAGCCAGTAATGTGAAACGAAAAGAAATCTACTTCGTGGAACTATGAGTGACTCGTTACATTTGTGTCATAAAACTGACACGAAAGTCGCGTCAAACACGCTGTCTTATAGTCTTCCCCTGTTGAGATTGATGTATAGGCACGAACCGAAAACCAATAATGTGAAACAAATCTAGTTCGTGGACCTACGAGTTTATCACGAGTGACCCTGTGATGCGTCCAAAACATTTCTTTCATCCTGTGTATGTGAGAGTGTCACAAGAACCAGTAGTTCTGCTACGTGGAGTTGTCGGTGGTGGTGCTTTTTTTGTGGCGGTGGTGGTGGTTGTTGTTGTTGTTGTGACGGTGTTTGTGGTGACGGTCAAGTGCTTCACTGCTTCGAGCATGCTTCTGTCGGTGGCTGGGTACTGCAGTGACAGAGACGGCCGCCTACAAGTGCGGAGTGTTGTGTTGGGGACAGGTCGGTTCTCGCGGCGCAGCAGCTCGCGCGTGGTGGAGAGCGTCAGGGTGACGGAGGTGAGCAGCGACTACTGCGGCGTCGGCCGCTACCACCACCGGCACCATCAGCACCACCATCACCACCACCACCACGAGCCGCTGCTGCTGGCGCCGCCGGACGTGGACGACTACAAGCTGGTCTTCATCAGCTCCGACTCGTCGTCCAGCAAGGAGGACGACGACGAGGAGGAGGAGGACGCGGCGGACGAGGACACGGAGAGCAGCAGCTCGGCCGGCTGCGACTGGGACTACTTCGAGCAGGGCTGCTGCGGCGAGCGCGCCGTCGAGGAGGTGACGCTGTGCGACCAGCACTGCGCCCCGCCGGAGCCGGCAGTGGCTGCGGCTGCGGCGGCGGGCGGCGGCGGTGGTGGGGGGGCAGCTGCGGCGGCGGCCTCGGCGGAGGCGGCGCGCGCGCCCGCCAGTCCCTGGTGCGCCGCCTGCGGCTCCGCCACGGTGCTGCCGGTCCCCGTGCCCATCCCCGTGCCCGTGCCCTTCCCCGTGCCCTTCTGGTCACCCGCGCACCACCACCACTTCATGCAGGACGCGGCGCTCGGCGTCTCCGGCGCCGCGGCGCCCGCCGACGCCGTCGCCTCCTCCTCCTCCGGCGGCGTCCGGATCCGCATCCGCAACTCGGCCGCCGCCCCCGTCGCCGGCTCGGGCCCTTCGCGCGTCGTGGTCGGCCCGTGGTCGTGCTCGTGGCCCGCCGAGCTCATCTCGCCGCTCATCTCGGCCGCCGCCGGCAGCACCGTCGTCGCCGTGACGTCGACGGGCGCCGTCGTGCAGTGCCCGCCCGCCGTCGTGGACGTGTCGGGCGCGTCTCCGCAGCGGGCGCTCGCCGCCGTGCCCGCGTGCGAGATCTTCATCCGGCACGAGAGGGCGCACGAGGAGCTACCTGCCACCGTCGCCGAAGTAATCTCCGCGCCGGCGGACCCGCCGCGCCGCGATCGCGTTTCGCTATCGGAGGGCGATAGCGCCGATAAGGCCCGCGCCGATAGCACTGGCGACGCCGACCGTACCGTCACACGCGAGTCAGTGAGCGGCAGTGCGCGTTTCGAACCGGTCGATAAAGAGCCGCCAATTAAGGTCGCGAGTGAACCCCTCGAACAGGACGCTATTCAGACCGTCAGCGTGACGAGTGAGCCCGTCGGCGACAAAGACAACTCCTGCAGTAATGCTGCCCGACCCGTCTCAGCCACCACCGAGGCACGTCTAGAGCCGAGTGGCGAAGACTCTGCGGTCTCTAGTGATCGCAGCGTCGGTGCAACTGCGCCGGTCGCCAACAGTGTCCGATTCGATCTGGGCGAGAAAGACGCCGAAGGTGACGAGCCACCGCCAGCTACAGAAGAACCGCGTCCCGAAGCCGACGACACACTGGAGCGCCAACGGCGGATGTTGCTGTCGCTCCCCAGGGAGCGCCTGCACTCTTCGTCCTCGACGTCGTCGTCCTCGTCTTCGACGTCGTCCGAAGCCTGTCAGGACTCTGAGGACGAGGGCGCTGTCACCACGCAAGTGGCCGCCGGCTGCTACACGGTCACTGCGGGTGGAGACAGCGACGAAAGCGGCGCCGACAGCGACGCGTCCGAAACGACGTCCACGTCTTCCGGCGGCGAGTTTTCTAAAGTGTTCGTCGTCAACAGCGGCGACGACGACAGCAGTGACAACAGTGATGCGGGTCTTCCCGAAGCGCCGGCGCAGCCGTCTTCCGGAGGATCCGATGCGGAAGACGACGACAGCGGCGCCGTTGTGCTTTTGAGGCACGCTTCGTTCGGCAGTGACGAGAAGACTGCGGAAAGTAAGGAAGAGACAGTTGTGTGTGGTGCGAAGAAAACGAACAGGTCGACGGCGTTGTCAGAGCTAGCGAGTCCTGCAGGCACCGAAGGCTGTGACGACGGAATTGTACTACTGAAGCACATCAAGAATTCGGAGGTGGAGACCGCAACAGGCGATGCATCTCGCCAGAGCGATAGCAAAGGGAAGGGAAGCGAGGGAGACGGAATTGTGCTCGTGAAACACGTCAAGAATTTGGAGGGAGAAAGTGCTGACGTTTCGGCGCGAGCGAGTGATTTTAATTCTGTCCCGGGTGGAGTGGTTAGTGATGGAGACAAAGAGGTCGGGGAAGAGGAGAGTGGGGGTGAAAGTGAAGGCAGTGTGAGTGACGAAATGCAGATGCATCACGATACAGGCGACAGCAGCGATAGCGACTCTGAGAGTTCCACCTTCAGCACCAGTGGCTGCGACAGTGACCTTGACTCCGGAGACGGCGGCGTTGTCCTCTTAAGGCACATTGAAGTTGTTCCAGAGGAAGACCGCGCGGTCGTTACTGGAGAACAGCGTGTACATGCTTCGCGGGGTGACGTTAACGAGTGTGGTGCTATTAATGCCGGAAGTGTCGTTAGTGAAGGGAAGGATGGCGTTGAAACTGAGAAGAGCAATGAGGATGGAGTAGAGGAAGCTATTACAGTAGAAAAAGCAACAGAGTTTCATGAAGGTGAGTGCAAAGTTCCAGCAGTTGAAATTGAAACATGTGGTGAAAATAATGACGCAGTGTTGGCTGGGGAATTAAGTGGATGCATAGATGATTTTGTTTTGAATGATGACGAGGGAAATGGATCGGTAATGACGCAAGAAGCCACTGCTGGCGTGCAAGAGGACGAGCAGGGTGCAGTGGTAGTGACACCGGGAAAGGAGGATGAAGGTTCGGTGGTTGCTGCGGTTTCCAGCGGCTCCGGTGAAGGGCCGCAGGAGCCGGAAGTCACGACCGAGCGCCCCCTGCAGACACAGGACGAACAAAAGCTCCCAGGACACGCAGAGGATGGCGGTGACTCAGCCGCGACGCAGGACACCGGATTACCGACGCTTGAGAAAGAGGGAGCCGCAAAGGAAAGTGATTTACAGCAATGTTGCCCTCAGATTACTATGGAGGTCGTGGAGTGCGTCGAAGATCTGACGGAGAGCATTGTCACGCGGATTGGCGAAGACTCCAAGTCCGTGACAGTGACAGGAGATGAAGTTGGACGTCTCGCTGGTGCCGATATCGAGTCTGCGGTAGCCGAGACGGGGCAGTTGGAAGATGCAAGCGGCAGCGTGACGGAGGACTCGGACGCCGTAGAGTCGGCGGTACGTGAAGGAATTCGCGAGGGAGACGAAGATAAGGCGGCGGCGGCGGCAGCAACAGGTGGGGGCGAACCGCTCCGGGACAGCTGGTTCGGCGGCGTCGTGCTGCGGCGCATACGCCACCTGGACGACGAGGGCAGCGACCCGGCGCTGACCGGCGGCCGCGCCGACAACTACGACGGCCGAGCCGCTGCACGAAGTTCGCCGGAGCGCTCAGAGATGGCGCCGGCGGCCGCTGCCGTAGCAGGCGCGCCTCGCGCCGCTGCCACCCACGACACGGAGGAAGGCGTGCGGAACACCTGCATTTCACTCGCCGCTCTCTTCGGAGAGTACGACAGTGCGAGCCTGGCAGTCCGCGAGGATGAGGTGTCGGCCGTCCTGTGCAGAGCGGACAGCGCTGACAGTACCCGGAAGGAGGTAGCGTTGGCGCACGCCGAAGTGGACACGATCGGCGCCGAAAAGTCTGGGGCTTCTGCAGCGGCAGAAGTACCCGTTGACAGTGCGACGCGCGTCGGAGAAAGTGCCGCGGAGATGACGTCGGGCGATTCTGCACCAGCGGAACACGCTCTCGAACGTGAACGCGGGACGGAAACTGTAACGGGAAAGACAGTTGTCGATAATGATCGAGGTCCTGGGCGGGTGTCGGACGGTGAGGATTCGATGGCGGTGACAGGTGGAGAGAAGGTGGAGGAGCAGAGTTCCACTGTGGCAGCGGAAAATCCGTCGTCGGTGGAAGCGCCCGCGAAGTTTGAAGTGTCGGAAATCGAACAACCTGTGGAGCCGGATGTGGCGGCGCACCTGTTGTCTTCGGAGCAGTCCGACGTCTCGAGACGGTCGAGAAGTGCGTCGGAGAGCGAGGGGACGATAAAGCTGGAGGAGGAGGAGGAGGAGACGGAAAGCGGCGAAGGGAGCGACGAGGAGGAAGAGCGGCGCGACGGCGAGGGTGCGCGCGCAGCGGCGGCGCCAGGTGCGCCGCCATCGACGGCGGCGGCGGCGTCGGCGGCAACAGCAGTCGGCCGCGGGAGCCCGACGCGAGCGGACGCGCACCAGCATGGCGGCGCGCCGCCGGAGCGCTACACCAGCCTCGTCATGATCACGCAGGACGCGCCGCAGCAGTCGGTCAGTGTGGTCACGAGCGAGACGACGACGCTGGTCCCGGCGGGCGCCGCCCCCGCCCCCGGGGGCGGGGGCGACGTGGTGGTGAGGCACACGAACTGGGAGGAGCAGGCCGCCGCGGCCGCCGCCGCCTCCGGGCTCGCCGGCTACTTCACTCTCACGCTGGAGGCGGGCCCGCGCTCGGCGTCGCCGTCGGCGAGGCGGCCGCTCGTCACCAAGACGCTGGCGGAGCCCGCCCCCGCGCCGGAGGACACCATCCCGGCGCGCCAGCAAGAGGACGTGCACGTGGTGACCGGCGGCGACACCCTCTCGGCCGTCGTCTGCCTAGAGGAGGGCCTCGCCGACGACGACTCGTGGGTGGAGGAGGTGGGCGACCGCGACGAGGACGAGTTCGCGACGTCGACGGCCTCGGAGGGGGACGACGCGGACGACTCTTCGTGCGACGAGTCCGGCGCGGCGGTCAGGTCGGCGACGTCGTACTCGGACCGCGAGGAAGAGCTGCGCGGCTACCACCGCTCCGCCATCGACTTCACCCTGCACACCATCGTCGAGGAGAGCTGCGAGGAGAGCGAAGTGGAGCACGCGTCGCGCAACGGGGCCGGTTCGGGGCGCAAGTCGCGCCCCACTTCCGCCTCGGAACTGGAGAAGTACTTCTTCTTTCGGCTGGGCAACGGCGCGCCGGTCAACCCCGGCGGGGGCGGCGGTGGGGGCGGTCGGGAGCTGGACTCCATGTCGGACACCTGCAGCTCCATCTACAGCGAAGGGTTGGAATCTCTGGGAGGCGGCGAAGACGGCGGCGGGGGGCCCGGAAGTCCGAGGGACGACGCCGACGCGGACGAGCTGGCGGCGCTGGCGTCCTCGCGGCTGGAGAAGTACTTCCTGACCGGCTTCATGGGGTTCATGGGGCCGTCCGGAGAGGGCGCCGGCGACTCGGACGGCAGCGGCAGCGTCGGCAGCGACAGCGAGGGTCGCCCGTCCCCCGAGCAGCGCCGCAAGAGGCTGGTGACGCGCGCTAGGAGGGGCCACCAGCTGTCTGTCCAGCAGATGTCCAGCCCCTCGCAGCAGCAGCAGCAACAGCAGCAGCAGCACGACGTGACGCCGGAGCTGTCGTGCGGGGAAGCGCCGCCCTTCTCCGCCACCGAAGACTCGTCCAGCACGGAGACCGAAGGCTTGAGCGGCAGCCTGGGCGCGCACGATGACACCGTCACCACCTTCGACCGGCCCGACGGCCAGTTCGACACCGTCAAACGCAAGAAGAAGCGCCGCAGCAGCGGCTGCCCGTCCCCGGCCGTGGAGGAACCGCCGCAGACGTCCGTCTCTACTCCGCCCTCCGCGTCGCTAGACGCCACTGCCGCGACCACCACCACCGCCGGCGGCAATAACAGGGAATCCTCGGAAGACGAGGACGGCGCCAAGACGCCTCAGCCCGAATTCCTCCTGCTGCCCTCCGACCTGTCGGCGTCGCGCAACAAGCAGCACAGCCGGGACAGCGGCTTCATCGGCAGCTGCGACGACCTGCTGAAGGAACAGCGCACCAGCAGCGACTCCAGCAGCGCCGGCGGCAGCGATGCGCCGGCTCAGACCGCCACGGAGACGGCCGCCACCTGCGAGACCGCCACGGTCAACAAGGAAGAACCGTCCCCGATCCAGACGCCGTCCGCAGACAGTGACTCCGCCCGCAAAGTCCTCGCCGACTCGGCCGCGCCGGCGTCGGACGAGAAGGCGTCCCAGCCGGCACCGCCACCGCCGGCTACATCGCTCACCCGCAAGGACAGCTTCAACAACTGGAGCTCCGACGAGGAGACCAACCTGATGATGTCCAAGATGCGCGCCTTCTTCAAGACGATGGTGGCGGCGGCGGGCGCCAACAGCTCGGGGAGGGTGACGGGCGCGACGTCGACGTCGACGCCGCAGGCCAGCCCCGGAGTGCGACCGCGCTCCAAGCCGCCGCAGCTGGTCTACTTCGAGAACGAGCTGACGCGCCTCATGAAAACCGTACCCGGGATCCGCGACGACCAGGTGCGCGAGATTGTCGAGTACCTCAGCAGCGAGGACACGTGGAGTGACTCGTACGACTCGAGCGACTACACCAGCTCGGACCTGGAGGCGCAGCACGAGCACCACCTGCACCACCGCCACCAGTACCATCCCTACGCGTACCAACCTGCGGCGCCTCCCGGCTCGCCGGCGGCCAGGAGCGACCTGCAGGAGCAGATCTCTGCCAGCTGCCGACAGATCATCAACAAGTTCGACACGGCCGGCCCCGGAGATGACGGCCTGTCCGCCGCCTCCGACAGGGACCGCACCCTCGGAGGCGCCGCGGGCGTCGACGACGGCGGCGGCATCGCCAAAGACAACGCGCTCGTCTACCAGAAGCTGGTGGCGTCGTTCTCCAAGATGGCCAGCAACGACGCCGGATCGGCTGCCGCCCCCGGGGGCGGCTCTGTCGCTGCCGGATTCGGCGGTCCCGTCGGTGTGGCAGGGGGCGTGCCCGGCGTCGCTGGAGGCGGCGTCGGATCTGCCAGCAGCACTCCGCACAGCTCGCCCCCGCTCTTCGCCAAGGTTAGTTATGCTCGCTGCTGCCTGCTGCGCTACTCCGCCCCCAGCGATCGACATGCCTGTCTTAAATTTTTGATTTTATCCATACTGGATGAGAGGTCGTCGTTCTCAATGTCAGTGTTAAAAAATATATCGGCTCAACCACTTGTTTATAGTGTAAAACACTAAGATTGACGCTATTCGGATGTCAAGCTTCCATCATCAGAATAATAAAAAGTAAAAGAACCTGTTAAAACTCGCTAAAATGGAACATGCACCAGGCACAATAAAATTGTGGTCTTCAATCCTGAGACTGGTTTGATGCAGCTCTCCATGCTACTCTATCCTGTGCAAACTTCTTCGTCTCCTAGTACCTACTGCAGCCTACATCCTTCTGAATCTGCTTAGTGTATTCATCTCTTGGTCTCCCTCTACGATTTTTACCCTCCACGCTGCCCTCCATTGCTAAATTTGTGATCCCTTGATGCCTCAGAATATGCCCTACTAACCGATCTCTTCTTCTAGTCAAGTTGTGCCACAAACTCCTCTTCTCCCCAGTTCTGTTCAACACCTCATTAGTTATGTGATCTACCAATCTAATCTTCAGAATTCTTTTGTAGCACCACATTTCGAAACCTTCTATTCTCTTCTTGTACAAACTATTTATCGTCCGTGTTTCACTTCCATACATGGCTACACTCCATACAAATACTTTCAGAAACGACTTCCTAACACTTAAATCTGCACTCGATGTTAACAAATTTTTCTTCTTCAGAAACGCTTTCCTTGCCATTGCCAGTCTACATTTTATATCCCCTCTACTTCGACCATTATCAGTTATTTTGCTCCCTAAATAGCAAAACTCCTTTACTACTTTAAGTGTCTCATTTCCTAATCTAATTCCCTCAGCATCACCCGACTTAATTTGACCACATTCTATTATCCTCGTTTTGCTTTTGTTGATGTTCATCTTATATCCTCCTTTCAAGACGCTCTCCATTGCGTTCAACTGCTCTTCCAAGTCCTTTGCTGCCTCTGACAGAATTACAATGTCATCGGCGAACCTCAAAGTTTTTATTTCTTCTCCATGGATTTTAATACCTACTCCGAATTTTTCTTTTGTTTCCTTTACTGCTTCCTCAATATACAGATTGAATAACATGGGGGACAGGCTACAACCCTGTCTCACTCCCTTCCCAACCGCTGCTTCCCTTTCATGCCCCACGACTCTTATAACTGCCATCTGGTTTCTGTACAAATTGTAAATAGACTTTCGCTCCCTGTATTTTACCCCTGCCACCTTCAGAATTTGAGAGTATTCCAGTCAATATTGTCAAAAGGTTTCTCTAAGTCTACAAATGCTACAAACGTAGGTTTGCCTTTCCTTAATCTATTTTCTAAGATAAGTCGTAAGGTCAGTGTTGCCTCACGTGTTCCACCATTTCCACGGAATCCAAACTGATCTTCCCCGAGGTCGGCTTCTATCAGTTTTTCCATTCGTCTGTAAAGAATTCGCGTTAGTATTTTGCAGCTGTGACTTATTAAACTGATAGTTCGGTAATTTTCCCATCTGTCAACACCTGCTTTCTTTGGGATTAGAATTATTATATTCTTCTTCAAGTCTGAGGGTATTTCACCTGTCTCATAGATCTTGCTCACCAGATGATAGAGTTTTGTCAGGACTGGCTCTCCCTAGGCCGTCAGTAGTTCCAATGGAATGTTGTCTACTCCCGGGGCTCTGTTTCGACTCAGGCCTTTCAGTGCTCTGTCAAACTCTTCACGCAATATCGTATCTCCCATTTAATCTTCATCTACATCCTCTTCCATTTCCATAATATTGTCCTCAAGTACATCGCCCTTATATAGACCCTCTATATACTCCTTCCACCTTTCTGCTTTCCCTTCTTTGCTAAGAACTGGGTTTCCATCTGAGCTCTTGATATTCATACAAGTGGCCCTCTTTTCTCCAAATGTCTCTTTAATTTTCCTGTAGGCAGTATCTATCTTGCCCCTAGTGAGATAAGCCTTTACATCCTTACATTTGTCCTCTAGCCATCCCTGCTTAGCCATTTTGCACTTCCTGTCGATCTTATTTTTGAGACTTTTGTATTCCTTTTTGCCTGCTTCATTTACTGCGTTTTTACATTTTCTCCTTTCATCAATTAAATTCAATATTTCTTCTGTTACCCAAGGATTTCTACTAGCCCTCGTCTTTCTACCTACTTGATCCTCTGCTGCCTTCACTACTTCATCCCTCAGAGCTACCCATTCTTCTTCTACTGTATTTCTTTCCCCCATTCCTGTCAATTGTTCCTTTATGCTCTCCCTGTAACTCTGTACAACCTCTGGTTTAGTCAGTTTATCCAGGTCCCATCTCATTAAATTCCCACCTTTTTGCAGTTTCTTCAGTTTTAATCTACAGTTCATAACCAATAGATTGTGGTCAGAGTCCACATCTGCCCCTGGGAATGTCTTACAACTTAAATCCTGGTTCCTAAATCTCTGCCTTACTATTATATAATCTATCTGTTACCTTCTAGTATCTCCAGGATTCTTCCATGTATACAACCTTCTTTTATGATTCTTGAACCAAGTGTTAGTTATGTTTAAGTTATGCTCTGTGCAAAATTCTACCAGACAGCTTCCTCTTTCATTTCTTAGCCCCAATCCATATTCACCTACTATGTTTCCCTCTCTCGCTTTTCCTACTCTCGAATTCCAGTCACCCATGACTATTAAATTTTCGTCTCCCTTCACTACCTGAATAATTTCTTTTATCTCATCATACATTTCATCAATTTCTTCATCGTCTGCAGAGCTAGTTGGCATATAAACTTGTACTACTGTGGTAGGCATGGGCTTCGTATCCATCTTGGCCACAATAATGCGTTCACTATGCTGTTTGTAGTAGCTTACCCGCACTCCTATTTTTTTATTCATTATTAAACCTACTCCTGCATTACCCCTGTTTGATTTTGTATTTATAACTCTGTATTCACCTGACCAAAAGTCTTGTTCCTCCTGCCACCGAACTTCACTAATTCCCACTATATCTAACTTCAACCTATCCATTTCCCTTTTTAAATTTTCTAACCTACCTGCCCGATTAAGGGATCTGACATTCCACGCTCTGATCCGTAGAACGCCAGTTTTCTTTCTCCTGATAACGACGTCCTCATGAGTAGTCCCCGCCCGGAGATCCGAATGGGGGACTATTTTACCTCCGGAATATTTTACCCAAGAGGACGCCATCATCATTTAACCACACAGTAAAGCTGCATGCCCTCGGGAAAAATTACGGCTGTAGTTTCCCCTTGCTTTCAGCCGTTCGCAGTACCAGCACAGCAAGGCCGTTTTGGTTAATGTTACAAGGCCAGATCAGTCAATCATCCAGACTGTTGCCCCTGCAACTACTGAAAAGGCTGCTGCCCCTCTTCAGGAACCACACGTTTGTCTGGCCTCTCAACAGATACCCCTCCGTTGTGGTTGCACCTGCGGTACGGCCATCTGTATCGCTGAGGCATGCAAGCCTCCCCACCAACGACAAGGTCCATGGTTCATGGGGTGGGGGGGGGGGGGGGGGGTGAAAGATTGTAACATCACGGAATCACCTTGTATATGTTTGCGCGATCCAAGAATAAACGTTCTTGTAATCTCTTCACGCTATTTGCTACTGTTGTCGTTTGGTTGTTTCTGTTCTCGACTTTAAAAGCTGTACTTCTTGATTTCTGGTTGATCAGTGAGAACAAAACTGAATGACTCATCGGAACTCATTCGGGCCCTCCCCCTTCTCATGCAGTGCTCTTACCCTGAGTCAGCCATGTATGCCTCTCATTCAGACTTAAAGCTTCGATGTGCAAGTACCTACCTCGTACATTTAGCACAACAACAAGTCATGTACTGTTTAATATGTGTTTTCTTTAGTCAAGTGGGCACTGCAGTACGGGTTTTGGGCTTTCGCTCATAATCTCATAAATTATAACCTATCGTAAGTGGTGGTGTTTGTGCATTTGTTTTTAAGTGTCTGGGAAGCATAAAATGATAATCTAAATTCATTATAGCGTGATTATAGCTATGTTTTATGGCAGTGTGTGTTATTGTCGTCAGTAAAGGTGCAAGACAGCTCAGCTCAGCTCATTCAGAGTCTGGTTTGGTATGGACACATTGTTTTTCTGTTCGATAATTGACCTTAAAGTTGCACATTTGTTCGATAAGAGAAAAGACTGTGTCTGATGGAGAAGCTAGAAATTCATCTATGGAATTTTACTAAAAATAATATCCTCTCAAACAACAGTCATGCATGTTGTACAACGAGGCAGACAGCTCAGACTCCACCAAACCTTTTCTCTTCAGTTCGTACTGGGTTTCACACATCTGTGACTTTATGTAATTCCAGTAGGAAAGAATCGTACGTGCTTTTTTTTTTTTCTTTTTCAATGTAGTACCACATACGAAAACACAGAAACATAAGCTGTTTACAAATACGCTTTGCTCATTCAAAGTCTTGAACCACCTAAAATATTAATTTCCGAACATTGGTTCACTATCTCAAAATACTGATCAGCAGCCTACCTTCTGTGAAATTTGAACGCAAATACTTTTCCCCCCTTACTCCCACACTGAAGAACGTTATTCACCCTCCATTTTACATTCAGTTTTTCGGTGATGATGATGTTTGGTTTGTGAGGCGCTCAACTGCGTGGTCATCAGCGCCCGTAGAAAGTCTCAAATTTTACACAGTCCAATTTCTACACTGTCCAATGTAGCCACTGTCACGAATGATGCTGGTGGTGGTGATGAGGATCCCGTTGGGATGCACGGCATTATGTCAATGCGACGTTCAAACTGTTCCGACACTGCAGTGACCGTATCTCAGCTCCTGTTATGCGATGTCTAAAAGTTCACTCAATGTTGCTGCTAACGGACGCACATAAGCAGGATCTTTTGTAAATCCTCAGAAGAAATAATTTCATACAGGCAAGTCCGGTGACTATGGAGGCCAGTAATGTAAGACTGAATCATTTGGTTCAAAAATGGTTCAAATGGCTCTGAGCACTATGGCACTTAACATCTGAGGTCATCAGTTCCATAGAACTTAGAACTACTTAGACCTAACTAACCTAAGGACATCACACACATCCATGCCCGAGGCAGGATTCGAACCTGCGACCGTAGCGGTCGCGCGGTTCCAGACTGAAGCGCCTAGAACCCCTCGGCCACACTGGCCGGCGAATCATTTGGTCCAGAGTGACCGATCCATCGTTCGGTAATCCATTGATTTAAAAATTCCCGCGCTTCCACATCCCAGTGTGGCGGAGCCTCATACTGTTGGTAAATGAAGTCGTTCGATCAGTCTCCAACTCTGGGAAAAGAAAGTTTTCAGGTATCTCTCAATACGTGCCTCCTGTAACAGTGTTCTCGGCAAAGAAAAATAGACCATACACCTTTACTCCTGAAACTGCATAAAACACACTAAATTTTGGAGATACCCTCTCATGTTGTACTACTTCCCGTGGTTGTTCTGTTCCCCGTTTTCTCACATTATGACTGTTCACCTTTCCGTTTAAATGGAATGTTGCCTCCTCGCTAAAAGAGTGGAAGAAAACTGTCATCCTCCATCTTGCCAAGAACGAAATTACAGAACTCCACACGTTGTTGTTTATCGCCTTCACAAAGAGCTTGCAGTAGCTGAATTTTGTATGGTTTCATGTGTAGACGTGGACGCAACACACGCCAGACGGACATCAGAAGCATATTGAGCTTTCGAGTTGTTCGGCAAACGGATTTCTGCGGACTCCCTGTGAAACTATGGCGGATGCGTTCGACGTCTGTGTCAGACGCTCGGGGACGGCCCGCCGATTTGTGTTTACACAAACAACCTGTTTCTCGGAATTTTTCATGCCGTCGTCTAATCCTCTGTGGTGTAGGAGGAGCCACACCACACCCAGTACGAAAGTCACGTTTAACAGTTATTACTGGCCCGCACTGCGCGAAACGTAGAACACAAAACGCTCTCTATTGTCCCGACACCACTTTTAGAACTGAAGTGGGCGCACACTGCTGTTACCTAGCGGAAACCATGCAAAACTCTAGAGCTTGCTCAAAATGGTTCAAATGGCTCTGAGTACTATGGGACTTAACATCTATGGTCATCAGTCCCCTAGAACTTAGAACTACTTAAACCTAACTAACCTAAGGACAGTACACAACACCCAACACCCAGCCATCACGAGGCAGAGAAAATCCCTGACCCCGCCGGGAATCGAACCCGGGAACCCGGGCGTGGGAAGCGAGAACGCTACCGCACGACCACGAGATGCGGGCTCTAGAGCTTGCTCTTTCCGATAGTACATTGTTAACGCACGTATCTCAAGTAACATAACGGCTATGATTTTTTAAAACCGGATTATTTTTTTAATACATCCTGTACTCATACAATGTCTTTCGACAAGATTCCAATTTATTTTCTGGGTTCGGCCTTACATTGTGGAAATGAAGGAAAGGAACGTCAGTATGACTGTCGTGTTTTATGCCACAGTGGGCCAACGGATAGAAGTGAACTGGTTGTACCGAGACACATACGTAGATGCGCACTATTTCAGACTTTAAGTCTGATACATTTACAGATGCCTAGAAATATTATTACTAATATGACTGTGCATTGCCGGCCGCGGTGGTCTAGCGGTTTTAGGCGCTCAGTCCGGAACCGCGCGACTGCTACGGTCGCAGGTTCGAATCCTGCCTCGGGCATGGATGTGTGAGTTGTCCTTAGGTTAGTTAGGTTTAAGTAGTTCTCAGTTCTAGGGGACTGATGACCACAGATGTTAAGTCCCATAGTGCTCAGAGCCATTTCAACATTTGACTGTGCATTGTAAGCATCAGCGAAGCGCTGAACCAGTCATCGCTCTGGCAGGCGTATTGTATTGTATTGTATTGTATGTTAGCCGGGGACCTAGAAACGACGGAGAGGCTCCGTCCCCGCCGCAGCCGCAGTGGTCCACAACCCCACGACGACTACCACAGTCCACTTCACCCCTCCGCCGTACCACACCGAACCACTCTTTCAGGGTTACTGTGCGGTTCGGCCCCCGGTGGACGCCCCCACCCCCAGGGAACGTCTCACACCAGACAAGTATAACCCCTATGTTTGCGTGGTAGAGTAATGGTGGTGTACGCGTGCGTGGAGAACTTGTTTGTGCAGCAATCGCCGACGTAGTGTAACTGAGGCGGAATGAGGGGAACCAGCGCGCATTCGCCGAGGCAGATGGAAAACCGCCTAAAAACCATCCACAGACTGGCCGGTCCACCTGACCTCGACACAAATCCGCCGGGGGATTCGTGCCGGGGACCAGGCGCTTCTTCCCGCCCGGAAAGCCGTGCGTTAGACTGCACGGCCAACCGGGCGGGCTCTGGGAGGCGTAAGAAATTAACAGAGATCAGCCATCCAGCTTCTAAAGTATTTGTAAGAACTAATCGTCGAGCATTCAAAAATGTTCAAATGTGAGTGAATTTCTAAGGAACCAAACTGCTGAGGCCATCGGTCCTTAGACTTACGCACTACTTAAACCAACTTAACGCTAACGACAAAACACACGCACACACACACACCGATGCTCGAGGGAGGAATCGAACCTCCGGCTGGAGGGCCCGCACGATTAGTGACTGCCGGTCGGAGTGGTCGAGCGATTCTAGGCGCTTCAGTCTGGAACCGTGCGACCACTACGGTCGCAGGTTCGAATTCTGCTTCGGGCATGGATGTGTGTGATGTCCGTGGGTTAACTAGGTGTAAGTAGTTCTAAGTTCTAGGGGACTGATGACCTCAGATGTTAAGTCCCATACTGCTCAGAGCCATTTGGACCATTTTTGATTAGTGTCATGCGCCTCTAACCGCTGCTCTCCGAGCAGCCGCCATGCGTTCGCCCTACATACTGCAGAGAACTTTAAGCGCAGGGTAAGTGCTGCAGACGTCGATGGCACTCACGCTTTGATGCTGTACGGACTGCCAGTCTACGCTGAACGTAAATAAATGTAACGCTTTGTGCATAAATAGGAGATCCACTACTGTTCGATTACGGGGTTGGCGACAAATCACCAGAAACAGTAACTACCGTAAAATACCTAGGAGTTACCATCCGGAGCGCCCTGATATAGGACGACCTCATAAAGCAAATTGTACGATAAACGGATGCCATATTCAGATTCATTGGCAGAATCTTAAGGAAATTTCTTTCGTACATGAAAGAAGTGGCTAACAAAACACTCGTTCGACCGATTGTTGAGTGTTGCTCATTACACTACTGGCCATTAAAATTCCTACACCACGAAGATGACGTGCTATAGACCCGAAATTTAACCGACAGGAAGAAGATGCTGTAATATGCGAACGATTAGCTTTTCAGAACATTCGCATAAGGTTGGCGCCGGTGGCGTCACCTACAGTGTGCTGGCATGAGGAAAGTTTCCAACCGATTTCTCATACACAAACAGCAGTTGACCGGCGTTGCCTGGTGAAACGTTGTTGTGATGCATCGTGTAAGGAGGAGAAATGCGTACCATCACGTTTCCGACTTTGATAAAGGCCGGACTGTAGCCTACCGCGATTGTGGTTTATCGTATCGCGACTTTGCTGCTCGCGTTGGTCGAGATCCAATGACTGTTAGCAGAATGTGGGATCGGTGGGTTCAGGAGGGTAATACGGAACGCCGTGCTGGATCCTAACGGCCCCGTATCACTAGCAGTCGAGATGACAGGCATCTTACCCGCATGGCTGTAACGGATCGTGTAGCCACGTCTCGATCCCTGAGTCAACAGATGGGGACGTTTGCAAGGCAACAACCATCTGCACGAACAATTCGACGCCGTTTGCAGCTGCATGGACTATCGACTCGGAGACCATGGCTGCGGTTACCCTTGACGCTGCATCACAGACAGGAGCGCCTACGATTGTGTACTCAACGACGAGCCTGGGTGCACGAATGGCAAAACATCATTTTATCGGATGAATCCAGGTTCTGTTTACAGCATCATGATGGTCGCAACCGTGTTTGGCGACATCGCGGTGAACGCACATTTTGGGCGTGTATTCGTCATCGCCCTACTGGCGTATCACCCGGCGTGATGTTATGGGGTGCCATTGGTTATACGTCTCGGTCACATCTTGTTCGCATTGACGGCACTTCGAACAGTGGACGTTACATTTCAGATGTGTTACGACCCGTGGCTCTACCCTTCATTCGATCCCTGCAAAACCCTACATTTCAGCAGGATAATGCACGACCGCATGTTGCAGGTCCTGTAGGGGCCTTTCTGGATACAGAAAATGTTCGACTGCTGCCCTGGCCAGCACATTCTCCAGATCTCTCACCGATGGAAAACGTCTGGTCAATGGTGGCCGAACAACTGGCTCGTCACAATACGCCAGTCACTACTCTTGATGAACTGTGGTATCGTGTTGAAGCTGCATCGGCAGATGTACCTGTACAACCACCCAAGCTCTGTTTGACTCAATGTCCAGGCGTGTCAAGGCCGTTATTACGGCCAGAGGTGGTTGTTCTGGGTACTGATTCCTCAGGATCTATGCACCCAAATTGCGTGAAAATGTAATCACATGTCAGTTCTAGTATAATATATTTGTCCAATGAATACCCGTATATCATCTGCTTTTCTTCTTGGTGTAGCAATTTTAATGGCCAGTAGTGTAGTATGGGACACTTACCAAGTTAGGTTAATTCAAGGAACGGTGAAGATGGGACGAAGAGCGTCGCGTTTCGCACACCATTTGGTCAGCGTAAGAGTATTTCGGAGGTGCACAACAAAATCTGTTGCAGACGCTACAAGAGAGGCTTGTGCATCACGCAGAGGCATACAGATGCGAGTCCAAGAACAGTCGGGCAACATGTAATTTCCTCCTACAAAGTTCTCCCGAAATGGCACCACCGAGAAAATCC
Source organism: Schistocerca piceifrons (assembly GCF_021461385.2). Lineage (NCBI taxonomy): Eukaryota > Metazoa > Arthropoda > Insecta > Orthoptera > Acrididae > Schistocerca > Schistocerca piceifrons. Next base: position 351,594,627 of record NC_060138.1, on the reverse strand, counting down.
GAGAATTTAGAGCTAACACGGAGGCTTGCCGACAGTCGTTCGTCGCACACGCCATTAGCGAATGCAACAGGGAAGGGAGGCTCAGATAGAGGTACTGGAAGCAACCTGGGCCACAACCCGTAAGGTGGCTTCCGGAGTGAAGATGTAGAGGAGCGAGTTCGTGACATTACTTCACAGTGTCGCAATGGACACTGTCATTAACCTGTGGGACACGACAGTTTTTATGGAGCGTTGAGTCACAGCGCGTCGTGTGTGGCCGTGCCGGATGCCTGGCGAACCGTGGTCATCGCAGTTCGCTCTGGCGGCAGTAAAACCGGGTGGTCGCTGTGATAATGGGATGGGTCGGGGGGTGTTTTCCCTCATTTCGGCTCCAGCCATCAGTCTTGGCCGCTGCAGAACGAATGTGACTCCATTTAGACTAGTGCTTCCCAACCCAGTCTGGCAAGACGGTCCCACCTTGAACCGCTATAGTGATTTTAAAACGCCTGTTGTGTGTTTGTTCTTGCACCCATCAAGGCAATTTATCTGTAAAACTTTGCATTTTTGTGCAAATGACGTTTGAAGCTTAATGATTGTATACTCTACAATATCACACGTCGCTAAATAACCTGTCCCGTGTACCAGGTATTGCTGGATTAGGAGATGAATATTAAGATCAGACAGTACAGGGTTATTCATAAGAACAGAAACATATGAATGTTTCAATGTAGTGGCGTAGTTGCACAAGGGGACAGGCGTGTCAGACCATGTAGACAAATCACTCTTCCCTTGTTGTCGCATCTTGTTAGTTAGCGCTTGCAGATAGTCAACCCAGTGGAAAGATTTCCAAAGCCGGCTACTTTCGCACCTCCTTGCCATTCTGTGTCAGCGGCTTCAACAAATTCGGTGCCTGTATTGATGTTTGCCTCGTCACAAACGGTACCCATCCACAGCACCTTCTGTGTGAGTTAAAAAACTTCCAGAGGTGCTGTATCCCGCGATACGTTTCCACTTTTTGTGTATGTCTTGTAGGTTACGCGCAGTCGTCTTCTTAAATCTTGGAGGTACTTACAAATAATTGTCTATATGTTAACACAAGCAATACTTACAGAACCATACAGTATTTCCCGAAACATAAGTAGCCGTCGCCTAGTGCGTTGTTTTCCGTTTTCATCGTCGAAATGCAAATATGGATTTCAGTGAAGTGATTAAAACACACTTCGTGGCAAAGATATACACAGAAGATCCAAAGAACTGGTACACATCGTGCAGGGTCCCCGCGAGTACGTATAAGTGCTGGAACGCGACGTCTCATGGACCCGACTAATGTCTGAAGTAGTGCTGGAGAGAACTGCAGGGCTGTCTATAAATCTGTAAGAGAACGAGGGGATAGAGCTCTCCTCTGAACAGCACGTTGCAAGGCGGCCCAGATATGCTCAATAATGTTCGTGTCTGGGAAGTGTTTAAACTCAGAAGAGTGTTCCTAGAGCCGCTCTGTAACAATTCTGGACGTGTCGCATTGTCCTGCTGGTATTTCCCAAGCCCGTCGGAATGGACAATCGCCATGAATGGATGCAGGTAGAGAGGATGCTTGGGAACGTGTCACCTCTCAGTGTGGTATATAGACGTATCAGGAGCCCCATACAACTCCAACTGGACACGCCCCTCACCATTACAGAGCCTCCACCGGCTTCAACAGTCCCCTTCTGATATGCACGGTCCACGGATTCATGAGGTTGTTTTCGTACCCGTGTACGTCCATCCGCTCGATACAATTTGTTGAAGTTTCCTTGAATGGTTCGCACGCTGACACTTGTTGATGGCCCAGCATTGAAATCTGCAGCAATTTGCGGAAAAGGTTGCACTTCTGTCACGCTGAAGGATTCTCTTCAGTCGTCGTTGGTCTCTTTCTTGCAGGATCTTTTTTTCGGCCGCAGGGATGTCGGAGTTATGATGTTTTATCGGATTCCTAATATTCACGGTCAACTCGTGAACTGGTCATACAGGAAAACCCCCACTTCATCGCTACCTCGGAGACGCTGTATCCCATCGCTCGTACACCGACTGTAACACCACGTTCAAACTCACTTAAATCTTGATAACCTGCAATTGTAGCAGCAGTAACCGATCTAACAACTGCGCCAGACGCTTGTTGTCTTATATAGGCGTTGCCGACCGCAGCCCCGTATTCTGTCTGTTTTATCTCTGTGTTGGATACGGATGCCTACACCAGTTTCTTTGGCGCTTCAGTGTATTTGATGTGACCACTGTGGCTTTTGTTATTAGACTCGACCGTTCAGGTACACCGAAAATTATGTAAGATGTTCACATGTTGAAAGAAAGGTTCCTGTATCGCTGCTTCAAACATCGATTGATTTATTATATTACTTCAAATGTATGTTATTATATCTATAATAACGTCTATGGTGTGAAAAAAGTTACAGTACTTAACTACAATGTTGTCGTGGTCTTCATTCCAGAGACTGGTTTGATGCAGCTCTCCATGCTACTCTATCATGTGCAAGCTCCTTCATCTCCGAGTAACTAATGCAACCTACATCCTTCTGAATCTGCTTAGTGTATTCATCCCTTGGTCTCCCTCTAAGATTTTTACCCTCCACGCTTCCCTCCAGCACTAAACTGGTGGTCCCTTGACGCCTCAGAACGTGTCCTACCAACCGATCCCTTCTTTTAGTCAGGTTGTGCCACAATTTCCTCTTCTCCCCAATTCTATTCAGTACCTCCTCATTAGTTACGTGATCTTCCCATCTAATCTTCAGCACTCTTCTGTAGCACCACATTTCGAAAGCTTCTTTTCAAAAATGTTAAAATGTGTGTGAAATCTTATAAGACTTAGCTGCTAAGGTCATCAGTCCCTAAGCGTACTCACTACTTAACCTAAATTATCCGAAGGACAAACACACGCACCCTTGCCCGAGGAAGGACTGGAACCTCCGCCGGGACCAGCCGCACAGTCTATGACTGCAGCGCCTTATACCGCTCGGCTAACCCTGCGCGGCTCGAAAGCTTCTGCTCTCTTCTTGTCTAAACTATTTATCGTCTTTGTCTCGTTTCCATACATGCCACACTCCTTACAAATACTTTCAGAAAAGACTTCCTGACAAACCAATTTCTCTTCTTCAGAAACGCTGTTCTTTCCATAACCAGTCTACATTTTATATCCTCTCTGCTTCGAACAACATCAGTGATTCTGCTCCCCAGATAGCAAAACTCATCTACTACCTTAATTGCCTCATTTCCTAATCTAATTCCCTCAGCATCATCTGATTTAAATCGACTGCATTCCATTATCCTCGTTTTGCTTTTGTTGATGTTCATCTTATATCCTCCTTTCAAGACACTGTCCAATCGATTCAATTGCTCTTTCAGATCCTTTGCTGTCTTTAATTCTTCTCCATAAATTTTAATTCCTACTCCAAATTTTTCTTTTGTTTTCTTTCCTGCTTGCTCAATATACAGATTGAATAACATGAGGGATAGAATACAGCCCTGTCTCACTCCCTTTTCAATCACTGCTTCCCTTTCATGCCCCTCGACTCGTATAATTGCCATCTCGTTTCTGTACAAATTGCAAATGTCCTTTCGCCCCATGGATTTTACCTCTGTCACCTTCAGAATTTGAAAGAGAGTGTTCCATTCAACATCACAAATGTGAAGTGAAGACACACCCCTTATTAATGTCCAGTACTAGGTGTCCGGACACTTTTGAACTCATAGTATATGTTGTAAACGCGTGGTCCTTTTCTTCTTTTCCTGCTTCACATGTCACACTGCTATTTCGTGTTCACGAATGCATCCCCGTTTCGCGTATCTTCTTTCATTACTTTCTCCGCGTTTTACAACTTGCTCCACTCGGTTTCACTAGGAGAAAAAGACAAACGGCGGTCACACTATCTCAGTTTTTTCCTGAAATCTTATATATCCCTCACTTGGCTAGTGTGTTGTGATGTTTTCGTCATCCGCGAGATGATTGTCTCCTCCCAGCACCACGGTCTAATTGCGCTGATGCTCCGTGACTAAGGATTTCAGTACCAACGGCACGGCGTGTTCTACCAAAGAAGGAGAATCGTTATCCTTATTATCGACAGAGTGTCTCGCGTCCAGTGGTTCTTTTCTCACAGTTAGTTCTATTGATGATCGTTCCGTTTTCATGTGAACCCAAAAAAGGAAAAACGATTAGCCTTTGTAACCATAATAAAGCCTCGTTGTTCTCGTCCCGAGGGAAAGTGATTGTTAGCGTCCGCTAGCTGCTGCCGGCTCACCTGGAACTTTAATGAGGGGACGGAACTGGTAACGGAAATCGCAGCTGATTCATTCCCAACAGGCCGTGCAGTTTCCCCTTCGCCCTTTCATAACCGCGAGAACACCGCTTCAGAGCTCGTGGCGTCTATTAAAACGCCAGGACAATGATTTACGGCGAACTGTTGAGTAAAATCATTTGTAGTGAAGTCAGGCGGCTTACGTCACGAAAAGCACCGCCAATCTAACAACGTACGTAGTAAAGTCGTCTACAATGCGTGACAAAATACGTAGATACAAAAGTAGCACTTAAGTGTCTGCGTGTCGTGTCAGCAAAACTAAGTCGACGAGGGAGTGAATCCGACATAATGGGCACGACAGTGGAATACGAAACAGATTGTCTCGACATCTACATCTACATCCACATCCATACTCCTGAAGCCACCTGACGGTGTGTGGCGGAGGGTACCTTGAGTACCTCTATCGGTTCTCCCTTCTATTCCAGCCTCGTATTGTTCGTGGAAAGAAAGATTGTCGGTATATCTGTGTGGGCTCTAACCTCTCTGATTTTATCTCCATGGTCTCTTCGCGAAATGTACGTAGGAGGGAGCAATATACTGCTTGACTCCACGGTGAAAGGATGTTCTCGAAACTTCAACAAAAGCCCGTACCGAGCTACTGAGCGTCTCTCTAGCAGAGTCTTCCACTGGAGTTTCTGTCATCTCCGTAACGCTTTCGCGATTACTAAATGATCCTGTAACGAAGCGCGCTGCTTTCCGTTGGATCTTCTCTATCTCTTCTATCAACCCTATCTGGTACGGATCCCACACTGGTGAGCAGTATTCAAGTAGTGGGCGAACAAGTGTGCTGGAACCTACTTCCTTTGTTTTCGGACTGCATTTCCTTACATTCTTCCAATGAATCTCAGTCTGGCATCCGCTTTACCGACGATTACTTTTATATGGTCATTCCATTTTAAATCACTCCTAATGCCTACTCCCAGATAATTTATGGAATTAACTGCTTCCAGTTGCTAACCTGCTATATTGTAGCTAAATGATAAAGGATCTTTCTTTCTATGTATTCGCAGCACATTACACTTGTCTACATTGACATTCAATTGCCATTCCCTGCACCATGCGTCAATTCGTTGCAGATCCTTCTGCATTACAGTACAATTTTCTATTGTTACAATCTCTCAATATACTACATCATCATCACCAAAAAGCCTCAGTGAACTTCCGATGCTATCCACAATGTCATTTATATATACACTCCTGGAAATTGAAATAAGAACACCGTGAATTCATTGTCCCAGGAAGGGGAAACTTTATTGACACATTCCTGGGGTCAGATACATCACATGATCACACTGACAGAACCACAGGCACATAGACACAGGCAACAGAGCATGCACAATGTCGGCACTAGTACAGTGTATATCCACCTTTCGCAGCAATGCAGGCTGCTATTCTCCCATGGAGACGATCGTAGAGATGCTGGATGTAGTCCTGTGGAACGGCTTGCCATGCCATTTCCACCTGGCGCCTCAGTTGGACCAGCGTTCGTGCTGGACGTGCAGACCGCGTGAGACGACGCTTCATCCAGTCCCAAACATGCTCAATGGGGGACAGATCCGGAGATCTTGCTGGCCAGGGTAGTTGACTTACACCTTCTAGAGCACGTTGGGTGGCACGGGATACATGCGGACGTGCATTGTCCTGTTGGAACAGCAAGTTCCCTTGCCGGTCTAGGAATGGTAGAACGATGGGTTCGATGACGGTTTGGATGTACCGTGCACTATTCAGTGTCCCCTCGACGATCACCAGTGGTGTACGGCCAGTGTAGGAGATCGCTCCCCACACCATGATGCCGGGTGTTGGCCCTGTGTGCCTCGGTCGTATGCAGTCCTGATTGTGGCGCTCACCTGCACGGCGCCAAACACGCATACGACCATCATTGGCACCAAGGCAGAAGCGACTCTCATCGTTGAAGACGACACGTCTCCATTCGTCCCTCCATTCACGCCTGTCGCGACACCACTGGAGGCGGGCTGCACGATGTTGGGGCGTGAGCGGAAGACGGCCTAACGGTGTGCGGGACCGTAGCCCAGCTTCATGGAGACGGTTGCGAATGGTCCTCGCCGATACCCCAGGAGCAACAGTGTCCCTAATTTGCTGGGAAGTGGCGGTGCGGTCCCCTACGGCACTGCGTAGGATCCTACGGTCTTGGCGTGCATCCGTGCGTCGCTGCGGTCCGGTCCCAGGTCGACGGGCACGTGCACCTTCCGCCGACCACTGGCGACAACATCGATGTACTGTGGAGACCTCACGCCCCACGTGTTGAGCAATTCGGCGGTACGTCCACCCGGCCTCCCGCATGCCCACTATACGCCCTCGCTCAAAGTCCGTCAACTGCACATACGGTTCACGTCCACGCTGTCGCGGCATGCTACCAGTGTTAAAGACTGCGATGGAGCTCCGTATGCCACGGCAAACTGGCTGACACTGACGGCGGCGGTGCACAAATGCTGCGCAGCTAGCGCCATTCGACGGCCAACACCGCGGTTCCTGGTGTGTCCGCTGTGCCGTGCGTGTGATCATTGCTTGTACAGCCCTCTCGCAGTGTCCGGAGCAAGTATGGTGGGTCTGACACACCGGTGTCAATGTGTTCTTTTTTCCATTTCCAGGAGTGTATTTTGAATAGTAACGGTCCTACAACACTCCCCTGTGGCACACCTGTAATCACTCTTACTTCGGAAGACTTCTCTCCATTGAGAATGACATGCTGAGTTCTGTTATCTAGGAACTGTTCTATCCAATCACACAATTGGTCTGATAGTCCATACGCTCTTACTTTGTTCATTAAACGATTGTGGGGAACTGTATCAAACGCCTTGCGGAAGTCAAGAAACACGGCATCTACCTGGGAACCCGTGTCTATGGCCCTCTGAGTCTCGTGGACGAATAGCGCGATCAGGGTTTCACAAGACCGTCTTTTTCGAAACCCATGCTGATTCCTTCAGAGTAGATTTCTAGTCTCCAGAAAAGTCATTATATTCGAACATAATATGTGTTCCAAAATTCTACAACTGATCTCTTGGAAGAATGTCAACACGAATGAGTGGAATAATATAGTGAAGCAGTTTTTCTCGTTTAAGTCTCGACAAGGCCACATTCAGCATCGGTCTGTTTACTCTGTTAAGCAGAAGGACACGTATATGTCATGGGGACAGATATTGGGTTGGTGCATAACTGTGTTGCGTTTTTCCGTAAGTTTAATAAACACAACAGATACGTATAACAGATATTTTAACTATCAATAATGTATTCTGCTTCACTGTTTGCAACAAAATGGTTCAAATGGCTCTGAGCACTATGGGACTCAACATCTTAGGTCATAAGTCCCCTAGAACTTAGAACTACTTAAACCTAACTAACCTAAGGACATCACACACACCCATGCCCGAGGCAGGATTCGAACCTGCGACCGTAGCAGCCTCGCGGTTCCGGACTGCAGCGCCAGAACCGCACGGCCACCGCGGCCGGCCTGTTTGCAACAGCCTCCAACGCTGGGGTAACTTTTCGTTTCCGGGCTGTAGAAATCACGTGGTATTGAGGCGAAGAACTCGTCGAGTTGTATTCGGAGAGCATTTGCATCCGTGAAGAAAGTTCCTTGAAGGTTGTTCGATAGAGAGCGAAAGTCTGAGGGCGCAAGATGAGGTGAGTGAAGTGGGTGCCGAATGACTTCGCAACCCAACTCCTGTATAGTGGTTTTTGCCAGTCTAGCAGAATGCGGGCGGGCGTCATGGTGGAGTAGGATCATTTCATGCGGTCTTCCTGGTCGTTGTTCTTGGTATCGTTTGCATGTGTTGACAGTAAATGTCAGCAGTGATGGTTAGACCTCGCGGAAGCAATTCGTAGTACACCACGCCGTCGCAGCAAGCAAAGGTGCACATTTAGCCATCCTTTTTTTTTTTTTTTAGTGCACGCGGTACCTATACACCCGATTTTCGAACCTTATCCATTGCATGCACATGTCGCACGATGATGAAATGATCACAGTTCATCACTTTTGCCATTTCGCCAGTTCGCAACGATCTTCAGCAAACCATGAAGGTCTGCCTGAATGTATAGAGTCACTAATGTCAAAATATTCCTCCTTATAACGAGAAAACCATTTCCTTGCCGTGCTCTGTCCAGTGGCATTATCCACCTACACGGCGCAAGTGTTTGTTTGGCTGCCTCCACCGCTGTCACTCCTCTATTGAAATTAAACAGAATAATACATCGGAAATGTTCCGATTTCTTCACTTGGTACTCCATTTTGTAGCGTCCTCAGCTCCAGCCACTTTCTCCAATTGACAAAATGGTAATATGTAAACTCAAATAGCAACAGTCAACTACAAATCAAAATGGCAATCGAGGAATAAACCCTTACCACCCTGAATACCAACTTACAGTCCGCCTGCTTAGACAGGTGGTAACGTGCTCGCCTTCCATGCAAGCGGGCCCGGGTTCGATTCCCGGCCGAGTTGGAGATTTTCTCCGCTCGTGGACTGGGTGTTGTGTTGCCCTCATCATCATGTCATCCTCATCGCCGGCGAGCAAGTCGCCCAATGTGGCGTCGAATGAATGGAGACTCGCACTTGGCGGCCAAACTTCCCCGACTAGGGGCCTCCCGGCCAGCAATGCCATGTGCTCATTTCCGCTTTTTACCAACTTGCAAAACAAAAACGCTACGAATTATGCACCATGATAAATGCCGTTCACGAATGCATTTTTTCTGGGACCTCTCACTTCATATTTTCACTGGAGTCCACGTTTGTCTCCGTATATCCTTAAATTACGAAATCCAGTCTAGTCATATGTTACTTTATTAAAACTGATTACCTTTTTCGGCTTTGCAATCGTCATCAGATTTAATGATTACAGCAGCGAAACGTAGGCGCGTAGACAATACAAGTGTAACGCCCTGATTTCGTAATACTTTAATGTGAGTAAAATTAATGTGTGCGAGTCTGACCGGATTATGATGGACAGATTCGCAACGGTTTGATAGCTTCATAGGGCAAGGACATAATTTATCGCCGTGGCACAGAAATGGCGGTTCCTATCAGTGAAATTTTGTTTTTATGGCCTTGCCTCATGTTGCGTGATAACCAGTGTTCAATATATATGAGTGAAAAAAATGCCGCAACATACATGAAGTTTTAATACATTTACACTTTATTACACTCCTACAATCAAATCAACTTAAAGAAACCCATGACACCTGGCAGCAGACGAAACTGCGGCGCGGAAATGGCTGCAGGTGAAAACAATAGTCGTCTATAGAGCTATGAAGAAGCACTGCAATAGAGATGTCTAAAACATCTCGTTGTAGACCCCCAAGCAGCTGCGCCCAGCGCACAGAAACCTTTCGGGATCACCTCTCACCGAGTCTACTGCAGCGCTACATATAAGGTTTCGTTTCTAATAGAGAACTGGCAGAATTATTTCGCGCGCTGTCCTGGGTTTGTCAGCTCGTTGGGATAATAAACCAAATAAGCCGTAACTGCTTTAATTACTCTGTAGCGAGCCACAGGAGGCTGGTTCTTGGGCCGAAATACTCGTATATGTGAACAAAACCAATTTTCTGTTAAGTTCGGGTTAACCTGGTGATGTATTGCAATTCTCATTTGTATGTAAACAAGCAATTACGAGTTGACAGGTACAGAAGCGTAGTTTATCTGCTGAGACGAGTGAGGGAGTCAGGCCTACCTTCGACGTACGCATCGCCGCCAATCTTTCTCGCGGGCCTCGCAATACATCGTTGTCGCAGCACCAAAAAATAATTAATCCAGAGTAATGAAATTTCGGGAATACATTTGTCAAGGTAACATATTTAAGTGATTAACATAGCAAGATCACAGGTTAATGTAAGCGCGAGTAAGCCATTGTAAATGTGAAATGACGGTATTTTAATAACCGGTGTAACCGCCGGAATGTTGAATGCAAGCATGTAAACATGGATGTATTGTCTTGTACAGGTGCCGAATGTCAGTGGGATAGAGTTCCGTGCTTATTGCACTTGGTCGTCAAATGCCTTTTGTGGATGACGCTGGAGTTGCTGACTGATGATGTACCATATGTGCTCGACTGGAGATAGATTTGGTATAAAGTATGCCAAGGCAACATGTGAACACTCTGTAGAGCATGTAGGATTACAACAGCGGTATGTGGGTAAGCGTTATCATGTTGGAAAACACCCCTTGAAATGCTGCTAACAAATGGCAGCAGAACTGGTCGAATCACCAGACTGACGTACAAATGTGCAGTCAGGGTGCGTAGGATACTCACAAGAGTGCTCCTGCTGTCATACGAAGTCGCACGCCATACCATAACCCCAAGTGTAGCTCCAATGTGGCTAGGACGCAGGTAGGTTGCTTCCAGGTCCTCATTTGACCACCTTTTAACCAACACACAGCCATCACTGGCACCGAGGCAGAACCAGCTGTCATCAGGAAACACAACAGATGTCCATCCTGCCCTGCAATGAGCTCTCGCTTGACGCCATTGAAGTCGCAAGTGGCGTTGGTTTGGCGTGGTGGACTGCTCAGCTGTAGAGCGTGTAGCTCGAAGTTTTCCGTGAAGTAACCGATTTGTAACAGTTCGTTGTGTCACTGTGGTGCCAAATGCTGCTCAAATTTCTGCCGCTGCTCCAGTACGATGTCCCGGAGCTACGAGGGGCGTTTGAAAAGGCCATGCAAAAATAAAAACTACTTGCGTGTTTGGGGTAAACCTTTTTTATTTTTCGACATAGTCTCCTTTTAGCCTTATTCACTTCGTCCAACGCTGTTCTAACTTCTTGATCCCTTCCAAATAACAGGAATTGTCCAAGTCTGCTCAGTCCGGAGCTGCGCGACTGCTACGGTCGCAGGTTCGAATCCTGCCTCGGGCATGGATGTGTGTGATGTCCTTAGGTCAGTTAGGTTTAAGTAGTTCTAAGTTCTAGGGGACTGATGACCATAGATGTTAAGTCCCATAGTGCTCAGAGCCATTTGAACCATTTTGTCCAAGTCTGCAAAATAGCTATTAGTTGCTGCAATCACCTCGTCGTTTGAATAAAATCTTTGTCCCGCCAGCCATTTCTTCAAATTGGGGAACAAACAGGAATCCGGGGGTGCCAAGTATGGAAAACAGAGGGGATGTGAAACGAGTTGGAATCCTATTTTCATTAATTTTGCGACCACAACTGCTGAGGTGTGTGCTGGTGCATTGTCGAGACGCAAAAGGACTTTTTTGCGGTCCAGTCGCTTGCGTTTTTCTTGCAGCTCGGTTTTTAAAACGGTCCAGTAACGATGAATAATATTCACCTGTAATAGTTTTACCCTTTTCCAGATAGTCGATGAGGATTATCCCTTGCGAATCCCAAAAGACAGTCGCCATAACCTTTTCGGCCGACGGAAGGGTCTTCGCCTTTTTTGGTGCAGATTCCTCCTTGGTAAGCCATTGTTTAGATTGTTCTTTCCTCTCAGGAGTATAGGAACGTATCCATGTTTCATCCACAGTGACGAAATGACGCTTAAGGTCCTGCGGATCCTTCCTAAACAGCTGCAAACCATCCTTGCAACACTTCACACGATTCCGTTTTCGGTCAAGCGTGAGCAATAGCGGAACCCATCTTGCGGATAGGCTTCTCATGTCCAAATGTTTATGCAAAATATTTTGTACCCGTTCATTCGAGATGCCCACAGCACTAGCAATCTCACGCACCTTAACTCTTCTGTCATCCCTCACCATATCATGGATTTTATCAATGATTTCTGGAGTCGTAACCTCCACAGTGCGTCCTGAACGTTCAGCATCACTTGTGCCCATATGGCCACTCTGGAAATTTTGAAACCACTTATAAACTGTTCTAATCGAAGGTGCAGAGTCACCGTAATGTTTATCAAGCTTCTCTTTAGTCTCCTGAGGTGTTTTGCCTTTTTTTAAATGAAGTTTAATCACCACACGAAATTCTTTTTCGTTCATTTTTTGACAATCACTCGACTTCCTTGATTCAAACGAATGCCAAACACAAAGAAATAGACCAATATGGCTGAAACTTGGTGTGCGTTCTTTCCAAAGATGCTACTAACTAAACATGGCCTCGATTCGCGCCGGTGGTGCTATCTCTCGGACTTTGCACGGACTTTTCAAACGCCCCTCGTATAAGCCGAGCACGATGGTCTTCCCTCTCGGTAGTGCCAGTGGCCATCCGGAGCTCGATCTTCTTCCGCCTGTACATTATAGTGACCACTGCTCCCAGCGTTCGTATGTGGTGGCTACATTGCTGCCAAGTCTTTCTGCAGTATCGCAGGAGGAATATCCAGCTTCTCGTAGCCCAAACACGCGACCACTTTCAAACTCGGTGACTAAATCAACTCATCACTTCCAATCCCAAAGTTAACTGACGTTGATCACCTTTACAGCGTCTGCTTAAAACAAACCTGATTTGCATCCCCATAATAGCACAAAATGTTTCATATGTAGCAACACGCGTACTATCTTTCGTTTGTGTCTCACACTTCCTCCTTTCTCTGCGACATTTTTCCGTCTTACGACATTACGGTCACGTTGTAAGACGCCCGTGGCTTCAAATGGTGGGGGACCCTTTAACTGGTTTCTCGTTTCGACCGTGTGTCCTGTCCACATCGCGTACCTGACAATCCCGCGGCGGTCGCACTGTTCTGCTCCACACTGCTGCTGGCTTGACTGAAATTATCTATCGAAATACGCAAGCGGGTTTAGGGGAGCCACTCAACGTCAAGCACAACACTGTCCTACGTCTGGTATGAACATCTACATTCTGAGACGATAAAGAATCACAGGTTGCACTGTTTACATTCCAAGTCATAACTGCTTATCCCAGTTAACATTCTTGATGATTATCTGTCCACAATATCACTTGGACGAACGTACCCGCAACCGACGCGAGGCGGGTGATTGTTAATGAGGCGGAAGCCGACTGATCGAACGAAAGTTTTTACGCTCGTCACGCATACACAGATATTTGGTACCAATCCTCCTTTTTCTTAAAAAAACCTTTATTACAAATTTATAATAATTATACAATCTTAACCCACTTCTTAAATGATTAGTGGGTCATAATTTTGTGCAACATTAATTGCAGCTAGATACAAATTTAATTAATTAGTGAGCTACAGCTATAACTATACAACAATGGGCAGCTAATTTATTTATTATTATTAATGTTAACTTTGTATGACCTGCGCTTAACTAAACTCTACTGCCTGCAGCGTCACAGTTGTGTCAGTAGTTTATAAACCTACTTTTTAGAGCCTTGCTCATCGAGCTAATCCCGATGAGCGTGCCCCTGACACTGGGCAGGCCAAGGATGTTATTCGCTGCAGGTTCCTAAATAGCTAATATCCTACTCTAAGTCCTACTTACTAGTTCTGGTCTAAGTCAAGCCCGGTGCTTTGCCCTGTATCCGTGGTGTCGTACCCCACTCTCCCTAGTCCTGTACGCGGCGGATTCCTGACTATGAGGAAAGTCAACCTGTCCACGCACAGGCGGTATGGGAATACGGCGCTAGATTCAGTGTTTGGTGTGTCTCAAACTGTTAATTTAGTTTACGTCCCTCAGGTATTCTTTTAAAACTTTTCGTGATACCTCATCCTCCAATTGGCTAAGAGTTTGAAAAGTGTCTTCTTGTCTAAGTAAGTGGTATGTGTCATGATCAGGTAATTGGTCACGTGATGTGGATGCTACATCATATGTCGGGTATGGTCCATGACCAGTGAGAAAATGGATCAGTCCTCGGGTGGGTTCAAAGTATCTCATGCCCAGTCGTTCCCTGACGTTAGGAAGAAGTTCAAATGTTGTGCGACCTGTTTCTTCTGCTTCCCATAATTCTTGCCACAATTGCTCGCCTCTTCGCCTTATCTCACCCTTATCCCCAATGTCTAATATCTCTTCTATCTTCGCGGTAGTCCCCTTTTTAACCCAAAACCACGCAGCCAGTCCTCCTTGACATTGTAAGGATACAACACTGTTCATAGAGTCAGTTTTTCAGTTCTCATTTCCCACTTGTACCAGAGTGCGCGTAACCGTCGCAGCGCGGCTGACTGTTGATGCGGAAACGCGATGACGGAACGTATGTTCTCACGCTCGCAACAAGACACAGGCACTTGATTGCACTCTTTTGTGGTAACTAATTTTTACTGTTTCACATTAGTTCATTCTGGGAGACCGAACACGGCGCGGATGATTGATGCTGTACGGTACACGCAGCGAGCGGATACTCAAACACTTTATCGGCGGCACTGCCCACTTAGAGAAAGCTTATGACAATGTTGACTGGAATACTCTCTCTCAAATTCTGAAGGTGGCAGGGGTAAAATACAGGGAGCGAAAGGCTATTTACAATTTGTACAGAAACCAGATGGCAGTTAAAAGAGTCGACGGACATGAAAGGGAAACAGTGGTTGGGAAGGGAGTCAGATAGGGTTGTAGCCTCTTCCGATGTTATTCAATCTGTATATTGAGCAAGCAGTAAAGGAAACAAAAGAAAAGTACAGAGTAGGTATTAAAATCCATGGAGAAGAAATGAAAATTTTAAGGTTCTCCGATGGCATGTAATTCTGTCAGAGACAGCAAAGAACTTGGAAGAGTAGTTGAACGCAATGGAGAGCATCTTGAAAGGAGGATATAAGATGAACATCAACAAAAGCAAAACGAGGATAATGGGATGTAGCCGAGTTAACTCGGGTGATGATGGGGGAATTAGATTAGGAAATGAACACTTAAAGTAGTAATGGAGTTTCGCTATTTGGGGAGAAAAATAACTGATGATGATCGAAGTAGAGAGGATATAAAATGTAGATTGGCAATGGCAAGGAAAGCGTGTCTGAAGAAGAGAAATTTGTTAACATCTAGTGTAAATTTAAGTGTCAGGAAGTCGTTTCTGAAAGTATTTGTATGGAGTGTAGCCATGTATGGAAGCGAAACATGGACGATAAATAGTTTGGACAAGAAGAGAATAGAAGTTTTCGAAATGTGGTGCTACAGAAGAACGCTGAAGATTACATGGGTAAATCACACAACTAATGAGGAGGTATGGAATAGAATTGGGTAGAAGAGGAGTTTGTGGCACAACTTGACTAGAAGAAGGGATCGGTTGGTAGGACATGTTCTGAGGCATCAAGGGGTCACAAATTTTGTATTGGAGGGTAAAAGCCGTAGAGGGAGACCAAGAGATGAATACACTAAGCAGATTCAGAAGGATGTAGGTTGCAGTAGGTACTGGGAGATGAAGCAGCTTGCACAGGATAGAGTAGTATGGAGAGCCGGCGAGGTGGCCGAGCGGTTCTAGGCGCTACAGTCTGAAACCGCGCGACCGCTACGGTCACAGGTTCGAATCCTGCCTCGGGCATGGATGTGTGTGTGATGTCCTTAGGTTAGTTAGGTTTAAGTAGTTCTAAGTTCTAGGGGACTGATGACCTTAGAAGTTAAGTCCCATAGTGCTCAGAGCCATTTGAACCAGTAGCATGGAGAGCTGCATCAAACCAGTCTCAGGACTGAATACCACAACAATAACAACATCACATTACCTCACTGTAATAGCAGTTGTAGCAACACTCGAACATCCATAACAATGCCTTGCACATGCAGAGCTACCCACAGCACAACGTAACAGCTCTGTGTCCCGTGCTCGACTCTGCGAACGCGCTGCCCGCAAAGATACTCCGCAACTAAGCCAGCGATATGACAGTACGCTTCCAACGTTGTAACTCGCAGTATATCAGGCATCGACGCGACAGCAGAGCCGCTTCTCGCCGATCCAGGTACAGCGTCAGCACGCTACAGACACGTGCGTGATGTGCAGCGCAACAGATGAAGCAGTGCTGTAAACTGCGATCGGACCCTGGCCTGTCAGCTTCGCGGCGTGGTCTAGCGATGCACGGTGTATGCACCGGGGTCGGCGGAGTTTGCAACGAACGGCAGCTGGGCGCGCGTGTCGAGATAGCATCGAGCAGCGCACACGTGCGGCGCTCGCCATATACGACGCTCATGGAAATCGAGGCGGCCGGCTTGGGACTTTTATGGAGGTCGGGGGAGTCGCGGCTGTCCACGCCCCTCGGCGGCGGCGTGCGGTTGCGGCGGCTCGGCCCTGTTACACGCGCCGTAAACGGCAGGCGGGCGGGCCGGCTGAGGGAAAGGACCGACCCGAGGCCGAGTGTAGAGCCGAGGGGTCGCCAGAGCCTGCTGTATCGGTAATACGCCGACTGTACAGCTGGGCCGGACTGCTACTGGTCAGAGAGTTTGTACCCTGTTCTCTGTTCTGCACAGTGTCGTCGACCTCCCACTACGTTCCTCAACTGCCCCACAAGCGGCACTCTCTCTCTCTCTCTCTCTCTCTCTCTCTCTCTCTCTCTCTCTCTCTCACACACACACACACACACACACATCGTACCCCCCCCCCCCCCACCCGAAATTGACAGCCTGCTCATATTTCACCTAACTGGATTTCGCCCTAGTAAAAGCCGCACGGACCATCACACTGAATGACTAAAACTAAAATCCGCCCGAACAGGCCATGAAGGCCCGACGGTATCGACAGGCTGCCGTGTCATCCTCAGGCCACAGACGTCACTGGATGCGGATATGGAGGGCACATGGTCACTGCACCGCTCTCCCGACCGTTTACGAGACCGGAGCTGCTACTTCTCAATCAAGTAGCTACTCGGTTTGTGTCAGAAGGGCTGAGTGCTCGGTAGACCAGACGGCCGAGGTGGCCGAGCGGTTCTAGGCGCTGCAGTCTGGAACCGCGCGACCGCTGCGGTCGCAGGTTCGAATCCTGCCTCGGGCATGGATGTGTGTGATTTCCTTAGCTTAGTTAGGTTTCAGTAGTTCTAAGTTCTAGGGGACTGATGACCTCAGATGTTAAGTCCTATAGCGCTCAGAGCCATTTTGAACCGGACGGTCACCCATCCAAGTGCTAGCCCAGCCCGGCAGCGCTTAACCTCGGTGATCTGAGGGGAACCAGTGTTACCACTGCGTTGGACCCAGAATGAATGACACAGAACAGAATTTCTGTTTGATGTAGTGAATGGCGAATTGTTCTAAACGTGGAAGTATGTGGATTAATGCTGATGAGTAGGAAAAGACAATCTTGCAATGTTCGAATAATGTATTAGTGGTGAGCTATTTGACAAAGTCACGTCGTTCAAATGTTGTTGTTGTTGTTGTTGTGGTCTTCAGTCCTGAGACTGGTTTGATGCAGCTGTCCATGCTACTCTATCCTGTGCAAGCTTCTTCATCTCCCAGTACCTACTGCAACCTACATCCTTCTGAATCTGCTTAGTGTATTCATCTCTTGGTTTCCCTCTACGATTTTTACCCTCCACGCTGCCCTCCAATGCTAAATTTGTGATCCCTTGATGCCTCAAAACGTGTCCTACCAACCGGTCCCTTCTTCTAGTCAAGTTGTGCCACAAACTTCTCTTCTCCCCAATCCTATTCAATACCTCTTCATTAGTTACGTGATCTACCCACCTTATTTTCAGCATTCTTCTGTAGCACCACATTTCGAAAGCTTCTATTCTCTTCTTGTCCAAACTAGTTATAGTCCATGTTTCACTTCCATACACTCCATACAAATACTTTCAGAAACGACTTCCTGACACTTAAATCTATACTCGATGTTAACAAATTTCTCTTCTTCAGAAACGATTTCCTTGACATTGCCAGTCTACATTTTATATCCTCTCTACTTCGGCCATCATCAGTTATTTTACTCCCTAAATAGCAAAACTCCTTTACTACTTTAAGTGTCTCATTTCCTAATCTAATTCCCTCAGCATCACCCGATTTAATTTGACTAAATTCCATTATCCTCGTTTTGCTTTTGTTGATGTTCATCTTATATCCTCCTTTCAAGACACTGTCCATTCCGTTCAACTGCTCTTCCAAGTCCTTTGCTTTGTAGAACGATACGACATGCAACGAAATGGTTCAAATGGCTCTAAGCACTATGGCATCTGAGCATCTGAGGTCATCAGTCCCATAGAACTTAGAACTACTTAAACCTAACTAACCTAAGGACATCACACACATCCATGCCCGAGGCAGGATTCGAACCTGCGACGTAGCGGCCGCGCGGTTACGGACTGGAGCCCCGAGAACCGCTTGGCCACTCTGGCCGGCGACATGCAACGAGTACGTTAAGTTGGCAGTAAGGAAGGCGAGCGGTTCGACTTTGGTTTATTGGGAGAATTCTAGGTCACTGTAGCTCATCTGCAAAGGACACTGCACATACAGGGTGTGTCACAAAGAACAGCCGTTTTAGGATGGTCATTTTGACTGGCGGATGCGCGCGCAGATACCGGTGAGGCGTTAGAAGAATTGCGAGGAAATGGGAAATTCATTTACGATGGAGAAGTGGAGTGTACATGACACTGTCCGTGTGATAGAGCTTTACATTGAAATTAAGCCAATAATAACCACCGAACGAGCGTTCTGCAGATTAAACCATCGGGGACAGGTCACGGATGGCTACACCATACGGCGTTGGACAGTTATGTGGCGCAACGATAGCTCAGTGTGTGATAGGAAGTCTCCTGGACGACCTTGAAATGTGAGGAAGCGGATAAACACCGACCGTGTGCGGCTATCAGTTCTGCCGACCTGTCTGCTCGCGATTTCTTCTTTTGGGAGCGTGTTAAGTGGAGTGTTTTCGAAAACCGCCGTGCAAACTTCCAGTCCCTGAAGGCCGACTTCATGTAGCAGATTCATAGATCGCGCTCATCTGAGTGACATGATCTCTGAGAAGTGAGTGCTATCCACCACTCCAAAGGGCGACTAACACGTCTGCATTTGTAAATCGATAAACCTGTGTTAATACAGTTTCTGCAAGCAGATGAAAAGGGGCGTTCTTTCTGGATCACCCTGTAGGACACTAGTTGGTCCCATTCTTAAGTAGTGCTCGTAGTCGATTGCTCGGGATCCTCGCCAGGTCAGATTAAAGGAAGACATCGAAGCAATGAAGAGGCGTTCTCTTAGATTTGTAACTGGTACGTTCGATCAACGTGCGAGTATTACGGAGGTGCTTCGAGAACTCAAATGGGAATCCCTCGATGAAAGATGACGTTCTTTTCGCGAAACACTATTGACAAGGTTTAGAGAACCGGCATATGTGGCTGACTGGAGAACTATTCTACTGCCGCCAACGTACATTTCGCGCAAGGACCGCGGCTACTAGACACCTTGCCTATGGAGTATCGCCTAAGTTGTGCGACGGGATTCGTGAGTTCCTGCCAGAAAGGCCACAGCTGAAAAAAAAAAAAAAAAGTTGGAAGTGACATCTGGCGTTCAAGGAAGTTTTACAGGCCCTTTGCTGTTTCTGATCTATATAAATTATTTAGGAACCAATCTGAGCAGCCCTCTTAGATGGCAGGTTCAAATGGCTCTGAGCACTATGGGACTCAACTGCCATGGTCATCAGTCCCCTAGAACTTAGAACTACTTAAACCTAACTAATCTAAGGACATCACACACATCCATGCCCGAGGAAGGATTCGAACCTGCGACCGTAGCAGTCGCACGATTCCGGACTGCACGCCTAGAACCGCGAGACCACCGCGGCCAGATGGCAGGTCATGTTATTATTTACCATCTAGCAAAGTAATCAGATCAGGATGTTAAACGCTAATCTTTCTTTCTTTCTTCCTTCCTTCCTTCCTTCTTTAAAAAGGATTCGCTACATTTCGATTACATGAGAAAACGCACATGTCTAAGGGCTCTCAATTCAACTAAAAACTTACATATTACAGTTACAAACAACTTAAACTTGAACCATCACATAAATAATACTGTGGGGAAAGCGAACCAAAGACGGCGTTTTATTAACAGGACACTTACAAGATCCAGAAAATTCGCTGAAGACGCTCCCTTTGATGCAATTGTCTGTCTTCTGCTACAGTATTGCTGTGCGGTATGGCATCCTTACCTTGTAGGGTTGGTGAAGGACTTCGAAGAAGGGCAGATTATTTTATACTACCGCGAAACCGGTGAGAGAGCGTTACGGGTATGACAAGCAAGGTTGGTGTGGCAATCATTAAAAGAAAAGCGTTTTTCGCTGCAGCGAGATCTTTTCATGAACGTTCAGTCACCAACTTTCTTCTCCGGATGGGAAAATATTCTGTTGCCGCCCACGTACATAGGGCGAAATAATCACGGTAATAAAGTGAGAGAAATCAGAGCTCGCGCGGGAAGATTTGTGTGTTCCTCTTATGCATCCCTGTTGCTGACTGTAATAAGTAATAATATACTAAGAGAGGAAAAGAAAATCAGGGATCTGTTAGATGACGATCAGTTTGGATTTAGGAAAGGTAAAGGCACCAGAGAGATGGTTCTGACGCTACTCTTGATAATGGAAGCAAGGTTAAGAAAAATCACGCGAATATGGGATAATCGATCTAGAAAAAGAGCTCGACATCGTAAAATGGAGGAAGATGTTACAATTTTCAGCTTATGTTATGGGGGAAGACGGGAAATATACAGTATGTACAAGAACCATAAGGCAAAAAAGAAATAGAAAATAAAAAGGGTGTAACATAGCGGCGCAATCTTTCGCCTCTATTGTTAAAGCTATCCACCTAGAAAAGACGGAAGTAATGAGGAGTAGCAGAAACGAGAATAGCGAGAAACTTAACAGCAAAATTGGGGACGCCGAAGTTAAGGAATTCATGTGGTGGATGAAGCAAGGAAGGCATAAGAAAAAACACTAGCGCAGACGAAGAGTGCACACCAGACCAAAAAATGTTTCCTAGTAACAAATATAGGCCTTAACCGGAGAAGGAAATTTCTGAAAATGTACGTTTGTAGCACAGCATTGCATGAATCATGCGCTGTGGAAAAACTGGAAAGAAGAGAATCGAAGGTTTTGAATGCCGGTGCCTGCTACAGATGGATACTGAAAATTAGGTGGACTAATAAGATGTAAAATGAGAAGGTTCTCTGCGAAATCGGCGAAGAAAGGATACGTATTGACAAGAAGAAGTGATAGGATGATAGGATCTGTGTTAAGACATCATGGAGTATCTCCCATGGCACTGGAGGGGGTTGTAGATGGTAGAACTGTAGGGGAAGGCATAGATTTGAATACATCCAACAAGTAGTTGATGACGTTGGGAGTAATTTTATCGGATATGGATACGTCATGAGTCAGCTATTTCATACATCTACAATCACCAGTCGTCTAATACCAATTTTTTCGCTTTTACTGGTTTTCATTTATTGTTCCAGTGTAGGAAAGTCCACGAGGAGGATCATTTTCATTTCCGCTTTCCTAACAACAGATCTCATTTTGCGAAGAGTTCAAATGGTTCAAATGGCTCTGAGCACTTGGGACTTAACATCTATGGTCATCAGTCCCCTAGAACTTAGAACTACTTAAACCTAACTAACCTAAGGACAGCACACAACACCCAGCCATCACGAGGCAGAGAAAATCCCTGACCCCGCCGGGAATCGAACCCGGGAACCCGGGCGTGGGAAGCGAGAGCGCTACCGCACGACCACGAGATGCGGGCTTGCGAAGAGTCAAAACCTCACTATAGCCAAACGAATTTTATCCTGCATACTCTAAGAATACATCAACGCATTTTACAGCCTCTGTATGCGTGACAACAGGTGCCTCAATCGTTTCATCTTCTTTTCCTACCTCTGTTGAACTCATTTTATTCACTATGAACTTGACACTAATCTACTCAAATCCCGGTTCCTAGGTATAGCTATTTAAAAGTCGCGGATGTTTCTGTCATCGTGTCCCTCGCTACCACATCGGTTAATCGAATGACAGAGATCACATTCCTCCCATGTATAACTTGTGTGTTATAAACGAAAATATTCGTTAAATTTACAATTCTTGCCCATGAACGGGAAAGATGCCTGGTTCGAGTCTCGCTCCAGCTCACATTATTAATGTGTCAGGATGTTGCAAAGCATTTGTATGTTTCCTTTTTTCCTAAATTGTGATGTTTTTATTTTTTCTGATCAGAGCTGAGAAACAATATTGGATATTTTTTTGTCTACGATACCGTTCTGTGTCGCGACAGGGGGGGTTAATCAAAGGTCCGAGACAGCAAGGTCTCACCCCTTACGTGTGAGTATAAAGGTACAAAGTGAAGGATTTAAGGATATCTGAGTATTTGGGTTTGATGTTCAGATGATGGTGATTGGGGCTCCACCAGTGAAGGACTGATAAAGCTTTAGAAGTGAAATTGGCGGTCCAGAATCATTCTGGGGAATTTATTTTTTGGGGTCGGGCGGGAGTTGTCCTGTGAATCGTATGAGGTCATAATGTGAAGATTCTGCTTTATATGGAGATCTGTACGAATGAGTTTGTTAGATAATGGGGTGCAGCAGTTGCTATGCAGAGGAATTTGTTCTGAATTATTATTTTTTTCTTGAAACTGGTATTTGCTGCTAAGGGCCAGATGTTGGATCACATTTTTTTTTTTTTTTCTTTATTGAATTTCAATTCCCCCCAAAGGGGGCGGGCTGGCAGCAGCTTAGGACGCTGCCCTGCAGCCTACAGATTTTCTGACAAAGAGCAGGAGAATAAATAATAATAAAAAACAGGCGATAAAATCGGGGACTTAGTGAGTAACAAAGTGAAAAGAAAATGGGGAAATTAAAACAAGCAACAGAGGGATGATGAAGCGAATAAAAATACATACGGAGCAGACAGGGAAAAACAATAGACAGTTAAAAAAACACGGCGATTAAAAAAAAAAAACACGGCGATCGGATCACAGGTGGAAGAAAGACTTAATAGATTCGTTGTTTTGTGTTCATGATGAGATAATTATCTTTGATAAATGGATAAATTGGAGTTGATTAGGCCAAAAAATGGTGGTTCTCCACAGTAGGGCAGTTCCTGCTGAAATACGAGGGCTGCTCAGAAAGTAATAAACCGCCTGTTTTTCTCAGCCGAAAACAATGCGAAACGTTACGTACGTATTATCAGAAGTCTCCTGAGTGAGCACGCCAAGTTTCCGTCACTTCCGACAGATAGCGTAGCTGCAGGACACTTTCAAAATGGCGTCTGCAGGTGATGTACGTTACAAGTAACGTCCTGTCATTGAATTTCTCACTGCAGAGAAAGAAACTGAGGGGAGTATTCACAAACGGTTGTGAAAAGTCTATGGAGCATCTGCTGTCGACAGAAGCAGAAGTACAGTTAGTTGCTGGGCACGAAAGGTGAGGTCATCAGAAGGCGGTTCGGTGGATCTCCACGCGTTGCAGCGGTCGGGAAAACCATCCACGGCTGTCACATCTGACACACCTGACATGGCCCCCTCGGACTTCCACTTGTTTGAGCCATTAAAGGATGGCCGGCCCGAGTGGCCGAGCGGTTCTAGGCGCTACAGTCTGGAACCGCGCGGCCGCTACGGTCGCAGTTTCGAATCCTGCCTCGGGCATGGATGTGTGTGATGTCCTTAGGTTAGTTAGGTTTAAGTAGTTCTAAGTTCTAGGGGACTGATGACTTTAGCAGTTTAGTCCTATAGTGCTCAGAGCCATTTGAACCATTAAAGGATGCCATTCCTGGAAGACATTTTGAGGACGATGAGGACGTGATTCGCATAGCGAAGCACTGGCTCCACCATCAGGACAAGTATTGGTACCGGCAGGGCAGACACGCCCTGAGATTACATGAAAAAATAGGGTGTGTAGATAAAACACAAACAATTCTCATTGTGTTCAATAAAGGATTGTTGAAGAAAAAATGCAGTGCATCACTTTTTGGGCATTCCTCGTAATTACATCATCTTCGTTTGTTAGTAAATATGATGGCTTGTGTTTTGGTGACTTTAATGTTTACTTGTCAAAGAAGATCCCAGTGCTGGATCTCGTAGTATTGTTGCAGTTTGTGGGCGATAATCTTGGGGTTCCAGATGCTCCTATGGCTAGCCATGTTATTCGCAAACAGCAAGAGTTGCTCTGTGCTAACCATTGCGGTTCAAATGGTTCAAATGGCTCTGAGCACTATGGGACTCAACTGCTGAGGTCATCAGTCCCCTAGAACTTAGAACTAGTTAAACCTAACTAACCTAAGGACATCACAAACATCCATGCCCGAGGCAGGATTCGAACCTGCGACCGTAGCGGTCTTGCGGTTCCAGACTGCAGCGCCTTTAACCGCACGGCCACTTCGGCCGGCTAACCATTGCGGAACATCGTTAGTGTAAATTGAATTAAGGGTTGACCCCATAACGGAGCCAAATAGGACGCGGTTGGTTGTCAGATATCTGGAGTCAAACAAAAATTTTCCTGGAATGTGGTGCCTGTTCTTTCGGACTGACAGGAGACGAATTGGGGTAGTCCGTGCAGTTGCGACGACCACTGTGTCCGAATGGCTGCCGGCGCGGTAGTTCAGCGTGTTTGGTCAGAGGGCTATCTGCCCTCTGTAATAAAAAAAAAAAAAACTGAGTTAATGGATCATCGACGAACTGAAACGGGTGTCTTGCGACGTCCGCCCCAAGCGGATGAAACGAACGAAAACGAACAAAATAACATTAAAACGAAAAGCGCCGGCACGGTAGCTCAGTGTGTTCGGTCAGAGGGTCAGCTGCCTTCTGTAATAAAAAAACTGAGTTAATCGATCAACAGCGAACTTAAACGGATGTCTTACGACGTCCGCCCCGAGCAAAAACAGCGAACGAAAGCGAACAAAATGAGATTAAAAAAAAAGGCTTAGTGGCCGGAGCAAATGGCTGGTGAGCCAGCCGGGGTTGTCGAGCGGTTCTAGGCGCTACAGTCTGGAACCGCGCGACCGCTACGGTGGCAGGTTCGAATCCTGCCTCGGGCATGGATGTGTGTGATGTCCTTAGGTTGGTTAGGTTTAAGTAGTTCCAAGTTCTAGGGGACTGGTGACCTCAGAAGTTAAGTCCCATAGTGCTCAGAACCATTTGAACCAAAAGTCTGGTGAACAGGAGATCCGGATTCGAATCCCAGCCTGGCATAAATTTTCAACTTTCCCCAATGATGTAAATCAATGCCCACTAGCAGTTAGATGTCATTATTTCCTTTATGTCTTGAAAAAACTTTTTTTGCCAAAAACGATGACAAAATTTTTACTAGATGTCGTGGGCAATCGAGCAGAATTAATTTATAGATGATCCCTGGCTGCCACACTGTATCGAATGCTCTTATGCCAAGAAACACAGATACTGGGCTGAGGAGACGTGCATAGATCTCATAGCTTGATGAATGGTGCAGTGCAGGTCTCTAAAACCCAACTGTTGCGAAATGATGTTGTCTCATGAAGTTTGGAATTCCCGGAGAAATTAAAGGATTATTTTTTCAACGCTTTTTCGTAAACAGCCTACAAGAGAAAACGGGCGGTAAATTTCTGGGAATGGCCGATCTTTTCCTGGCTTAGCTAGACGTACGGGGGTATGTTACCTTAGCACAGTTTTTATGATTCTAAATGTGAACAGAGTAAATAGGTAGTTGTTGTTGTTGTGGTCTTCAGTCCTGAGACTGGTTTGATGCAGCTCTCCATGCTACCCTATCCTGTGCAAGCTTCTTCATCTCCCAGTACCTACTGCAGCCTACATCCTTCTGAATCTGCTTAGTGTATTCATCTCTTGGTCTCCCTCTACGATTTTTACCCTCCACGCTGCCCTCCAATACTAAATTGGTGATCCCTTGATGCCTCAGAACATGTCCTACCAACCGGTCCCTTCTTCTAGTCAAGTTGTGCCACAAACTCCTCCCCAATTCTATTCAATACCTCCTCATTAGTTATATGATCTACCCATCTAATCTTCAGCATTCTTCTGTAGCACCACATTTCGAAAGCTTCTATTCTCTTCTTGTCCAAACTATTTAACGTCCATGTTTCACTTCCATACATGACTACACTCCACACAAATACTTTCAGAAACGACTTCCTGACACTTAAATCTATACTCGACGTTAACAAATTTCTCTTCTTCAGACACGCTTTCCTTGCCATTGCCAGTCGACATTTTATATTCTCTCTACTTCGACCATCATCAGTTATTTTGCTCCCAAAATAGCAAAACTCCTTTACTACTTTAAGTGTCTCATTTCGTAAGCTAATTCACTCAGCATCACCCGACTTAATTTGACTACATTCCATTATCTTCGTTTTGCTTTTGTTGATGTTCATCTTATATCCTCCCTTCAAGACACTGTCCATTCCGTTCAACTGCTCTTCGAAGTCCTTTGCTGTCTCTGACAGAATTACAATGTCATCGGCGAACCTCAAAGTTTTTATTTCTTCTCCATGGATTTTAATACCTACTCCGAATTTTTCTTTTGTTTGCTTTACTGCTTGCTCAATATACAGATTGAATAGCATTGGGGAGAGGCTACAACCCTGTCTCACTCCGTTCCCAACCACTGCTTCCCTTTCGTGTCCCTCGACTCTTATAACTGCCATACTGACCCTACGACTTATCTTAGAAAATAGATTAAGAAAAGGCAAACCTACGTTTGTAGCATTTGTAGACTTGGAGAAAGCTTATGACAATGTTGACTGGAATACTCTCTTTCAAATTCTGATGCCGGCCGAAGTGGCCGTGCGGTTAAAGGCGCTGCAGTCTGGAACCGCAAGACTTCTACGGTCGCAGGTTCGAATCCTGCCTCGGGCATGGATGTTTGTGATGTCCTTAGGTTAGTTAGGTTTAACTAGTTCTAAGTTTTAGGGGACTAATGACCTCAGCAGTTGAGTCCCATAGCGCTCAGAACCATTTGAAATTCTGAAGGTGGCAGGGTTAAAATACAGGGAGTGAAAGGCTATTTACTATTTGTACAGAAACCAGATGGTAGTAAATAGGTAACGATACTGTTTTTGTGAAACGTTATTGTGTCGTGGAGCACTTTGCGAACGCTGTGTACCCGCGGTTTGCGTAATGTTGGCGAAGTGCGGATTACGAAGAGGCGAGTGGAAGGTAACGACGTATTGTGCGTTACGTAACGGACGAAGCGAGCGCAGGTTCCCAGCGCGGTCGCAGCGAGGCGAAGCGAAGCGGGCAGCGGCCGATGGCGCGTGCCATCAGCATGCGAGGCCAGGCGCGGTGTCGCGTTCATTTGTTTCCGACCGCCGCCTGACGTCAGCCGGCAGTAGGCAGGGGGCAGCCGCGTACGCGCCGCTCCGCCACCGCGGCGCACGTATATTAACTGCACTACCTGGAGGTGCACTTCTCACAATGGAACCTCCCCATCGCACCCCCCTCAGATTTAGTTATAAGTTGGCACAGTGGATAGGCCTTGAAAAACTGAACACAGATCAGTCGAGAAAACAGGAAGAAGTTGTGTGGAACTATGAAAAAATAAACAAAATATACAAACTGAGTAGTCCATGCGCAAGATAGGCAACATCAAGCATAGTGTGAGCTCAGGAGCGCCGTGGTCCCGTGGTTAGCGTGAGCAGCTGCGGAACGCGAGGTCCTTGGTTCAAGTAGCTGGCACGGTAGCTCATCGTGTTCGGTCAGAGGGTTTAGCTACCCTCTGTAACAAAAAAACTGAGTGAGTGAATCAACGATCAACCTGAACAGGTGTCATTGGACGTCCGCCACGAACAAATTCAACGAACAATCTAGAACAAAATGAGATAAAAAAAACGTGTCCGGTCAGAGGGTTAGCTGCCCTCTGTAATAAAAACACTGACTTAATCGATCAACAACGAACTTAAACGGATGTCTTAGGACGTCCGCCCCAAGCAGATTCAACGAACGCAAGCGAACAAAATGAGATAAAAAAAAAGTTTTCCCTCGAGGGAAAAGTTTATTTCTTTTTTTTTCGCAAAGTTGTGATCTGTCCGTTCGTTCATTGACGTCTCTGTTCACTGTAATAAGTTTAGTGTCCGTATTTTGCGATCGCACCGCAAAACCGTGCGATTAGTAGACGAAAGGACGTGCCTCTCCAATGGGAAACGAAAACATTTGATTGCAAGGTCATAGGTCAACCGATTCCTCCACAGGAAAACACGTCTGATATATTCTATACGACACTGGTGACGGCATGTGCGTCACATGACAGGAATATGTTGTCGACCCACCTAACTTGTACACTTGGCGAATGCGTAAGAAGATTCTTCTACCTTGCCAGGTTTAGGTTTTCTTGTGGATGTGATAATCACTCCCAAAAGACGGACAGATAACAATTGTCTGAAAATAAAAAATTAATCTTTTCACTCGAGGGAAGACTTGAACTAAGGACTTCTCGTTCCGCAGCTGCTCACGCTAACCACGGGAGCACGGCGCTCCTGACCTCATCTTCTCCTTTACGTTGCCTATCGTGCGCATGGACTACTCAGTTTGTATATTTTGCTTATTTTTTTTCATAGTTCCACACAACTTCTTCCTGTTTTGTCGATTCATCTGTGTTCAGTTTTTCAAGGCCTATCCACTGTGCCAACTTATAACTAAATCTGAGGGGGGTGCGATGGGGAGGTTCCCTTGTCAGTAATGCGATGTCGTCACTGTTAATTTCGCCAAGGGTTGCCGTGCGCTCTTTGGAACAAAATCGTACAGATCCTAATAAGTACTGGACGTCTATAGAGTCAGTGAACGAATGCAAACCTGGGTCACATGAAACCTTCGATACTGCTTTGCCAACTCAAAGCTAAACTGTCATCTTTCACTGTAGCCTAGACTTAGGGCTACGCTGCAGATCTGTCTGTCACTACAACCTAAATCCCCCCGCCCCAGAAAAAAATGCAGGATCAAAACAAACATTGCCACAGTTCTGCTATTATTGCTTTAGCTGAAGTTCGACACTACACGCCACAACGCGAGGCCCACGAGAAAGACAGGCCGCGGCGCGTACTTCACGAAGATAGGCATGAAGTCGCTCGCTCGCTCAGCTCAGCAGACAAAATGCCTCTCTAAACCTCTTACCTCGCAGCTGGACGTGTACGTACTAATGAGAATCACATCTTCTACTGTAATCTGCTATTGTGAAGTCTTACTGGTTAACAGTACAACAACAAAATTTAATTTAAGATGAATACTCCGCCGGCCGGGGTGGCCGAGCAGTTCTAGGCACTACAGTTTGGAACCGAGCGACCGCTACGGTCGCAGGTTCGAATCCTGCCTCGGGCATGGATGTTTGTGATGTCCTTAGTTTAATTAGGTTTAAGTAGTTCTAAGTTCTAGGGCTCTGATGACCTCAGAAGTGACTGATGACCACAGCTGTTAAGTCCCATAGTGCTCAGAGCCATTTTGAACCATTTGAACCTCAGAAGTTAAGTCCCATAGTGCTCAGAGCCATTTGAATCATGAATACTCCACATGAATGGTAGAACGGCTTGTTTATAGAATTTAGTCTCTTCTGCTTAACAGTCCCCATTTCATACAAGAAATGGTGCCTTATGCAACTGATAATCATTTTGGCACGATTTTGATTTTATTGTATCCCAGTGCAGCAGTAGCATATTATCAGTAGGCCTATGGCCTTTCGATCATTGTAGGACTAACAACATTAAGACTTCGTAATAGCAGTTTCCAGTAGCAGATGCAATTTTCGTTTCTACCAACACACACAGTTACGAGTTAACAGATGTAGAAACGTACAGTAGTTTGTCTGTTGAGTTGTGCGAGCGAGCGAGCTCAGGCCTACCATCGCGACGTACGCGCCGCGGCCTGTCTTTCTCGCAGGCCTCGGAGCCAACAAGTATGACGTCACAAGCTCGTTGCGTCGCCTGTCTTTCTCATAGGCCTCGCCACAACGTCTTTGTCACGGATCAAATCCGACGTCCCGTATCGCTAGGTTTCAGTTGACCCGCAAGCCATAGTGACAGAAGGTGCCTCTAATGTTTCGTCTTGCAGAGTTTCGCGAGGTCATACTGACGTGCGGGTCGCGAGTCAAATTGTGCGACGTATTACACCATTGATTAGTTACGATAACGTTTATTAGCTGGCATGAATCAGTGCCAGGCACTGATAAGCTTGTAAGCAGTGTTGACAACGATCCACGTTCTTTCTTTGTTCCATGTCGTAAGGTTAAAAACTGACCAGTCCTACACCAATGACACGTCTACAATTGCGTGACTATTGTGCAATTCACACTAAGTGCCTGGCAGAGAGCTCACCGAACCATCTTCAGACTATTTCGCTACCGTGCCCCTCTTGCACAATACGTGGAAAAATGGAACACTTAAGTCTTTCCGTGTGCTGTGATTTCCCATATTTTATTACTGTGATCATTTCTCCCATTGTAAGTGGGCATCAACAAAATATTGTATCATTCGGAGAAGGAAGCTAAAGATTGAAATATCGTGAAAAGATATCACCGCAACGAGAACTATATTGTTTTAACTATTGCCACGCCAACTTTCTCATCATATCCGCGACACTCTCTCTTCTATTTCACGATAGTACAAAACGAGTTTCCCTTGTTTAGAGTTTTTCGATGTCCTCCGTCTATTTTATCTATTGCGGATACCACACCACGCAAAACTTCGGAAGAGGACCGACAAGCGTAGTGTAGACAGTCTCTTTAATAGCATCTCTTAAGTGAGTTCCTTCACAACGTTATCTATGTGATAATTGCGATTTAAGCTGTTCTTAATTCCAATCCCTCGAATTTCAATTCAGTTGACTGCCTTTAGATTTGTTGTGACTTATCTTGTAGCCGAAATTTACTGGATTCGTTTTATTGCTCTCGTGGATGATCTCACACTTTTCATTATTTAGAGTCAGTTGTCACTTTTTGCGCCATATAGATATCTTGTCTAAATCACTTCGCAAATGGTTTTGGTCCTCTGATAACTACTAGGCGGTAAGCGACAACATCGTCTGCAAACATTCGAGAATGGTTGCTCAGATTGTCTCCTAAATTGTTTATATAGATTAGAAATAGCAGAGGGCCAGATATTACTTGTGTTTTAGTCGATCACTTTCCGACAGTTACTGTTAACTGAGGCCTGTCTGACAGGAAATCACGAATCCAGTCGCACAGCTGAAACGATATTGCATAGGCACGCAATTTGATTAGACGTCGGTTGTGTGGGACGGAGTCAAAAGCCTTCTGAAAATCTAGAAACGCCGGCCGGTGTTCGAATCCTGCCTCGGGCATGGATGTGTGTGTCGTCCTTAGGTTGGTTAGGTTTAAGTAGTTCTACGTTCTAGGGGACTGATGACCTCAGATGTTAAGTCCCGTAGTGCTCAGAGGCCAAATATAGAAATGTGGAATCAATTTGAGATTGCTTGTCGACAGCACTCTTTAGATCGTGCAAATAAAGAGCTGATTGAGTGAAAATAGACCGTTACCTTCGAGGTAATTCATAATGTTCGAACACAGTATATGTTTCAAAATCCCTCTCGTAATCGATGTTCCTGATGTTGTTGTTGTTGTTGTGGTCTTCAGTCCTGAGACTGGTTCGATGCAGCTCTCCATGCTACTCTATCCTGTGCAAGCTTTTTCATCTCCCAGTACCTGCTGCAACCTACATCCTTCTGAATCTGCTTAGTGTATTCATCTCTTGGTCTCCCTCTACGATTTTTACCCTCCACGCTGCCCTCCAATACTAAATTGGTGATCCCTTGATGCCTCAAAACATGTCCTACAAACCGATCCCTTCTTCTAGTCAAGTTGTGCCACAAACTCCTCTTCTCCCCAATCCTATTCAATAGTTCCTCATTAGTTATGTGATCTACCCATCTAATCTTCAGCATTCTTCTGTAGCACCACATTTCGAAAGCTTCTATTCTCTTCTTGTCCAAACTATTTATCGTCCATGTTTCACTTCCATACATGGCTACACTCCATACGAATACTTTCGGAAATGACTTCCTGACACTTAAATCAATACTGGATGTTAACAAATTTCTCTTCTTCAGAAACGCTTTCCTTGCCATTGCCAGTCTACATTTTATATCCTCTCTACTTCGACCATCATCAGTTATTTTGCTCCCCAAATAGCAAAACTCCTTTACTACTTTAAGTGCCTCATTTCCTAATCTAATTCCCTCAGCATCACCCGACTTAATTGGACTACATTCCATTATCCTTGTTTTGCTTTTGTTGATGTTCATCTTATATCCTCCTTTCAAGACACTGTCCATTCCATTCAACTGCTCTTCCAAGTCCTTTGCTGTCTCTGACAGAATTACAATGTCATCAGCGAACCTCAAAGTTTTTATTTCTTCTCCATGAATTTTAATACCTACTCCGAATTTTTCTTTTGTTTCCTTTACTGCTTGCTCAATATACAGATTGAACAACATCGGGGAGAGGCTACAACCCTGTCTTACTCCCTTCCCAACCGCTGCTTCCCTTTCATGCCGCTCGACTCTTATAACTGCCATCTGGTTTCTGTACGAATTGTAAATAGCCTTTCGCTCCCTGTATTTTACCCCTGCCACCTTTACAATTTGAAAGAGAGTATTCCATGTTGCTGATAGGGGTCTGTAATTCATCGCATTACTCCTGTTGGCTTTCTAGAGTACTATTGTGACCTGGGCTACTTTCGAATCAGTAACTGTATGATCGCATTTGTAAAGTTTTCGAGGCCCATCCACTGGACTGTAAAAGATGTATCTCCACCAAGTGTTTCTTTGCAAGTTGAGCAGAAATACCCACAAAGACAGAAACAGGGTAACTGTTCAAAGCAAAATGGCTCAGCAGTCACACTTGAGATCGCTACACCAGGTTTGCACCGAAACAAAGCAGCTTATTCGCTTTAATTGAGACTCATGATGACCACCTTCTTCCTCAATATCGCCTCTAGCTAGCTAATTGCTCTGCAGTCACGTGCGTACGCACGTACCAAGCTATAACACCCACCCAAATACACTGATAAGCCAAAACATTATCACCTGCTCATCGCGAGATCGAATGCTTTCTGATAGGGTTGAGGTCGCGCGACGCGTAAGAAAACTACACTCGTGCTCATAAATTAAGGATACTTGCAGAATGTGATGCCACACAACGTGGCACTACACAAAACTGGCGCTAACAGCATAGGCACATAGGGAACACGAACATGCCTGGGATAGGTTGAAAAGGGCTGTTTGTGGACGACGTGCCCCACCAACCACTCTGGGGGTATCTACGCCGAATCGCCATTGAGGACTCGGACAATCTGGACCGACAGTGCC
This sequence comes from Schistocerca piceifrons, assembly GCF_021461385.2. Taxonomy (NCBI): domain Eukaryota; kingdom Metazoa; phylum Arthropoda; class Insecta; order Orthoptera; family Acrididae; genus Schistocerca; species Schistocerca piceifrons. The sequence continues at coordinate 351,561,257 of NC_060138.1, read as the reverse complement.
TTGATGAACTTGTGGATAGTATGCAACGGCGAATACAGGCATGCATCAATGCAAGAGGACATGCTACCGGGTATTAGAGGTACTGGTGTGTACAGCAATCTGGACCACCACCCCTGAAGGTCTCGCTATATGGTGGTACAACATGCAATGTGTAGTTTTCATGAGAAGTAAAAAGGATGGAAATGATGTTTATGTTTATCTCTATTCCAATTTTCTGTACAGGTTTTTTTGATTTATGTAGTTTCTGTTGGCGCAATACTGTCGTATGTGGAAACTGATAAGAATGGAAAGAAAACTCAATCATTATATTCTTCGTTTGTGTATTATTTTTAATTGGGGGGAGAGTTTCAGTGCTATGATAAGCTAGTTGGAAAGGCGATCATTCACACAGACGGTTTTCGTTGCAGCAAGATCTTTCCAGGAAAGCTTTCTCCTCTGAATGTGAAAATATTTTATTGTTGCCAACCTGCGTGGGGACAAATTATCACTGTAATAAAATAAGAGAAATCAGAGCTTGCACAGAAAGATTTAAACATTCAATTCTCCCAAGTGCTGTTAGAGAATAGAATGATAGGGTAGTAGTCTGAAGGTGGTTAGAATAACACTCTGCCAGCACTTAGGAGTGTACGGCAGAGTAGTCATGTAGATGCAGGTACGTCTAAAAATGATTTCACGTATGAGGAAATACTATGATACCAACGTATGACCGTCGTGCGCACTCATAAATAACACGGATTCAATGAAGCACCTCTTGTATTGAAAACACTATCAGGACCAGACAAAACGGAAGCCTGGTGAGTTACTATGAGAGTTTACATTGGACACGCTGCAGAGTTCACCACTTTCCTGGTTAGTTTTTATGGATAATGACTCGCGTAGCAATTAATCCCACGTAAAACGAGAAGCGCGGATTACTTTTGCTATACCGTACATTGCGTAAGGGATTGGATGCGCAGAATAACACATCAGTATCCTTGAAGTCAGTCTGCTTCCCGAAATGAGAAAACATACCACCAATCTACAAAAGTAGCTTTCGAGATAATACTGCTACTCACGCCTTCATTAAGGCACGACTAAGTGGACTACACATGTCTGTATAGACTAACAGTTTTGCTTCTATGTGTCTCAGTTCAATATCTGACCTGCTGCGCAGGGGAAAATAGGCATTAATGGCTTGCTCTTGTCACATGTACTTGGAGGTACTAATCAACCTAAAACCACGCTACCCCGAACAGCTATAATTATTAGTCTGCAAATGAAGTAAACACTGATTTAATGTTGTTCGGTACACCGCACTAGTCACCCATAGAAATAGCTGCAGTTATACCCGTTACACCCTGTGTATCCTATCTAGCTTTCACTACAGCAGCCAACCAGAACGCAAGCAGTTTCTGTTGGCGCAATACCCCACGAGCGCTGTGTCAAGGAAGCAGAATCTGATGCGGTTCTCGCAGCCCACTCTGTGACGTCATACGTCTGCTTTTATACCCTCGCTCAACTAAGGCGTAATCTGTAGGCATAAAGTAATGGATCCAAGAGCCAGAAATGCTACAATGGTCGGACAGTGTGTTCCTGTATCTTAATGAGACACGATGGCGGACATGTATCGTGTCCCATTTCATCCCTCGTAAACCTTCCCCACCACAAAAGACCTCCACTACCAAACTAAACGCATCTCTGTTGACAATTACATTGTCTGTTGTGCTTTCCGACGTTCTCGAATCTGCTCGTCGGCTCAATCCAAACGAATTTGTTCGATGCATCCTGTGGCCGGACGCACTACACGTATGAAACAATCGCTTCTGTGCCGCCACACCAAGGACATGGCTGAGAACGCACAGTGTGCCTACTCATCAGTTATTGACGAGAGATTTGCTGTATCGTTTCCCGTGTTACAATACGCTACTATCGATGGCGACCTCTCTCAACATGTTGTTGCCCCCTATAATTTGAAGCAAACTCTTGTCACGGAATCGAGGTACTCACGGACACAGTAACTTGTAAAGCGACTAGTTTCTGCACAGGGGTAGGTTCCAGGCGTGTGGAACGCGCAACCAGAACGCGAGTACACTCCATGTTATCGTGTTTTTCGACCATCCTCATCCAGAAAGAGGACTGATACTTACATCTGGATAGTCTGGTGGAGATCTGAAGCCCGTCCTCCCCCAGTTAGCGCCGAATGGCTTGAGCATTAACTACAATTAAAGTACTTACAAGAACACCACCGAGCACACAGCACAGCATGTGTTCAACAGAGCAGACATCGTAGTAACTTCGGGGCGTAGCCTAAGGGAGTGTACAGGACCATTACTTTTCACTATATAGTATCTTTCACAATTCATGTTACACACCTCTAGAGGTTGTAGAGGGGACTTAGTAGATCAAGTTTTACGTAGGAACCCATGTCCGGGAACATCATCCAATGACGCTACAGAGCGACAAAGTTCTAGGCGTAGTAGCCTACGTATGTATCTGTATACATAATGATACCGTGATGATGTTACAAACTTTCAAAGATGATAGACAAGAATAAATGTATAGTTTGAGGTAAGGTTTCCTGGTTCAAAAACGAACGAGTCGAAAGTTACAAGCGAAAGTCACTCAAATACCTCTGACGGTGGAATACATGTTCCGGTGCCGGTGTTGCTAATTATGTAGGGTATGCAACTTTCAGAGATGTTAGTATGGTCCAAGATAAGAAAAAGGGTTTAGTAAACTTCGCTAGTGCAAACAAGTGTTCTTAGCTCTTGCGGTATGCATTTGAGAGCCCATGTGTACTAGACATTTTATCTTGTTTTAGTCCATACTACAACCTCTGAAAGTTGCCTACTTTACAAAATTAGCAACAACAGTACTGGTATATGTATTCCACTGACAAGAGGTATCAGAACGGTATACTTGTATATACGTACATTTATGGGCGCTAGCGCCTGTAACCTTGACGCCCTGTAGCGTTGTTGGATGACGTTTTCTGGACACTGGTTCCTATGTAAAACTTGATCAACTAAGTCCCCTCTACAACCTCTATAACTCTGTAACATCAATTGTAAAACACGCTGTATGTGTGTGTGAAATGGAAAATGTCTAAGAGCTACTTTTTTCGTAAAACACGTTTTCAGTGGTCTTGTGTTGTCGGTACTCTGCTGCTTGTCACTAGACTTGGTCCGAGTGTTCTATTACGGACAGAACGTTTCACACATTCACAACTAGACGACGCATGCTCTTCGTGCTAGACATTGCTTACCAATGGAGTTCCAAGGACATGCGTCAAGGTCTCCATTTAGTCTGGGATGGTTTCAAGAGATACGACACAAGTTTTTGGTGACGGGGCAGAGGTTTTTGAGCTGCGACAGAGATTTTGCAATTAGAGAGAAACGAAGAAAGGTGAGCAAGGCCTTTGTTCCGCAGGACTTACACAAGGCTATTGAGTGAGCTAAAGCTATAAACCGGTTACATGTAGTTTCAATGCATACAACTGACTTCTTTGATCTTAAAAATAATGCTGGGACATTATTTTCAATGCAGGCGCGGAATATCTCTAAATGCAGTGTGATCTATATTAAATATCTATACAATAATTCTTACTCCAAAAAAAAAGAATGGGAAAAGGCATCCTGTTCAAAAGAATAAAGCCCACGGCAGATTTATGTCATGCCTTTCTTCATCTGAAAGAAAACCATGTTTATCAGTTGCAAAACAGACATGTTAACGATGTTTGCATTTCCTCCTCAACAGTTCAGAAAGTTTCACAGTATATTGTTCTTCGCGACATCAGGTCCCAAGAATTAAGTTGTGTAAGTTTGCAAATTTTTTTTAAAAAAAATGAGAAAGAGTTTGTTGATTGTAATTCCACTAGTTAAAATATCACTGCTGTTTTTCTGTACTTGTATTATCACAAATAACCGTAGCCTTTATATAACTGGCAATTAAAACAAAAGCTCTATTATTGGCGTTCAGAACGTTCTTAATAAAATACTAATTTTGTCATTCTTCATATTATCTTTTGGAGTGATGAAATGGGCAGCGTGATTCTTTGGTATCAGAATACTTTCTCCGGTTTTTTTTTTCTTTTTTTACAAATAAGTTATGTACGGAAAGAAATACGGGTACGTCGTTCTCCGATTATCCTGGCAAATGTGAGGTTTGGCACATAGAACACTTTTCAGTTGATCTAGTGGCTAACGTCGAAAGTTCCACGAGGCGTTTCGCTGAGGGTGCTATTTTATACAGAGAAGTTCCAACACTAGAACTTTGTTGCGAGACGCAGGAAGACCTTCAGAGGTTCGGCGCTTGGTGCAGGGAGTGGCGACTGACTCTCTTCATAAACAAATGCAATGCACTGTCCACAAAGACGGTGAAATGCCCGTTATTGCATCATACCACGATTGCCGAACAACCAATGGAAAGCAGGCACATGCATAAAATACCTAGGAGTATGAAAAGGTAGTGATTTAAAGTAGAGCGACCACATAAAACAAATCATAGGTAAGGAAAATATCAGACCGAGATTCAATGGAAGAATCCTCAGGAAATGTGGTTCATCAACAAAGGAAGTAGCTTACAGAACACTCGTTCGACCAATGCGTCAGTCTTGGATCGACTCCAGACTGATCGATAGAGGAAGTAGGGACGATCCAAAGAAGAGCAGCGCGTTTCGTTACAGTTTCATTAAGCATGCGCTAAGCCAACTTCAGTGGCAGACGCTGCAGGAGAGCCGTTCCGCATCACGGTATGGCTTACTGTTGAAACTGCAAGAGCGTACGCTCCCTCAAGAGTCGTTCAGTATAATTCTTCCTCCAGATATTTGTCGCGGAAAGACAATGAGAGGAACATTGGAGAGATTCGAGCTCACATGGAAGTTCAACAGAAATCCTTCTTCACGCGAACCATACGTGAACAGTAGTGCACAAAATACGAGCCGCAATGTGGCTTGCGGAGTATAAATGTAGATGCTGATTAATTCTTTCATTTTTATCCAGCACTTCTAGCGCTTCACCTCTAATGACCTCAACTTTGCTGAGCGATTAATTACGAGGCTATTGATTTATCAAGGTTCGATCGGTCGCGAAATCGAAATTTAAAAATGTTTTACACTGAAGCGTCAAAGAAACTGGTATGGGCATGCGTATTCAAATACAGAGATATTTAAACAGGCAGAATGCGGCGCTGTGGTCGGCAACGCCTATATAAGACAACAAGTGATCTGGCGCAGTTGTTAGTTCGGTTACTCCTGCTACAATGACAGGTTATCAAGATTTAACTGAGTTTGAACGTGGTGCTGTAGTCGGCGCACGAGCGATGGGACACAGCATCTCCGAGGTAGCAAACGACCATTTCACGAGTGTATCGTATCAGGAATCCGGTAAAACATCAAATCCCCGACATCGCTGCGGCCGGAAGAAGATCCTGCAAGATCGGGACCAACGACGACTGAAGAGAATCGTTCAAAGTGACAGAAGTGCAACCCTTCCGTAAATTGCTGCAGATTTTAATGCCACGCCATTAACAGGTGTCAGCGTGAGAACCATTCAGCGAAACATCATCGATATCGGCTTTCGGAGGCAGAGGCCTACTCGCGTACCCTTGATAACTGCACATCACAAAGATTTACACCTCACCTGAGCCCGTCAACACCCAGAATTGCTACAGAGCGGCTCCAGGAACACTCTTCTGAGTTTAAACTCTTCCCAGACACGAACATTATTGAGCATATCTGGGAAGTCTTGCATCGTGCTGTTCAGAAGAGATCTCCATCCGCCCGTTCTCTTGCAGATTTATAGACTGGAAACATGTTGCCTGGTGGGACGACTCTAGTTTCAAATCGTATCGAGCGGATGGACGTGCACAGGTATGGAAACAATCTAATGAAGCCGTGGACCGTGCATATCAGAAGGGGACTGTTCAAGCCGGTGGAGACACTGTAATGGTCTCTGGACAGCCCTGCAGCGTTCATGGTGTCAGTTCCCTCTATCACTACTTCAGACATTAGTCGAGTCCACGCCACGTCGTGTTGCGTCTGCATGCTCACGGGGGACGTACACGATATTAGGCAGGTGTACCAGTTTCTTTGCTCTTCATTTCAACATTTAGCTACAGATATTTTTCTAGATAGTCGCCCGTCCGTCTTAGGTACCTGTCGTAGACTTGTACCATCTTTCTTGCACCCTCGTCATAGAAGGCAGCCTCCTGTACATTCTGGTCTGCAGCCCGTTCTCCTAGTCAAAATGCTGTTTTCATAGCCGATGGTTCATATGACCGGTGATGAAGCTCAGATGGAGCGAAGTGCGAGCCGTATGATGCGTGATCAAACACTTCCCATCGAAAACGCACCAGGCTCTTCTTCATTGCCCCTGCAATGTGCGGCCGGGAATTATCGTGAAGAAGGAACTGCATGACAGTTACGTTATGTGGGCTGCAAGAAATCAGGGGACTCTCTCATCAGGCACACATACTTGCCGCGAGACGCTATTTTCTAGGCATCTTTACATGCTCACTGTCTGCTCAGAACTGAAAAGAGAGACATGACGCGATCGACGGGTATACAAAGACACTATCTAATACATCTGAGCAAAACTACATCGGTTTTTGCCAAGGTTTCTGTTTCACGACCGATCGGATCCTAATAAACGAATAGCTCTCGTACGGGGCTCGCTCCTTAGTCATTCTCAAGTTAGTAGGAAAGAAAAGTAAAAACAAGGTGTAGATAATCCCTTTTATTGAAAACGGTCCTGGAATAACATTTAGCACGTTCCTTTGTTACCGCAGTGGGATGATTAAAATTGAAGTACATATTACAAAGAAATGAATTGTGCAAACTTAATTACTTACCATTACAAGTACTGTATTTGTAAATGACAGACTGCGATTTCATATGAGTGAGAGAATAATACCTGCAGAAGCTATGGGAGCTGTACAGTCAGAAAGTAACATTGTATGTTCGATTTAATTCAACAGTTGCAGACGGATGCTTTGGACTCTGATACATCTACATCTACATGATTACTCTGCAATTCACATTTAAGTGCTTGGCAGAGGGTTCATCGAACCACAATCATACTATCTCTCTACCATTCCACTCCCGAACAGCGCGCAGGAAAAACGAACACCTAAACCTTTCTGTTCGAGCTCTGTTTTTTCTTATTTTATTTTGATGATCATTCCTACCTATGTAGGTTGGGCTCAACAAAATATTTTCGCACTTGGAAGAGAAAGTTGGTGACTGAAATTTCGTAAATAGATCTCGCCGCGAAGAAAAACGTCTTTGCTTTAATGACTTCCATCCCAGCTCGCGTATCATATCTGCCACACTCTCTCCCCTATTACGTGATAATACAAAACGAACTGCCCTTTTTTGCACCCTTTCGATGTCCTCCGTCAGTCCCACCTGGTAAGGATCCCACACCGCGCAGTAATATTCTAACAGAGGACGAACGAGTGTAGTGTAAGCTGTCTCTTTAGTGGACTTGTTGCATCTTCTAAGTGTCCTGCCAATGAAACGCAACCTTTGGCTCGCCTTCAAAAAAATGTTTCAAATGGCTCTGAGCACTATGGGACTTAACATCTATGGTCATCAGTCCCATAGAACTTAGAACGACTTAAACCTAACTAACCTAAGGACATCACACAACACCCAGTCATCACGAGACAGAGAAAATCCCTGACCCCGCCGGGAACCAAACCCGGGAAACCGGGAGTGGGAAGCGAGGCTCGCCTTCCCCAAAATATTATCTATGTGGTCTTTCCAACTGAAGTTGTTCGTAATTTTAACACCCACGTACTTTGTTGAATTGACAGCCTTGAGAATTGTACTATTTATCGAGTAATCGAATTCCAACGGATTTCTTTTGGAACTCATGAGGATCACCTCACACTTTTCGTTATTTAGTGTCAACTGCCACCTGCCACACCGTACAGCAATCTTTTCTAAACCGCTTTGCAACTGACACTGGTCTTCGGATGTCCTTACTCGACGGTAAATTACACCATCATCTGCGAACAACCTAAGAGAACTGCTCAGATTGTCACCCAGGTCATTTATACAGATCAGGAACAGCAGAGGTCCCAGGACGCTTCCCTGGGGAACACCTGATATCACTTCAGTTTTACTCGATGATTTGCCGTCTATTACTACGAACTGCGACCTTCCTGACAGAAAATCACGAATTCAGTCGCAGCTTGATTAGAAGTTTCTTGTGAGGAACGATGTCAAAAGCTTTCCGAAAATCTAGAAATACGGAATCAACTTGAGATCCCCTGTCGATAGCGGCCATTACTTCGTGCGAATAAAGAGCTAGCTGCGTTGCACAAGAACGATGTTTTCTGAAACCATGCTAATTACGTATCAATCTATCGATACTATTAATATTATTGGCAACGCAGTTCGCTAACGTTGTAGCTTAACGTTTGGTAACAGAGAGCCACATCTGTACTTCCACTTAATGCACAAGAGGACGCTTTGTTCTTCTATTTTGTCGGTTATTTCAATTAACATTTTCTCATTTGTGCGAAGAACTCGTGTTGTTCATTTCCTGTAGCTTATTCTACTTCCGACTGTTGCGTCTTTTGCAGACGAGCAATTAACGTGAGCCCATATCTCTCCGTGTCTGGAATACCGGTGTATTCTGATGAGCCGCCAGATTTACGGCGGGAAACATCCGGTCTCTCCTCCATCACCTACCCCTCCCCCCTCCATTTTTTCCATCCGCTCCCACCGTCTTTCTTCTACTCTTCCAATTGCTGAGTCCTCACCTCCTCTCCCCTCTGTCCCCTAACACAGTTTTCGTTGCGCACAAAAGTCTTGCATCACAACCATCTAACATTATTGCTTACTGCACGCCCGACAGCCATTAACAGGTGCTGATCTGCTGGAAGGCGTCCTCGCCAAACTGGCAACAATCGATAGACAATATATGTGACAGACGACATTTTTTTCCAATAACGCCCTACATTCTTGGCATCGTTGTAGAGTACAGGAGAAATCATTAGCTCAACGCTGGTAAAATTATGACCCATGAACGGGAATTACAGCATTAATCAGAAAATAGAGGAATAGACGTAATACAGTAAAATATTTTGTTACTTTTTGATAGCCACGGAAATAACCATAGTTAGCTTTACTGCAGCTCACCCCATGTTCCACCCCTCTCCACACTCTGCCGCTTCACACTAACGTTCTAATTCCATATCTACGGCTTGCCAGCAAAGTCTTTCTGTCAAAGAAACTATATTGCCGTTTGCAGTGATTTGCGAAGCAGAACGTTCTCGATACGACCTCTCTCAAATCGTAGGGAATATCTCTGTGGTCGTTTCTCACCAAGTATCCGTAATAAAAAATGGATTTCAACCACAAAAATAAATTCCTGATGTGCTTCAGACTGAAATTAATGTTATTGGTGGAAGTGGTCTTGGTGACTGTACAGAACAATTTATCGCAGTTATTCTCCATCAAGTATTTCTAAATAAATAAAGATCGTAGTTGATTGTAACATTCGCAATGCAATTACAGAAGCCGGAACAATGGCATATAAGAAGTAATGCAATTGTTTTTTAAGTAACTGAAATTCATGAATTTGTCGAGAATGTTTCTACCTATACAGAAGGATGACAGCTCAGAAAGCTCCAAAAATTGGCTCTAAGCACTAAGGGACTTAATATCTGAGGTCATCAGTCCCCTAGAGTTAGAACTACTTAAACCTAACTAACCGAAGGACATCACACACAGCCATGCCCGAGGCACGATTCGAACCTGCCACCGTAGCAGCAGCGCGGTTCCGGACTGAAGCGCCTAGAACCGCTCGGCCACATGGGCCGGCAGAAAGCTCCAGAGACACGTTGTATAAGATAATGAGATATAGTGCTATTAGTGTAGCTGTGCAGATACTACACGCGTAGCAGCAAAAGGTTCAGTGATTCATTTTTTTTCTGTCGGCAACTTTCCTCGCAAAGTACAATTGTAACTGTGAGCGATGTGATTCGTCGGCTGCTTTCTATAGCGCGTCATTTGCTAGGGCACTCTATGAGAAGGGAGCTAGATCCTTAAGCTGCATGCAGGTTTCGATTCCGATGGTTACTGCTTTTGTTCCTCCAATCCGCATCGATTACAGGGACCGTTTATTGCTTAGAATAGTTTTCACTAATCACTACGTTAACTAATCACACAATCCGCATGCCTCTTGGCTTGCCTTTTGCCCTTAAAGCATGTATAATAATTTCACGAGTGCTTAATCTTTAAGGAATATGAGGGGTTATTCCGTAAAAAGTAACAAGACACATATTCAGCCAGAAATATTTATAATTTAAAAGTGTGTCAGAATCTGTAAACGAAACGGCAAACTCAAAGCCGTCAGACATTAGAATACTCAGTCGCGTTAGGAATCCCTTCTTTTACACGAATTCTGTGTTATAAGTCTTGCAAATGATGTCTTCAGGTGGACTTCCATTCTCTTTGATACAGACTACGGCCCTGCTTAAACAGCGAACGTTGCCAGGTTCTCCTCGACCCCACTTTGGGCAATGTGTTGTTGTATGTCTTGAAGTGTGTCACTGCTTTGTTGTTGGAAAACTCAGTAAAGTTCGTAAAACTGTCGAAAGTCAATGAACATACGTAGAAAAACGGAGCTCAACATTTTGAAATGATCTATGACAAAATTTTGAAGCACAACGCAACCAGAAAAGTCGCGCTTCAATGAGGCATTCCGCAAGAATAGCTACGGCCAATCCTGCTATGTAACGGAACAGGACAAGTAGGTCGATAGATGCAAAATTCATGAAAAACGTGTGTCTAGCTTTTACCATATTCATGGTAGGTTGCGCAACCATACAGCCACAGGATGGATTGACGTTCGTTATCACACAGTGCATGAGTAGCACTGTACCTGCACTTCTATTTCCTCCATTCTTTAAAAATACTTATCCACATAGCACATGGCAGTTGCATTAGTTATTTCATGTGCCATTAGAAAATGTGACAAAAAGAATGTAGCACGTGGGAATATTAGCTACCGGTACCGTATGTTTTTCTCGACAACAAACACACACAGAGAGAGAGAGAGAGAGAATATTCGATGACTTTTAAACAAAGAAGAGATAGCTGTTTCGTAGCCCACAATCACGACAAAGGCTGGTTCCGTTGATTAGTTGCTGCGGAAACAAATTTTAGCAAACTGAAACACCTCACACGTCGGGATCAATGCAAGTAGAATCAAAGAGACTACTACACTAAAACAACAATCCGCGATTTCCTCAGTTTGGTTCAAATGGTTCAAATGGCTCTGAGCACTATGGGACTCAACTACTGTGGTCATAAGTCCCCTGGAACTTAGAACTACTTAAACCTAACTAACCTAAGGACAGCACACAACACCCAGCCATCACGAGGCAGAGAAAATCCCTGACCCCGCCGGGAATCGAACCCGGGAACCCGGGCGTAGGAAGCGAGAACGCTACCGCACGACCACGAGATGCGGGCTTTCCTCAGTTTCTAACAAGGGAACATCCCCATCGCACCCCCCTCAGATTTAGTTATAAGTTGGCACAGTGGATAGGCCTTGAAAAACTGAACACAGATCAATCGAGAAAACAGGAAGAAGTTGTGTGGAACTATGAAAACATAAGCAAAATATACAAACTGGGTCGTCCATGTGTAAGATAGGCAACATTAAGGGCAATGTCAGGCGTGGTTAGCGTGAACAGCTGCGGAACGAGAGGTCCTTGGTTCAAATATGCCCTCGACTGAAAATTTTAACTTTTTATTTTCAGTTTATGTGAAAAACTCTTATGTTTTCATCACTTTTTTTGGAGTGATTATTACATCCACAAGAAAACCTAAATCGGGCAAGGTAGAAGAATCTTTTCACCCATTCGCCAAGTGTACTAGTTAGGTGGGTCGACAACATATTCCTGTCATGTGACGCACATGCTGTCACCAGTGTCGTATACAAAATATCAGACGTGTTTTCCTGTGGAGGAATCGGTTGACCTATGACCTTGCGATCAAATGTTTTCGGTTCCCATTGGAGAGGCACGTCCTTTCGTCAACTAATCACACGGTTTTGTGGTGCGGTCGCAAAACACAGACACTAAACTTATTACAGTGAACAGAGACGTCAATGAACGAACGGACAGATCATAACTTTGCGAAAATAAAGAAAGCAAAATTTTCACTCGAGGGCATATTTGAACCAAGGACCTCTCGTTCGTTAGCTGCTCACGCTAACCACGGGACCACGGCACTCCTCGCCTGACATTGCCCTTAATGTTGCCTATCTTACGCATGGACGACCCAGTTTGTATATTTTGCTTATTTTTTCATAGTTCCACATAACTTCTTCCTGTTTTCTCGATTGATCTGTGTTCAGTTTTTCAAGGCCTATCCACTGTGCCAACTTATATCTAAATCTGAGGGGGGTGCGATGGGGATGTTCCCTTGTAAGCAATCTGCCGTTTCAATATTAGTTTTATACAATCCGAAGACATAGCGGATTTTGGTAGCGCGGCTACGTTTAGCACAAAAACAAGTCGAATTCTGATGGAAGATGAAATGTTAATAGCCAGTTCCTGATTACCACCTTTTGTTATGAGTTAAATTCTAAGTCTCTCTGAAATGTCAACCGGAATTCGAGTGCATATATCACTACTGTAGATGAAGACGACGACGACGACGACGACAATGATGATGATGATGATGATGATGATAATAATAATAATAATACCAGTTCGTTACGGACGTTAAATTTTGCTTTCTCACTGGTATTACTCAAGGTGAATAGTCTGTTTGCAGATGTCGAGTTTCATCTCTCCCTACTCTAATATCCACCAATAAGACATCGTAATTATTAACAGCTGGGCTCCTACTCACGAGCAGCGGGGCTAAAATCGTGATTTACATTTCCTGTTGTTCTTCAACAATTCAGTGATACATAATTTCTCCTGTCTTTGACACTAATCCGACCTAATATCCCGTTTCGAATAATCTTGACGTTAACAGGACGTTAAATACAAATCTATGTCCTGTTTTTCATACACAGTGAGGTGGCGCAGTGGTGAGGATACTAAACGCGAATTAAGCAGCAACACTCACTCAGGTTTCCTTCCGTTAGGAACGTGGGTGCACTCGGCGTCTGTGATATGACTTTCAAATGATAGAGCACAGCAATCAGTCGTCCTTTTCTCAGAGGTTCTATTCGGCAAATCTAGATTTCGGCTAGTGCCTAGCCGTTATCAGTTCACCATTTTACAGTCAGTGCATGTTCTACTACGTCAGTCCTCTGTTGTTCCATCTGCAGCTCGTGGTCGTGCGGTAGCGTTCTCGCTTCCCGCGCCCGGGTTCCCGGGTTCGATTCCCGGTGGGGTCAGGGATTTTCCCTGCCTCGTGATGACTGGGTGTTGTGTGCTGTCCTTAGGTTAGTTAGGTTTAAGTAGTTCTAAGTTCTAGGGGACTGATGACCATAGATGTTAAGTCCCATAGTGCTCAGAGCCATTTGAACCTCTGTTGTTCGGGCTTCTGTCACATTTCACGGTGCTTCGGAGAAACATCATCCACACATTTCCGAAGATTGCGTGTGCCGACAAGTCCGATAATTATCACAGAATCAGATTGAGAAGACATGCATCCATGTTGCTGACGAGAACAATATACAGAAGAATGGAAAATAAAATTCAGGATCTGTTAGATGACGATCATTTTGGCTTTAGGAAAGGTAAAGGCATCAGAGAGGCAATTTTAAAATTGCGCTTAATAATGGAAGCAAGATTACAGAATGATCGCGAGACAAAAAAATGGTTCAAATGGCTCTAAGCACTATGGGAGTTAACATTTGAGGTCATCAGTTCCCTAGACTTAGAACTACTTAAACCTAACTAACCTAAGGACATCACACACATCCATGCCCGAGGCAGGATTCGAACCTGCGACCGCAGCAGCCGCGTGGTTCCAGACTGAAGGGTCTTGAACCGCTCGGCCGCCGCGGCCGGCTGATCAAAACATATTCGCAGGATTTGTCGACCTGGCAAGAACGTTCACAGTGTGAAATGGTACAAGATGTTCGAAATTTTGAGAAATGAAGGGGTAAGCTGTGGGGAAAGACAGGTAATATAGAATGTGTACAAGAACCAAGGGGGAACAATTAAGGAGGAAGACCAAGAACGAAGTGTTCGGATTAAAAAGGGCGTAAGACAGGGAAGTAGTCTTCAGCCCCTATTGTTCTATCTATGTATCGAAGAAGCAATGACGCAAATAAAAGAAAGGTTCAAGAGTGAGTGGAATTAAAATTTAAGGTGAAAGGATATCACTGATAATATTCGCTGATGACGTAGCTTTTCTCGAAGAAGAATTGCAGAATCTGCTGAATGGAATGAACAGTCTAATGAGCACAGAATATGAAGTGATAGTAAAACGAAGGATGACGAAAATAATGAGTAGCAGCAGAAATGAGTCCCATGAGAAACTAAAGGTCAGGGTGGGTGATCACGAAGTCGAAGTAGTTAACGAATTCTGATGCCTAGGCAGCAAAATAATCCACGACGGACGGAACGAGAAAAATAGAAAAAGCAGACTAGCCCTGGCAAAAGGGCATTCCTGGCCGGGAGAAGTCTACTAGTATCAAACAAAGGCCTTAATCTCAGGAAGAAATTTCTGAGAATGTATGTTTGGAGCACAGCATTGTACAGTAGTAAAATACGGACTGTGGGAAAACCGGAACCGGAGACAATGTTTGTTGCAGAAGAATTAGGTGGACTTCCAAGGTAGGGAACGAGGAGGTTCTTCGCGGAATGAGAGAGGAAAGGAATATGTGGAAATGCACCATATGGTGGTGCATTGGTGCCATACTCTTCCACCAACTGAGCACGTATCGTTGCAGTGTTGTTCCCCTTCCAGTGGAGAAAACAAAATACTGCTCGATAATCCACTTTATTAATGAGCTATGGCGTTCTGTATTAGCTCATGTAGGGCCATCTGCAGTACTGTCGAATGGGGATTTCATTTTGTCCCAAGAGCTGCACACATTTACTTTAAAACAAGAAAAAAAATTTTTTTCGATGTTATTATTAAAACTTTATGACTACGGCTCGTACGTACGCGTTTCATCGGGTACAAAATTCCCCCTCTACCAATCGAATGAATCCCCGTCCGCTCAAAGTAGCCGTAATTCACAGTCGCAGTACCGCTCTGTTCAGATGTCGCATGAGCTCTCTCTTCCTGTATGGAATTCTGCTTTATGCACATTCATTTTTGAGATTCTACAATTGCTTTTGGAAGTATGTGCGGCAGAATGGGTCCTCGTTGTGTCCGCAGGGATCGCACGCCGTAGAGGAGGAACAGCAGATTGTGGAAGGTGCCTGCAGAGAGACAACAGCTGGTAGCGAAGTGTGTTCGTATCTCGTTAGCGATCATTTGCAGCATTGGGGGCTCTGCTCGCTCCCAAATGGAGCAAGACGAAACCAGTGGCTCTGTGAACTGCGCACATGTCTCCACGTTGCTTCAAATACGAGGGTGCAAAAGAAATGCACACTATTTTTGTAAAACTACAGTTTTCACTCTGCATGTGTGAAAGTTTCACAGTGTGTAGATACACCCTTCCCGCTTGTTTTCAAACTTAGTCCAACCTGTTCACGTGAGTGGCGCCGTCACAGCATGTCTTCAAGATGGCTGCTACAAAAAAATGGTTCAAATGGCTCTGAGCACTATGGGACTCAACTGCTGAGGTCATTAGTCCCCTAGAACTTAGAACTAGTTAAACCTAACTAACCTAAGGACATCACACACATCCATGCCCGAGGCAGGATTCGCGGTTCCAGACTGCAGCGCCTAGAACCGCACGGCCACTTCGGCCGGCATGGCTGCTACACTTGACGTTCGTCAGAAGCAACGTGCTGTCATAGAATTCCTGTGCTGTGAAAACGAGACAGTGGGAAACACCCACAAGAGGTTGAAAAAGGTGTATGGAGATGCTGCTGTCGATCGCAATACAGTTAGTCGGTGGGCATGCAGGTTACGCGATGAAAGCGGGCACGGCAATATTGAGGACTGTCCTCGCAATGGCAGGCCTCGTACTGCTCACACTCAGAGAATGTGCAGAGAGTTAACGAACTGGTGACTGCTGACAGACGCATCTCAGTGAACGAGTTGTCACGCTACGCTGGGATAGGGGAAGGAAGTGTTTGCAGAATTCTGAAAGTGTTGGCGTTGAAAAAGGTTTGTTCCAGATTGGTTCCCAGGATGTTGACAGCGGCTCACAAAGAAACCAGAAAAACGGTATGCAGCGAACTTTTGGAACAGTAAGAGAATGGTGGAGATGAATTTCTTGGAAGAATTGTGACAGGTGATGAAACATGGCTCCATCATTTTTCACCAGAGACGAAGAGGCACTCAATGGAATGGCATCATTCAAATTCACTCAAGAAAAAAAAAATTAAAAACCACACCTTCTGCTGGAAAAGTTATGGCTACGGTGTTTTTCGATTCCGAAGGACTCTTGCTTGTGGACATCATGCCAAGTGAAACTACCATAAACTCTGATGCATATGTGACGACACTGAAGAAACTTCAAGCTCGACTGAGTCGTGTTCGACCACATCGGCAAAAGCAGGATGTTTTGCTGTTGCACGACGATGCACGGTCACATGTCAGTCTAAAAACCATGGAAGCGATCACAAAATTCGGATGGACAACACTGAAACACCCGCCTTACAGTCCTGACCTGGCTCCATGTGACTATCATCTCTTTGGGAAACTGAAAGACTCTCTTCGTGGAACAATGTTTGAATATGATTGATTCCCTTGTGCACGCTGCCATACAGTGGCTCCAACAGGTTGGTCCAGAATTTTGCCGTACGGGTATACAGGCGCTGATTCCAAGATGGCGTAAGGCAGTTGAGAGGGATGGAAATTATGTGGAGAAATGAAAATATTGTTCCTAAAGGATGTATCTACACACTGTAAAACTTTCGTACATGTAGAATAAAAGATGGATTAAAAAAAAAACAGTGTGCATTTCTTTTGGAGTGAACCTCTTAATTTGCAGCGTCTGCATGCACTTTTGAACACTTTTTGGAACTAACAATACCTAGTTCTTATCCGCACTGAACCAATGGCTTGCCTGACTGCCACGCGAATGAGTTCGATCCGAAATACCGCTGAGGATGAATTTCTCCTTGGTTATGGGGGACAGCAGTGGAGTCTACTCAGCTTCGCGGTGACTTTGGATTATCTGAAGCAGATAGCATGACCCGATACTAACGCCAGAGAGAAGGCGATGTGCTGCCCAAATACCGCTGCTTTGCCGTGGTAACTTGATGACTTGATACAGCACTTGGATGGTGAGCCAAAAATATTCCGTAATGGAATTCGGTGTTGATTAAAACCTGCAACTTGTTACTCAAGTTTCTCAGCACCAGACTAAAATGGAGTAGTGTTTCAAGCCAAAGCTTTTTCATTTCAACTATTAGTTTCTGTGTCATCGGAAAGAAGGAGCGTCTTAGGTTTAAAGTGGAACCAAATTCCTAAGCATTCTTCGATCATTTCACAGGCAGCGAATTGACATTCATTAAAAACTGACAGGCAGATTTCAGTTCACGCACACAAGAAGCGGAAGAGGTTTTAATGATGGGTACCTTTGAACAATCGTTAATCGTCTCAGTTAATTGGACCGTACATATACGTGCTCCAGAAATCACATTACGAAAGGTTCAGACGCAGGAGAATGCTCGCCTCTTCATCTATGGAGAAAAGGTTTAGAGCCGACTTCTCGAGTTAAGCTACTAAATAACAGTTTCGAAATGCCAGATGAATCCTACTAAACGTATGTTAATACAATCTCGAACGTTGAACCGTTTTCCCCCTCGTTTGGCGTATTAGTATCTTCTGACAAACTTTTCTGGCTGGAAATAACGTGTGTAAACGTATCTCCCCTAACACAGACACTACCTTGTTCGATGGCAGGAGTAAGTCTGTATAGTATCGGACAGTGCGTTGTTTCGGACAAGAGCTATTTCTAAACCCTAGCGGAGCGTATTTAGCGGCACCGCTAAATGATTTGAGGAAGATGGCCACTCACAAGATTCTGTGAGAAAACAACTGTGCCTTTCAGAGTGGCAACAAGTCTTCTGTTTCTAGTTAGTTGTTTGGTACACGAACTTAGCTCTGAGGTAATGTGTTGTCTTTATAAGCATAAGCTATATAATGGTTCAAATGGCTCTGAGCACTATGGGACTCAACTTCTGAGGTCATTAGTCCCCTAGAACTTAGAACTAATTAAACCTAACTAACCTAAGGACATCACAAACATCCATGCCCGAAGCAGGATTCGAACCCGCGACCGTAGCGGTCTTGCGGTTCCAGACTGCAGCGCCTTTAACCGCACGGCCACTTCGGCCGGCGCTATATAATGAAACTGCCATAATAATCTTGAATGGTCGTATAGTGTACAGGTTAAAATACACTCCTGGAAATGGAAAAAAGAACACATTGACACCGGTGTGTCAGACCCACCATACTTGCTCCGGACACTGCGAGAGGGCTGTACAAGCAATGATCACACGCACGGCACAGCGGACACACCAGGAACCGCGGTGTTGGCCGTCGAATGGCGCTAGCTGCGCAGAATTTGTGCACCGCCGCCGTCAGTGTCAGCCAGTTTGCCGTGGCATACGGAGCTCCATCGCAGTCTTTAACACTGGTAGCATGCCGCGACAGCGTGGACGTGAACCGTATGTGCAGTTGACGGACTTTGAGCGAGGGCGTATAGTGGGCATGCGGGAGGCCGGGTGGACGTACCGCCGAATTGCTCAACACGTGGGGCGTGAGGTCTCCACAGTACATCGATGTTGTCGCCAGTGGTCGGCGGAAGGTGCACGTGCCCGTCGACCTGGGACCGGACCGCAGCGATGCACGGATGCACGCCAAGACCGTAGGATCCTACGCAGTGCCGTAGGGGACCGCACCGCCACTTCCCAGCAAATTAGGGACACTGTTGCTCCTGGGGTATCGGCGAGGACCATTCGCAACCGTCTCCATGAAGCTGGGCTACGGTCCCGCACACCGTTAGGCCGTCTTCCGCTCACGCCCCAACATCGTGCAGCCCGCCTCCAGTGGTGTCGCGAGAGGCGTGAATGGAGGGACGAATGGAGACGTGTCGTCTTCAGCGATGAGAGTCGCTTCTGCCTTGGTGCCAATGATGGTCGTATGCGTGTTTGGCGCCGTGCAGGTGAGCGCCACAATCAGGACTGCATACGACCGAGGCACACAGGGCCATCACCCGGCATCATGGTGTGGGGAGCGATCTCCTACACTGGCCGTACACCACTGGTGATCGTCGAGGGGACACTGAATAGTGCACGGTACATCCAAACCGTCATCGAACCCATCGTTCTACCATTCCTAGACCGGCAAGGGAACTTGCTGTTCCAACAGGACAATGCACGTCCGCATGTATCCCGTGCCACCCAACGTGCTCTAGAAGGTGTAAGTCAACTACCCTGGCCAGCAAGATCTCCGGATCTGTCCCCCATTGAGCATGTTTGGGACTGGATGAAGCGTCGTCTCACGCGGTCTGCACGTCCAGCACGAACGCTGGTCCAACTGAGGCGCCAGGTGGAAATGGCATGGCAAGCCGTTCCACAGGACTACATCCAGCATCTCTACGATCGTCTCCATGGGAGAATAGCAGCCTGCATTGCTGCGAAAGGTGGATATACACTGTGCTAGTGCCGACATTGTGCATGCTCTGTTGCCTGTGTCTATGTGCCTGTGGTTCTGTCAGTGTGATCATGTGATGTATCTGACCCCAGGAATGTGTCAATAAAGTTTCCCCTTCCTGGGACAATGAATTCACGGTGTTCTTATTTCAATTTCCAGGAGTGTATATTGTTGGTAAACTGAAGGCTGAGAGTCAGAATCCTTTCAGCTTCTTTATAATATTTATTTTTAAATCTTTGTCGAAATGACTTTGATCGTTATTTTTATTCATTTAATTGGCCTAAATGTAATTTCTTACGTCCAAGCCTTTGCCGAGTCATTGTAATGACCATATTAACTTAATTTGCTTTCGTTTTTTCTACATATGACTCTTTTTCTCATTTGGTACATTTGCCAATGTTGTTTTAAATATTTCTCTGCGTTAACATCGATACAATTTCTTCTGTTTTACCATTCGAAGTTTTCGTCTATGTTATTGTATTCATTGTTTCTGTTCCTCATTTTGCTTGAATTTAGTTTAGTTTATTATCCATTCTTTCGTTTAAATCTTCATCTGCATTATTGCAACAATAATTTACATGTTAAATATTTGTATGACGGTTACCATCCAAAAGTTCTCTGTTTTTGCTTCTCACTTTTCTCCGTTTTCGGCGCTCATTTGTCAGTTTTCGCTTCTTAGTTCTAGTTTCTGTTCGTCTCTTCTTGATTCGATTTCTTCATTTGTTAAACGAATTTAAATGTTGAATTAAAATGTGTATTAAAACATACAACATATTTGCAACATCAGATACAGAGAGTTACGAAACAAATGTTCCGTTAACTTTAAAAATGATTGTGAAACTGCAAGTGGATAAAATATTTCGCAAATAAATTGTGATGAAAATAATTAAGTTGTTTAAGGAATAATGTTGTGGGGAAACAGCATCATTCTTTGTGGGAACCCACTCCGCCCCCAAAAATACGGTTAAAAAGCAGCCGGGAAACGTCAGGGCGGTGGGCTGGTGTAGGGCAGGCATCGAAAGCCGCCCCTTCCGCTGGCGTTTATAGTGTCAGGGTAGCGTCAGCGACTCATTTAGTGGAGGCCATGGTTGTTGTGAATTTTAATGTGTCATATTGCTGGTATTTCCTTTGTTTTAATGTGTCATATTGCTGGTACTTGCTTTGTATACGAATGATTGTATCAACCGTCAGATTTCTAGCAGATGTAGTGTTTGTAAGTGAAAACTAGTTCTAACAGAAATAATGCGGAACAAGTGTTACGTAATTCTGCAGTAATGAGCAAATTCTAATGACGCTGTGGGAGTATGTTACTGCAAATCTTTGTAAGACGCGGAACAGTTTTAGCCAGACTGCATACCCTCTGAACGAAAGCAGTATAAGATAGTCCTCGATCACTCGTTTAGGATGAGAGGCGAGGGTGCCAGTCTGAAAAGTCTGATGTGTGTCAAAAAGATATTAGTGTGAAATGCACAGTTTTTGGAAGCAGGGGAGCGGGGACTGATAAAATACCCGATTGCCAGTTTAGTCGATTATAAGAATAAAACATTCTGACAATATTTAGAAACGAGTAGAATTCCTTAGAATATTCTGTACGGGGTGATCAGAACCATCTTCAAAGGTTGTAAGGGTGTTGCAGGGCATATTGTGGTTCAAATGGTTCAAATGGCTCTGAGCACTATGGGACTCAACATCTTAGGTCATAAGTCCCCTAGAACTTAGAACTACTTAAACCTAACTAACCTAAGGACATCACACACACCCATGCCCGAGGCAGGATTCGAACCTGCGACCGTAGCAGTCCCGCGGTTCCCGACTGCAGCGCCAGAACCGCTAGACCACCGCGGCCGGCAGGGCATATTGTGCTGAGGAATAATTGCAAAGAAAAAAATCCGACTCTTTGCTCAGATTCCGAGTTAATTAATGTTGAAGTTAGCTAATCAGGCCTTTGCGCGAGGTAATTCAAGCTGCCCACCGGAGGCGGTGTTGCCAAACCTGTTCTTTTTTTCGTTTCCTAAAGCCGAACAAGAGAGTGCTTTACAAAAACTGGACATAGGATGGTAGTAAAGATAGAAGCCGAGCAGTCTCGTTCGCTGTCATCTACGCTGTGATAACAACTGGCACTAATCGTATCTGGCGGCCCACTAGAATTTGCTCTTAAACGACCTGGTGCTAATTAACTCGGAAACGGCGCAACATGTCGAATTTTTCGTGAACAATTATTTCTCTACACAACCTACCCTGCAACACCCTTACAAGCTTTTCAGACTATCTCTGGCCACGCTGTTCAAGGAACTGAAATGGGAAAGATTTTTAACTCCATTATCTTCTGGTGCACTTCACAATATTAATGGTGAAATTGTAGTGGAAGCGCATCACTTTGAACACTAAATAAGCGCCCCCAGGAATTTGCATATCTCTATTATATGTGGGCACAAGTGAGAAAGTGTTTTACTTAAAAAAACTGTGTTTTTTTTCTATCTCGAGAACAGGGTCCTCGACTCCTTGAAGTGCTCGTTTCTGCCCAAATGGTGGAAGGTTAATTTTTGACAAGGTGTGTCAGTGTTACTTGCAGGCAGGTTACAGGAAATGCTAGAGTGCATCTGAAAATTAGTATATGGGCATAGTACATTGAAGCGCCAAAGAAACTGGAATAGGCATGCGTATTCAAATAAAGAGAAACGTAGACATGCAGAATACCGCACTGCGGTCGGCAACGCCTATATCAGACAAATGTCTGGCCCAGTTGTTGGATACGTTGTATATTGTTTATTAAACCAGGGACCCAGAAACGACGGAGAGGCTTCGTCCCATCGTAGCCCTCAGTGGTTCACAGCCCCACAACGGGCCACAGCAGTCCGTCCACCACACCTCTGACCCACACCGAACCAAGGGTTATTGTGTGGTTCGGCCCCCAGTGGACCCCCCCCCCCCTTCCCCCCACGCGTACGTCAAGACAGTGTTTGCGCAGCAATCAAATGGTTCAAATGGCTCTGAGCACTATGGGACTCAACTGCTGAGGTCATTAGTCCCCTAGAACTTAGAACTAGTTAAACCTAACTAACCTAAGGACATCACAAACATCCATGCCGGAGGTAGGATTCGAACCTGCGACCGTAGCGGTCTTGCGGTTCCAGACTGCAGCGCCTTTAACCGCACGGCCGCTTCGGCCGGCGCGCTGAAATCGCCGACATAGTGTAACTGCTGCAATCGCCGACATAGTGTAACTGAGGCGGAATCAGGGGAACCAGCCCGCATTCGCCTAGGTAGGTGGTTGGATCGGTTACTGCTGCTGCAATGGCAGGTTATCAAGATTTAAGTGAATTTGAACGTGGCGTTACAGTCGGCGCACGAGAGATAGAACACAGCATCTCCGAGATAGCAATGAAGTGGGGATTTTCCCGTACAACCATTTCGCGAGTGTGCCGTGAATATCAGGAATCCGGTAAAATATCAAATCTCCGACATCGCCGCGGCCGGAAAAAGATCCTGCAAGAACGGTACCAACGGCGACTGAAGATCAACATGACAGAAGTGCAACCCTTCGGCAGATTGCTGCAGTTTTTGATGCTGCTCCATTAACAAGTGTCAGCTTACGAACCATTCAACGTTGCGTTTTTCGTTGCGACGGAATCTTCTCACGAAATTCCATTCACCAAATTTCTCCTCCGAATGCGAAAATATTTTGTTGACACCGACTTATATAGGGAGGAACGATCACTACGACAAAATAAGGGAAATCAGAGCTCGTACAGAAAGATATAGGTGTTCATTCTCTCCGCGCGCCATATGAGATTGGAATAATAGAGAATTGTGAAGGTGGTTCAATGAACCCTCTGCCAGGCACTTAAATGTGATTTACATGTAGATGTAGATGTCGAAGAAACGTCATCGACATCGGCTATCGGAGGCGAGGGCCCACTCGTATACCTTTGGTGACTGCACGACACAAAGCTTTACGCCTCGCCTGAGCTCGTCAGCACTTACGTTGAACTGTTGATGATTGGAAACATGTTGCCTGGTAGGACGAGTCTCGTTTCGAATTCTATGTAGCAGATGGACCTGTACGGGTATGAAGAGAACCTCATGAATTCGTGGACCCTACTTGTCAGAGGGGACTGTTCAAGCTGGTGGAGTGGAGGCTCTGTAATGGTATGGAGCGTGTGCAGCTGGAGTGATATGGCACCCCTGATACGTCTAGATTCGACTCCGGCAAGTGACACGTACGTAAGCATCCTGTTTGATCACCAGCATCCACTCATGTCCATTGTGCATTCCGACGAAGTTGGGCCATTCCAGCAGGACAATGCGACATCCCATACGTCCATACTGCTACAGAGGGTCTCCGGGAACACAAATTTAGACATTTTCGCTGACCATCAAACACCCCAGACATGAACATTATTGAGCAAATCTGAGATGCCTTGCAATGTGCTGTTCAGAAGAGAGCTCCTCCCCCCGTATTCTTACGAATTTATGGACAGCCCTGCAGGATTCGTGGTGTAAATTCCCTCTAGCACTACTGCAGACATTAACAGAGTCCACGGCATGTCGTGTTGTGGCATTCCTGCATCCTCGCGGGGGCCCTACACGATATTAGGCAGGAGTACCAGTTTCTTTGGCTCTTCAATGTAATATAGAGATGTCTCTTTAACGCCTCACATCTGATACTACCCAACGTTCTTCTATGCCTTTCACGAATGTATAATGGGTGACAGTTGGTTCTCCCTTGTGTTGCCCTTCCTCGCCAAATTTATGTGCTTAGGTAAATTGTCCATCCGGTGTCGCGGCTGTCCCCGTATAACTGGTCGTTATGCCGGTTGCAGGTGATGCAGCACATCGGCACTAGGTTGGTGGCGCTGATGCACGAGGTGTCCGGCGGCGAGGGCGTGGCTACGTCGAGCCCGAAGCCGCGGCTGCACCACCACGGGCACCACCACGGCCACCACCACCACCATCACCACCACCACCATCACCACCGGCGGCTGCAGCAGAAGCCGTCGAGCGCGTCGACGACGACGGAGGAAGAGGAGGAGGACAGCAGCCACACGGACACGGAGCAGGGCGTGTCCGCGCCGCTGCTGCAGCTGCCGCGCTCCAAGTCGCACGACCTGCTGCTCGAGCAGCAGCAGCACGAGGCGCGCCTGCGCTCCGCCAGCAGCGGCGGCCACGTCTCCGACGTCGAGCGCAGCGAGCACTCCGACTACGAGCGCTTCAGGTACGTCTCCGCTCCCGTCTCGGCTTCCTAGCTGTAGGCAACAGCAACCGCAGTCGCTTCCGTATCCACCACGAAGGCGCTTCATATCGTCACTTTGAACCACATGTCACTGTCAGGTTAAAACTTCTCTCAGTCCGCCAAGCATCAAAAATGTTCAGATGTGTGTGAAATCTTATGGGACTTAGGTCATCATTCCCTAAGCTTACACACTACTTAACCTAAATCATCCTAAGGACAAACACACACACACACCCATGCCCAAGGGAGGACTCGAACCTCCGCCGAGACCAGCCCCACAGTCCATGACTGCAGCGCCTTAGACCGCTCGCGCCAAGCATCGTAGCTTCCGGTAGCTGATTGGATACTTTGTTTATTACTCTCTTACTCGCCGTCGATGACTTTATCGTGTATGTTACGACCCAACACTGGCCTCCAATGAACCACCAGCGCACTAGCTACAAGTCCTCTTTCTACAAATACTTCAGTGTAACACACTCATTCTCATAAATTAAGGATAATGCTGATACATGGTGAAACAACGCTCTGGTGGGCGGTTTGCGGGTTTAAATCATCTCGGGGTATGCATTTCACCTGCGGTCGTCGCACGGTGGCGCTGGCAGCAGTCCACATACGCAGAGGTGTGTTGGTGCTTGTCAGAGCAAGGTGCAGTGAGTAAGTGTGCAGAGTTTTTCAGATGTGCTAAAGGTGACTGTGTGTTGAAAATGGCTCAAAGAGCACATATTGATGACGTTATGATGTGTGGAATACTAGGGCGACTGGAGGCTGGTCAAACACAGCAGGTCGTAGCGCGGGCCCTCCGTATGCCACAAAGTGTGATCTCAAGATTATGGCCATTCCAGCAGAGAGGAAACGTGTCCAGGCGCTACAGTACGGAACATCCACAGTGTACAACACCACAAGAAGACCGATATCTCACCATCAGTGCCCGCAGGCGGCCACGGAGTATTGCAGGTAGCCTTGATCGGGACTTTACCGCAGCCACTGGAACAGTTGTCTCCAGACACACAGTCTACAGATGACTGAACAGACATGATTTATTTGCCCGGAGATCTGCAAGGTGCATTCCACTGACTCCTGGTGATAGGAGAGCCCGTAAAGCCTGGCGTCAAGAACACAGTAATGGTCATTGGAACAGTGGTCCCAGGTTATGTTCACGGACAGTCCAGGTATAGTCTGAACAGTGATTCTCGCCGGGTTTTCATCTGGCGTGAACCAGGAACCAGATACCAACCTATTAATGACCTTGAAAGGGACCTGTATGGAGATCGTGGTTTGATGGTATGGGATGGGACTACTATCATTGGTGCATGTACACCCCTGCATGTCTTTGACAGAGGAACTGTAACATATCAGGTGTATCGGGACGTCAATTTGCACCAGTAAGTCCGCCTTTTCAGGGGTGCAGTGGGTCCCATTTTCCTCCTGATGGAAGATAACGCACGGCCCCACCGAGCTGCCATCGTGGAGGATTACCGTGAAACAGAAGATATCAGGCGAATGGAGTGGCCTGCCTGTTCTCCAGACCTAAACCCCATCGAGCACGTCTGGGATGCTCTCCGTTACGTATCGCTGCACGTCTTCAAACCCCTACGACACTTCAGGAGCTCGGATAGGCACTGGTGCAAGAATGGGTGGCTATACCCCAGCAGCTGCTCGACCACCTGGTCCAGAGTGTGCCAACCCGTTGTGCGGCCTGTGTACGTGTGCATGGTGATCGTATCCCATACTGATGTCGGGGTTCATGTGCAGGAAACAGTGGCGTTTTGTAGTGCATGTGTTTCGGGACGGTTTTCTCAACTTCTCATCAATACCGTGGACTTACAAATTTGTGTCGTACGTGTTCCCTATGTGCCTATGCTATTAGCGTCATTTCTGTGTCGTGTCACATTGTGTGGCATCACAGTCTGCAATTATCCTTAATTTGTGAGCAAGAGTGTAATATGGACAAGGGAATGACTGGTAAATCTCCTCCCCTCCCGATATCTTATCCTTTTCCCAATCATCTCCCTTCCCTTCCTTTCCCTTTCTGATCTGGGAATGGGTCTAAAGGGTTGAGGACGCGATGAATGAAGAGAGCGGAAGCTGCAGTGACGGACTGTGTCTGCTGGATTCTGTGAAGACACAGCAGCGTAGAGTTCGCCTTATAAGGGAAAGTCCCCATCGTGCTCCCCTCAGATTTGGTGGTGAAATGGCCTAGTTTGTACACGGACCTCCCACTCTGTCTTCCAACACAGTGACCATACAACTACGACTCCATGGTACTTGCAATTTGCTCGATGTTATATCTTCTGCTTTGACCGTTCAATATTTCTAGTTTTCTTCTTTTTTCACCGTTCAGTTTTCCGTCTTCCTGTTTTCGCGCTTGATCCGTGTTCAGGTTTTACGGACTATCCACTGGGCCATCTTACCACGAAATCTGACGGGGCTGCTATGGCGAGTTTCCTTTGTCAGTCATTTCTGTAGGAACTGATTATTTTTCGTAATTCACTGTTACCACCAGTAAATAATATTGGGCAGAATATCGTATCACAGAAATTTGAGGCAGTTATATCCATTACACGAACAAAAAATGTAATGAGTTCCACAATGAAATTTTTTTTACGCTTTGCACCATATGAAACCGCTCGATAATCAGGCGTTATTTGCGTTATCTACCGTTCCCGCCTTATGCAACACAGAAACTAAACCGAAAATATCCCAAGAAACAATAGAAATACTACAGTAATGTAGGAGGAGAGATAATGTACCTTTTTATCGTAGTCAGCATTTTGACAGTTCTAATGCTGTCCGCTACCTCCTACTACTCTTGTCCTAGCCGGTTCTAGGCGCTTCAGTCCGGAACCGCGCGACTGCTACGGTCGCAGGTTCGAATCTTGCCTCGGGCGTGGATGTGCGTGATGTCCTTAGGTTAGTTAGGTTTAAGTAGTTCTAAGTTCTAGGGGGCTGATGACCACAGATGTTAAGTCCCATAGTGCTCAGAGCCATTTGAACCATTTTTTTCACACTTCCCTATGGTACTCCGGATATTACCTTTACATCTGTCGATTTAGTTCCGTTAAGAGCGACGTGTTGAGTTCTGTCTGCAAGACAGTCTTGAATCCAATCACAAGTCTACTCCGATACTCCGTAAGCTCGTACTTTTTTCATTAAACGGCAATGCGGAACGGCGTTAAATTCCTTAATGAAATCAAAGAGCACGGCATCAACCTGAGCGCCGTCGTCCGCTTAGCTGTGGATATCATGGAGGAACAGAGCGAGCTGAGTTTCGCAGGATCTCTGTTTGTGGAATCCATGTCGATTTTTATAGAGGAGCTGTTCATTTTCCAAGGACGTCATAATTCTTGAACATAAAATATGTTCCATAATTCTACAACAGACTGACCTCAACGATATAGGTCAATAATTGTGTAGATCTGTCTTATGGCCTTTCTTAAAAACGGGAATGACCTGCGCTTTTTTCCAGTCGTTAGATACCTTCCGTTGCTCAAGCTACTCGTATTTACGATAACTTACTGCTAGACGGGGAGCAAGTTCTTTCGCATGTTCTTTATAAAATCTTATAGGTATCTCATCTGGTCCTGAAGCCTTTCTGCTACTAAGCGATTGTAGCTGCTTTTCAGTTCCGCGAACAGTTGCCTCAATATCTGCCATTTCGACGTTTGCACGACGGTTGAAAGGAGGGACAGTGTTACGATCTTCCGCGGTGAAACAACTTCCGGAGACCGAATTCAGTGTTTCGGCCTTCTCTCTGTTATCTTCCGTTTAGGTGCCGGTGTGGTCGCTGAGAGAAAGAACAGATGATTTTGACTCACTGATTTTACATACGACCATAATCACTTAGGGTTTTTCTCAGGCCAGTTGACAATGTCTCACTTTCAAAATCATTGAACGCTTCTCTCGTTGCTCCCCTTACGCTCATATTCGCGTCGTTCAGCTTTTGTTTGTCAGCTAGGTTTTTACTTCTCTTGAATCTGAAATCACCAGTTATACCTCACTCTGTGTCTTTTGGCATTTCGTGAGAACGAAGACTTCTAATTACACTGATTGCACTATATGTTTGTTTACGGGTATGTTTATCCTATGAATTCACAGTGTATGTATATTTACAACCACACTTCGGAATTTTTTTTAGTGCACAGTCTCGCACGTGCGTTATTATTTTCGTACTCCCCCGCGTAGGGAAAAATGGCAACGTACTCTCACACTCCCTGATTTGACTCTTATTGACACTTTGAACGAGATAAGTTGAAAACACTAAAAATACTTTGAGCTGTCTCTAGGTCAGAGGCTCGTGTGTAATCAGTAGGATTTCTTGTCGCTCATGTCCACAATTTGCCTTCACCTCTCACGGAAATTCAATGACCATATTCAGGAAACGCTATTATTGGTTAAACTGATGGATCCGAGAAATGGTATCTAATCCTGTAATTAATTCCATCACCTGCATCAGACGGACTTCGGAGTGCGTCTGACGCCACCTCTTCAACAACCTGTTATCTTAATGGTTTGTTCGTGTACTACTTCGTTGGGTGAATCCAGCTCCGGTCGACCCTGAACGACCTGATGTTAAGGTAGCACGCCCAAGAACTTAAGAGAAGCGAACGTAGTTGTAAAGCTTTGTGCATTATCTTCGACACCAACCGCTGTTTCCTGTGGTTCTTTTAAGTATTTTTCACGCCAGGAATTGTAAAGGATTCCCGGCGGGGTCAGAGATTTTCTCTGCCTCGTGATGACTGGGTGTTGTGTGATGTCCTTAGGTTAGTTAGGTTTAAGTAGCTCTAAGTTCTAGGGGGCTGATGACCACAGCTGTTAAGTCCCATAGTGCTCAGAGCCATTTGAACCAATTGTAAAGGAATCGTGAACACTGTGACAACCGGACCAGCCCACACCGTTATCCGTATTACAAATGAATACTGCTCAAGTATCTGTCTGCAGGAAAAACGTCAATGGATATTTATCGATAGTGCAGATACTTTTTAGTTTCCGCCAGTTGTCACTCTAGGAAATAGTTAGACATGATACATAAACTATTTTAAAGAGCGGCCACTAGCGTCTTTGCGGAAACAGGCCTGAATGATTAACAGTCGGAAGTGTCTTTTTCCCACTTTGTGATGATAATCTAATCAGAGCATAGCTCAGTATTCAGAACTGGGAGCTTTTAACAGCGTCTTGTTTTATTGCAAGAGAAAGGATCCAAATTCCGTTATTTGCAAAACTAGCTACGATATCTGGAAGACAAGCAGACAACTCACAACGCAAGAAAATGTAAAACCCGAAGAACAATTGGTGACAGTGCTTTCAATCGAAGGTATTGGAAAACTACATTTTCTGTCTTACCATACTTCGTTTCAGGCGCCCAGGATAGAGTAGTAGTTTTCCATTTATCAACTAAAACGGAAATTTAGACGACAGAAGTTAAGATGCTAAACACAGGCAGTCCGTCAGTTGATAAGAACATTGTGAAATCGTTTGTTGTAACCACAAGAGCGAATGGAGTCGCGTTGGACTCTCACATAAACCATGCAGAGATTTTTAGAGTGTAGTATTCAACTAAATGAACGTTGAAAATGGGTTAGAAATAAATACAGATCGCTGGGTCGTTCGGGCTCCAGTTCTACTACCGCGGACTGAAGTCATATCACCTCATGGTCTCTGACATTCATATATTTATGTTCGTTGAAGTTTGGTATCAAATACGTCGTCCATATATCGCAGAAAGGTGTGAAATTCTGTTCGTCAACTGTCCCGTTGCGCGTACTGGGGTACTGATGCTTTTACTACGTCACTGAAATACGACCTTTTCGAACATTCAGTAGTAACGAAAAGTTTCCAGTGTTGACGATGCACACTGAGATCTGCTTACCTTGTTCTTTTCTTGTGCCTCTGATCTGCATCGACAGAGGGTCAGCATGATTGTTAACGGATTTGGGACGGTTAGTTTAATAGATGGACGGATGCCCTTCTTGTCGCTACCCCGTATCCCCGGGATGCAATGTGTGTACCCCGAACTAAATAAATAAATTGATTAATTAGAGTGACTGACATACCCATCCCTATTGTTAATCCACCGGGCGGATTCGATAGAGGGCCGGCGCAATTCCCTTCTCGGCTGTGGGGCTGTAACTCGCACGGCTATCCGGGCGTACAGAGATTTGCCTATGTTTGTCTGAAACTGTAGTAACTGAGGTCCTCATTAATTATCTAGACTTCGAATCCACATCTCATGAGCATTTATCTTGGGCTCTTTAGCTGTCCAACGTTGCAGGTCCACGGAATCATTATTTGTTTGAGGTTGCAAATAACAAACAAAAACTTTGCGGAATGCTTGTTCGTCTTTTGAGCGTAAACAACAGAATAAATTAGATGCATTGAAATGTCTAGCTGGATCAATGTTGCCACCTTCACTTAAGCAAAAACACCACAGTGCCTGCCTGCTACACCCGCTGATATCGTGCCAAGACACTACTCAAGACTGCCCACCTTCAGCTGAGGCTTCTGCTTTTATTATGAGGCTTTTGACGTCATTGCTATGGCGCCACATCATACCTAGGTCAAAATTATGACGTGTCTTACCAGTCAAAATAATTCTCAAATATACGAAGTGTATAAATGGCATTCGGACTCCTTGTCAAATTGCTGATCATGGGATGAAAGAGCTAAAAACTTACAAAACTATCACTAGAAAAATGCTAAAATAAAAATCAGACAGAAGGTTGTTGTGCTTTATGTCGAATAATTCTGTTTGATCAGAGGAGCACTAAACGATAATTGGATTTTCTCCAAGCAAAGTATTACGAGAGTTATCGATTTATTTGTTTCGATGTTTTGATTTATCCATATAATCTCATTGAACACAGTTTCCAAGATAAAATTTAGGGAAGAAATTTCGAAATCTTCCACATTAAAAACAGGTCATAGACAAGGAGATGACTGTGTCCACCGCTTTTTAATATCGCTGTCGATTACGTCATGAGGATTTGCCACCTGAAATTAAAGCTGTAGAACAACAACCTAACAGGGGTTTGCATGTGATATAGCCATCTTAGTTGTTGACATCGAATAAGTTCGTGTCCAGGTCACCAGTCTCCAGATAATCGCCTTAGAAATAGGATTAAAGTATCCTTCGAGAAAACTGTGATCATGCGCCTATGAAAGTAAACTATGCGTAAAAAATCAAAAAGCTGACATACTTCTGTAGTTTAAATATCTTGCAGTAATCACTAAGCACAACGTAGGTGAGGAAGAAATGTGGCCAGTAAAAGAAAAAAACCCAGTCTCTTACCTGGTCAACGTATAATAAGAAATGTTTGTCAGTAGACACTAAGATCCAACACTATCAAACAGTAACATCCTGGAAGTCGTTTGTGCTTGTGAAACCTTGTTACAAATTAAAAATGAGAGAAGAACTGCTCAGCTCCTCAAACCTGAAAGAAAAATCACCAGAACTTACTTAAAGAAAATATACCAGGTCGGACGAATCTGGAAAATCCTTCCCAATTAAACTGTCTCTAAAGAGAATGGCCCAAAACTAGCGCAGTAAAGAACAAAAGAATCTGTTACTTCTTTCACATCTTGTAAATCCAGGGAATAGGATTTTAACTTGCGACGAGAAATCTTAAAAAGAAGACAATAGATTCGAAAATTCAGCAAAATCTTAATAGAGTTGAACTCCAGATCACAGACGAAGAGAACAGAGGTAAAATTAATACTTTTATTAAGGAACACAAATGTTCAGCAGAAGTGACACGTAGAAAGGCTGGAGATTTCATACGAATTGAGAAAACTGCGATCGAGAAGAATGAAACTGTGCTGGGCAGATCGCAAGAACCGAACAGAACAACCTTCAAACAAAAACTGGACGTGGAATGACTCAAGTTGTCCAATGTTGTCAGTAGAATTAATAATAATAGTAAAAATAATAATAACAAACATAGTCTTTGAAATGAAACTAGTTATCGATACAGAGGTATTTTGACATCGTGCTTCAACGGAAATAACACAGTTGCTTCAGAAGGTTTTCTAAAAATAAATTGTCAAACTTAAGATGAGCAGTCCTTTCGTATTGTACTTCGTGCGATTACTTCATGGAAGTTATCACTCACAAAAGCTATCCTGTCGCTGTGAATAGTACGTGGTTCTGACTTCCAGTACATGTTTGTAGTGTTAGACATAATTTCTAAAAAGGAAATGAAAAACAAAAAATTGAATTACAGCACGAGAGCTGATACGGTAAATACAAGTAAAGCTGTCGATATGGAAAGGGACGGAAAATTTAGAGCAATCTTATTTAGTGACCGAAAGTGTCCGTGGTATGTCACATCAGAACCAAATTTTATTACGTAAAATTCTAGGTTATACTTTACAAAGACGTTTTCATCTGAAGCAACCTATTAGGTGCTGGTCTAGGGGTCGCATTCGATCTCGGATTCACAACTGGAGCGGCGAATTCCATAGAAGTTCATCACAGCACTAACGCTTGCACGTCGTTACTCAACAGATCACCGCCCGTTCCGCGGAAAGTGGGCAACCTCGGCTTGTATTGTAAAGCAATTCAGTGAAGAAGTCTCCTTCGCTACCCATATTAGCAGTAGGACGACTCCGACTCGCTGTGCAATAAGTTTTAATTGGCGACCCTAAGTGGACGCTGTGACTGATGGAGGCAAGCCGGTCCCAGTCGACCTCAACGGATAAAGTTCCCGCTTATTCGTAATAGAACATAGCCATAAGGCATACACAGTTCCAACTTCGTAAAAAAATATAGTTAACACGGCTTATGCCCTATCATGCACACATTGACAGCCAGCTGCAGCTCAGTATTGCCGGCTCGGCACCTCAGCAGGTTCGATCAGGGGGCTGGCCACCATCTGTAATTTAAAAATAAAATTTTAAAAAAAATAAAAAAAACTGACTGAAGTTTTCAACGCTGAAACTGAAGAATTGTAATGGGACATCCGCACAGACCAAATGACGAAGAAAGACGGAGAACGAGGGGGGGAAAAGTGGTCAGCGTGACTGGCTGTCATGCGGAGGACTCGGGTTCGATTCCCGATAGTGCCAGGAAGTTTTACTTGGTTGAGAAGCTGGAACGGGATGTACTTGGCCTCGTGATGTCAGTTGAGAAGCTACCTGAATGAAACGTGGCGCCTCCAAGTCTGGAAAGACGACGAGGCCGGCGGATCACATGCTCCACTGTATCGCATTCAAGTGATATCCATTCCTGCTTTTTGCTTCGTTGCTACCACATGCAGTACATCCCAAGCGCGATTTGTGTCGTCATACAATATGGAGAAAAAAGTACTTATGATAATGTCAGAGTAGGGTACGACACGTGGAACAGAAGATAGCGAGTACAGACAAGAACAGAAGATGCGTTTTTGAACTGTGGTGCTTCAAAACACTACAGAAGATTAGGTATGCAGATCGCAAAACTAGCGAAAGAATACTGACACGAATCGGCGAGAAAACAAATTAATGGCATACCGTGAGTAAAAGTAGGGACAGGTTCAGAGGATTCATCCTGAGACACCAAGGGGTAGTTAACTTGATAATGGAGAGGAGTTTGGGCGGTAAAAATTGTTGAGCGTCCAACGCGTGGCTACAGTAAAACGGTTTAAGTGGATAAAGGTTGCAATAGCTGCGCACCGAGATTAGGAATCATGCTCGGGCGAGAGAATCGTGCACAACAGCACCAAACTATTCTTCGAACTAGGGACTACAACAACAGCACTTTACAAGTGATTTAAGCCATTCACAATAAAAATCTAATACATAGGGGGTGGACAAAAATATGTAAACACCGCGAGAAATGCGCGCTTGAACATACGTGCGGTTGCTAGCCAAACCTACAAGTTGCGTTGCCGCATTTCACGAGGGACGGCGTCCGTGCAGTGTCCTCAACGTGTCGCAGGTGCCTGTCGTGATGAGAACACAGTTCTGTGTAGTTGTGAATGCATTATATCGGAGCTAAGTGAGTTCGAACGTAGACCAATTATTGGTGTTCGTATGGTGGTGGTTCCGCAACCAAAGGAGCCGAAGTGTTTGGTATTCCAGGAGGCACAGTCTCGAAGATTTGTACCGCATACAGGGAAAGCGCGAAATCGTCAGCCGCTAAGTCACAACGAGAACGAATTTGTGGGTTGGGTGATGATGATGGATTGTCGTTGAAGAGGATTGTGACGAAAAATATCAGGAGGGTAGCTGCAAAACAAGAAAGAAAGAAGGGAGCTCTAGGTGTAGGAAATTGCAGGGCGAGATGAAATTCAAAAACCACTCATGACAGATGCAAATGCTCGTAACAGGAAAATTTGGTACCGTACTATGAGGTATGAGGAATGGAAGGTATTCATTTGGTGGGATGAGTCTTGTTTCACATTGTTTCCAGCTTGTGGTCGAGTTTACGCCCCGAGAGCGAAGCATGGCGGAGGTTCGGTGACAATATTTCGACAGCTATTTCGCGATATTCCATGGGCTGCATGGCTGCAAGATCTTGTTACTGCCAAGGATTATGTGACAATTTCGGCCGACTGGGTGCACCCATAGGGCTCCTGAAGACAAGATTAAATTAATTACGTCACGCGCAAAGGCATCTAAGCAGTGTTTCTTCCCGCGCTCCACACGTGAATAGAGCGGGAAAAAGCCCTAATAACTGGTACAGTGGGATGTACCTTCCACCATGAGCTTCGCAATGGTTCGCAGAGTATATTTGTAGCTAGCTGTAGTTTTTCTCTTCCGAATGGAGAGGCTATGTTTCAAGGCCACAGGGCCCCTTTTAACACAGATCTCGTCCCGGACTGGTTTTATGCGCACGATGGTGTATTGTCAAAAATCAAATGGTTCAAATGGCTCTGAGCACTATGGGACTTCACTTATAAGGTCATCAGAACTTAGAACTACTTAAACCTAACTAACCTAAGGACATCACACACATCCATGCCCGAGGCAGGATTCAACCTTGTGATCGTAGCGGTCGCGCGGTTCCAGACTGTAGCGCCTAGAACCGCCGGTGGTGAATTGTCGTTTTCTCCCCTGGCCATCACAGTTACCAGATCACAGTATTATTAAACCTTTGTGGTTCACTTTGGAGAGAAGGGTGCGTGAGCGATATGCCCCTCTATCAGCGTTACACTATTTTGCAGGAATAATAGTACAAGATTCCCTTAAAAAACCATACAGGACCTTTGTAAAGTACACATTCTGTCCAGTGAGGCGATCGGTTGGTTGTAAATGAACACACCTCTTACTCCCTCTCGTTAGAATCATGTCCGCTACCAACATGCAATGGACGAGACGACAATTTTAACAACTGTATCCCTTTTGCCATCTGTGTGGTTTTTATCATCTGTGTGTATTTTATCAACTGTGCGCATTTTATCAACTGGATTGCTTTCAAGACATGTAATCAGTGGGGAGTGCGTTTTACGCTTTGATTTAATGTAATGTAACATGATAATTTTATAGTTAAGTTCCACAAGGTCAGATGATGGCAGCATAAGACTATAGAAACCAGTCATCTTGGAGTAATAGAAGTGTCTCGACTACAATCGCGGTGTACAAAGTATGTTCATCTTCAACCATACAGGAGTCCGCAGCTCGTGGTCTAGTGGCTAGCGTTTCTGCCTCTGGATCACGGGGTCTCGGGTTCGATTCTGGGCCGGGTTGGGGATTTCCTCTGCCCAGGGACTGGGTGTTTGTGTTGTCCTCATCATTTCATCATCATCATAATTCGTGACAGTGGCCAGATTGGATTGTGCACAAATTGGACTGTGTAGAAACTGCTACCTTTGTTAGGGCGCTGATGACCGCGTATCTGAGCGCCCCACAAACCAAACATCATCATCAACCTTGCAGGTGCTGTATTTATCAATTCCGAGATGACTGGAAGCTGTTCCCGATGCAACGGTTTTCCTATAGCGTATTAAGCATGGTAATGTGTTTGCGGTGTTCCCATATTTTGGTCCACCTTCCCTGTAGTTTCAGTATGCTCTACACGACTGAAATTGGTATGAAAATAGCTCTCTCTCTCTCTCTCTTCTCTCTCTCTCTCTCTCTCTCTCTCTCTCTCTCTCTCTCTCTCTCTCTCTCAGACAGACAGAAGCCGGCCGTTGTGGCTAAGCGGTTCTAGGCGCTTAAGTCCTGAACCGCGCTGCTGCTACGGTCGCAGGTACGTATCCTGCCTCGGGCATGGACGTGTGTCAGGTCCTTCGGTTAGTTGCTTTAAGTAGTTCTAAGTCTAGGGTACTGATGACCTCCCGTAGTGCTTAGAGTCATTTTTCAGACACACACACACACACACACACACACACACACACACACACAAATTTGTTCAAATTGCTCTGAGCACTATGGGACTTAACTTCTGAAGTCATCAGTCCCCTAGAACTTAGAACTACTTAAACCTAACTAACCTAAGGACATCACACACATCCATGCCTGAGGCAGGATTCGAACCTGCGACCGTAGCGGTCTCGCCGTTCCAGACTGAACAGACTGAAGCGCCTAGAACCGCTCCGCCACAGTGGCCGCCCCCCCCCCCCCCCCCCACACACACACACACCATACAAAAGGCATTATTTTGTTTTCCTAAAAAAAATCTTTACCGTTACACATTATGAAAAAAAGAATAGAGATTACGGAAATCAGTATATGTGGAGAGTACGTGACGTGACGAATGAGACTGTACAGAGAACCATAGGCGGTCTTCGGTTCGTCACAATGTCCGCAGTCGGAAGTGTTTGGCATTTTCGTGGACAAATGATGCGTGAGCTTGTTGCATGGTAATTAATATCGGCCCCCGTTATTTTGCTGGCCAGCCACAGAGCTGGCCGTGCGATGAACAGTGCGCGGCGATGAGGCGTGGCTTTCATAATGGCGCGCCTGGGATTGACAGCCGCACCCCTTGGCGGCTAGCGAGAACCGATGGTTGTTTTTGTGCCGGCAGCGTGTGCGTTATTGAACCGGCGTGCCAACCGAAAACAGAAGCCCGCTCTCCATCATTTAAATTCATTGTTTTTGCATACTTACCGAAGCGCGGTGTTGTCGAAACGTGATTAACATTCCGCAACGCACGCCGAATGCAGCGGTTCTCGAGTTTCGCTACCGGAATCAGAATTTGAGACCCTATGGACCTTGCGGTTGCACTGTACAGATTTTAATGTCAGTAACATCTGTATTTATTTCTTTATATGTTTGGAAGAGAGAACGTCATCATCAGTTTTACTTCAAGCATTAGGCCTGTTTTCCTTTTTGTGTTGCGATTGAATCCTCCTATCCGGAGAGGTAACCTCTCTCCCCTCCAAAAAAATGGCTCGGAGCACTATGCGACTTAACTTCTGAGGTCATCAGTCGCCTAGAACTTAGAACTAATTAAACCTAACTAACCTAAGGACATCACACACATCCATGCCCGAGGCAGGATTCGAACCTGCGACCGTAGCGGTCACGCGGTTCCAGACTGAAGCGCCTTTAACCGCACGGCCACACCGGCCGGCTCTCTCCCCTCCTTTCTATATGTTCGTTCCGGGCTCTCTTATTTCCTTACTTTTACTGAGGACTTTAAATGTACTCAGTTCTTACATACTTTCCGAATTTCGAAATTTTTTCTGCTCTTTTGCATGCCATACCTGCTCTTAGAATTCTCATCTCCGTTCTTCGTCTAGGCGTTTGTTTATAACTGACAATTCACAATAGTATTTAATTGTTCAGGCAAGGACCGCAACTAAGTCTCTTGCCGAACGGGAATCTCTGCCATTCTGCGAGTGCAGAACGTTACATACGGAGATTTGGGCCGTTCCTGCAAACGTGCTGGCATAGCCTAAGTGATGAAAGCGACCCTGGCGTAAAGTGGGAAATCTGATTTCGACTCCCGCTGCGAGATCAATTTTCATATGTCGCCAATAAATCGTGCAGCTGGAAAATGTATCAGCAATTGGCTTTGTCTTTCTTCAACTCACCTTCTAAGGTCATTATTGCCTTCGTGTTCCTGAATTTCTCCGGAACCGAAACTGGTCTTCCCCAAGGTCGGCTTCCACCAGTTTTTGAAATGCTCTGTTAATAACTGGTGTCATTATTTTGCAACCATGAATTATTAGTAAACTGTTGGCTCGGTAGTATTCACACCTGTCATCGTCTGCTTTCTTTTGAAATGGAGTAGTTACACTACTGGCCATTAAAATTGCTACACCACGAGGATGACGTGCTATAGACCCGAAATTTAACTGACAAGAAGAAGATGCTGTGATATGCAAATAATTAGCTTTTCAGAGCATTCACAGAAAGCCGGTGGCGACACCTACAACGTGCTGACATGAGGAAAGTTTTCAACCGATTTCTCATACGCAAACAACAGTTGACAGGTGTTGCCTGGTGAAACGTTGTTGTGATGCCTCGTGTAAGGAGGAGAAATGCGTACCATCACGTTTCCGACATTGATAAAGGTCGGATTGTAGCCTATCGCGATTGCGGTTTATCGTATCGCGACACTACTGCTCGCGTTGGACGAGATCCAATGACTGTTAGCACAATATGGAATCGGTGGGTTCAGGAGGGTAATACGGAACGCCGTGCTGGATCCCAAGGGCCTCGTATCACTAGCAGTCGAGATGACAGGCATCTTATCCGCATGGCTGTAGCGGATCGTGCAGCCACGTCTCGATCCCTGAGCCAGCAAGTGGGGACGTTTGTAAGACAACAACCATCTGCACGAACAGTTCGACGACGTTTGCAGCAGCCTGGACCATCAGCTCGGAGACCATGGCTGCGGTTACCGTTGACGCGTCATCACAGACAAGAGCGCCTGCGATGGTGTACACAACGATGAACCGGGGTGCACGATGGCAAAACGTCATTTTTTCGGATGAATCCAGGTATCTCTTTACATCATCATGATGATTGCATCCGTGTTTGGCAACATCGCGGTGAGCACACATTGGAAGCGTGTATTCGTCATCGTCATACTGGCGTATCACCCGGCGTGATGGTATGGGATGCCACTGGTTACAAGTCTCGGTCACCTCTTGCTCGCATTGACGGCTTTTTGAACAGTGGACGTTACATTTCAGATGTGTTTCGATCCGTGGCTCTACCCTTCATTCGATTCCTGCGAAACCCTACATTTCAGCAGGATAATGCACGACCGCATGTTGCAGGTCCTGTACGGGCCTTTCTGGATACAGAAAATGTTCGACTGATGCCGTGACGAGCATATTCACCAGATCTCTCACGAACGGAAAACGTCTGGTCAATAGTGGCCGAGCAACTCGCTCGTCACAATACGCCAGTCACTACTCTTGATGAACTATGGTATCGTGTTGAAGCTGCATTGGCAGCTGTACCTGTACACCCCATCCAAGCTATGGTTGGCTCAATGCCCTGGCGTATCAAGGCCGTTATTACGTCCCGAGGTGGTTGTTCTGGGTACTGATTTCTCAGGATCTATGCACCCACATTGCGTGAAAATGTAATCACATGTCAGTTCTGGTATAATATATTTGTCCAATGAATATGCGTTTATCATCTGCATTTCTTCTTGGTGTAGCAATTTTAATGGGCCAGTAGTGTACATTCCTCTTCAAGTCAGAGGACGTTCCACCTCTCTCATACATCTAGGTTAGGTACCACTCGGCGCTGAGCCCTCGCCCAACAGTCCCATTGCGGCAAAAGATCGAATAACTGGCGCCAGGAAAAGTTTCTTTAAAATGTAAATTTCCCCGCTGCATTATGTATGCTAACGACGACTCGTTATTTCGAGAAAATAAATGTGCCCACGCAGTTCTCGCGACGCCTTTTCCGCGCTGAAAGCTATCATTAAGCCTTCGCGCGCCAGCGCCACGCGCCTCGATCGTGCAGCGACGCAAAGGCGGGCATCCGCCGACGGCCTCTCGGGTTGGGTTTCACTCAGCGCGCTCCGGTAAAAGAGGCTGCGTCCGCGCCGGCGAAAGCGGGGCCTGCCCTTGCGCCAGCTGGTATTTATTCCGTCCCGAGGCGCTCGCTGGCGAATTTTTAATACAACCAGGCCAGTAGCTGGTAGAAGCCAACGGCAAGGAAACCGATACGAGGCAGCGTCTCCAGGGGAATCCTAACAGCACGTTGAAGCTCCCGCGTCGCTTATTTAAGGATTCTCGGCGAATGGTAGTATACAGAGTAACTATGAGGGGAGGTCAATAAGTAACGCAACACTGTGAAGTTTGGAAGCTAGGAGACGAGGTACTGGCAGAACTGAAGCTGTGAGGACGGGGCGTGGGTCGTTCTTGGGTAGCTCAGATGGTAGAGCACTTGCCTGCGAAAGGCAAAGGTCCCGAGTTCGAGTCTCGGTTTGGCACACAGGTTTAATCTGCCAGAAAGTTTCTTAACGCAACACACTTTTTTTCTCGACCAACTGCGGTTGAAAAAATGCGGAATTTGTTTTGTGACAATCGCGGAATGTTCCCATTTCAGCCTCTATAGTTTAATGAAGTTCCGATAGGTGGCGGCGCTGTACGTAGCTTTCTAAATGGCATCTGTAATGGAGGAGCATTCAAAGCAGACGGCTGTTATTCAGTTTCTTTTGGCGGAAAACCAGAGCGTCGCAGATATTCGTAGGCGCTTGCAGAATGTCTACGGAGAGCTAACAGTGAACAAAAGCACGGTGAATCGTTGGGCGAGGGGTCAGTCACCATCGCAACAAGGTTGCGCAAACCTGTTTGACCTCTCTCGTGTCGGCCGACCGCACACAGCTGTGACTCCTGCAGTGTTGGAACGTGCGGACTCTCTCACTCGAGGTGACGGACGGATCACAAACACCTCGCTGCGCAAGTGGCCAAGCAGTGCACACATTTACGACGAGCTCAATGTGAGTCCAGTCGACTAGGAAATCAAAGAACATACCGGAAAACTGGTAGGAAAAATTAACTGCCTCAGACCTATAGGAGTGCAGCTGCAAGATGTGGTAGTAGTTGAACCTGCTAACTGGCATAAAGTAAGAGTACCTTTGTCCATGATTAGAGACTAAATAATTAGAGGATAAACAGTT
Source organism: Schistocerca piceifrons (assembly GCF_021461385.2). Classification (NCBI taxonomy): domain Eukaryota; kingdom Metazoa; phylum Arthropoda; class Insecta; order Orthoptera; family Acrididae; genus Schistocerca; species Schistocerca piceifrons. The sequence continues at coordinate 351,519,323 of NC_060138.1, read as the reverse complement.
CTGGTACATATGACTTGTTTGGAGATCATACCCAATGTCCACCAAAAGGGAATGAAAAGGACCCCAACTAAGAAAATGTAACGTTCCACTGAGAGTCCAGCCTCCAGAGGAAACAGTACTTTGACACCACACACCCACACACACACACACACACACACACACGCACACGCACGGTGGAACATGACTTCGGCTGTTGCCAGTCTCCACAGCGGTTGTTGCCGGTATAGGAATCCTGATGATGCCCTTGTTTCTCTATTCAAGCAGCTTCTCATTTGGTGTGGCTGAATGAAACCCATTCGAGACCTTCGTACCTCAGAAAAATCCGAGTAGGTACCGGGAATAGAACCCTGGTATTTCCGAATCGAAAGCAGCGCCTATAACCATTTGTCTAAGGGGGCGGAAAGTTAATAGGTAACTTCACAATCTAAAAAAACTAAAAAAAATCGTCCCGGACAGGCCATGAAGGCCCAACGGTACCGACCGGCCGCCGTGTCATCCTCAACCCATAGGCATCACTGGATGCGGATGTGGAGGGGCATGTGGTCAGCACACCGCTCTCCCGGCCGTATGTCAGTTTCCGAGACCGGAGCCGCTACTTCTCAATCAGGTAGCTCCTCAGTTTGCCTCACAAGGGCTGAGTGCACCCCCGCTTGCCAACAGGGCTGAGTGCACCCCGCTTGCCAACAGCGCTCGGCAGACTGGATGGTCACCCATCGAAGTGCTAGCCCAGCCCGACAGCGCTTCACTTCGGTGATCTGACGGGAACCGGTGTCAACACTGCAGCAAGTCCGTTGGCCAACTTCACAATCTAAGGTCAAGAATAATCAAGAGTGGACGGTACTCGATTCTTACATTACCGGATCATAATAACAATAAATGTTTCTTTTCGTGTATTTACAGCAAGTGGAAACAATTGAGTAAAAGAAAACTTCATTATGCATTTTGCTTCATTAAAATTTATGGCTTATATTAGATTGGTGCACAAGTTCGTAGCGTCTTTGTTTTGCATGTTAGTATTCGACTTGCTATGGGTTTATTTAGAGATTGTCATTTTTAATTTGCAGTTCACTATTGCTATTTGAGTTTACGTGTTGTCATTTGGAGATGGTGAGTGAAACTGTGGACGCTAGGCAATGAGTGTCAGGTGGAGAAATTGGAACATTTCCTTCTTCTGTTTGAGTTAAATAGAGGAATAACAGCAGCGGAGGCAGCAAGAAACATTTGCGCCGTGTATGGGGAAATGCTCTTGGACACAGTACGGCAAGAAAACTGTTTTGTACCTTGGAGGAGGATGGTTCTGAGGTTAGTGACCCCACGTTCAGGAAGGACTTCGGGATTTGATGAAGATCATGCAAAAGCATTAATACACAGTGATCCACGTTAGTGTACTCGAGAACTGGCACATCATTCCACCATCGTGTGACATTTACATGCAATGGGCAAGGATCAAAATTCGAATGGATGGGTACTGCATGCTCTAACCTAGAATCACAAACATCAAAGGGTTGCCATATGTGCGTCTCTACTTGATCGTCATCAATTGGATCGACAACAATACCGACCATTCCTGTCCTGTTTCGCTACTGGTGAGGAGAAATGGCGTCTTTATGTAAACATGGGGAAAAGAAAGGATTGGTTGAGCCCAAACTCCCCATACAAAGACCTGCGTGCGTCCACAGAAGATAATGTTATGCGTCTGGTGGGACTGCGACGGCGTGGTGTACTACGAATTGCTTCCGCGAGGTGTAGCTATCACTGCTGACATTTACTGTCAACAACTGAGACTTCATGCAGACGCAGTCCGAGAACAACGACCAGGAAGACTGAGTGAAGTGATACTACTCCACGATATCGCCCGCGCGCGTTGTGCTAAACTGACAAAAAACACCGTACAGGATTTGGGTTGGAATGCATTCCACACCCATCTCACTGATCTTGCGCGCTCACATTTTCACCTTTTCCGCTCTCTATCGAACAGCCTTCAACGAACTTCGTTTCCGGTTGAAAATACGATCCGAACATGACTCGACTAGTTCTTCACCTCAAAACCAAATGGCTCCTACAGCTGTGGAATCAAAAAGCTACCCCAGAGTTGCAGACTGCTGTAAATAGTGAAGGATGCTCTCTAAGGCTGTTCGCAGTTGATGCGGTTGTCTATAAGATAGAAGCAACGCCAGAAGACAGTAACGATTTGCGGAATGACTTTCAGAGAATTGATGAATGGTGCAGGCTCTGGTATTTGACTTTGAACGGGAATAAAAGTAACATACTGCGCATACCCAGGAAAATAAGTCCACTACTGTATACCTACACTATTCATGACAAACCGCCTGGCCGGCCGGAGTGGCGAGCGGTTCTAGGCGTTACAGTCTGGAACCGCGCGACCGCTACGGTCGCAGGTTCGAATCCTGCCTCGGGCATGGATGTGTGTGATGTCCTTAGGTTAGTTAGGTTTAAGTAGTTCTAAGTTCTAGGGGACTGATAACCTCAGAAGTTAAGTCCCATAGTGCTCAGAGCCATTTGAACCATTTTAACAAACCGCTGGAAACAGTACCTGCTATAAAGTATCTAGGAGTAACTATCCGAAGCGATCTTATGTGAAATGACGAGGTGAAACAAATGGTGAGGAAAGTAGATACCAGACTCAGGTTCATAGGAAGAATCTTAAGGAAATGTAACTCATCCACGAAGGAAGTGGCTTATAAGACGCTTGTTCGACCCATTCTTCAGTATTGTTCCTCTGTCTGGGATCATTACCGGATAGAACTGATAGAAGAGAGAGAAAAGATCCAACGAAGAGCGGCACGTTTCGTGACGGGATCGTTTAGGCGGAACGAGGGCGTTACGGAGATGCTCGTCAAACCCCACTGGCATACGTTGCAAGAGAAGCGTTGTGCATCACAGAGAGGTTTATTATTGGAATTTCGAGAGAGCACGTTTCGGGAAGAGTCGGGCAACAAATAACTTCCCCCTATATACCTCTCGCTTAATGACCAAGAGGTGAAAACACGAGAAATTAGAGGCAATACAGAGGCTTACCTACAATCATTCTTCCCATGTGATATTCGCGAGTGGAATAGCGTTGGAGGGCTTAGTGAGTGGTACAAAAGTACCCTCCGCCACACATCATTAGGTGGCTTGCGGAGTATGATGTAGAGAAATCTAGCAACACACCTCGATTGAACGCCCGTGTAAAGTGCACAATTCAAACAGTTTGGAAGAAAATAATGTCCTATAGAAGCGTGAATTTTCGTCCTGCAACAGAGTGTTCGCTTGTTTGAAACTTGCTGGCAGATTAAAATTGTGTGCCAGATCGGGACTCGAACCTGCAATCTTTGCTTGCGGGGGCTGAGCTACCCAAGCACTACAAAGTACCCGCACTCACATCGTCACTTCCGTCAGCCGCTCTTCTAACACCTTCCAGACTACACAGAAGTTCTCCAGCACACGTTTGGAGGACAGAAGAAGTATTGACGCCAGTGAAGCTGTTAGAGCAGATCGTAACTAGTGCTTCGATAGCTCAGTCGATAGAGCTTTCGTCCACGAAAAACAAAGACCACAGGTTTGAATACCGCCCCAACACACAGTTTTAATGTGCCAACAAATTTCAACATTGAGGTTGTTGGAAACAAATGTCTCTGACAGCGAGAATACCTGACAGGAGATACTTTGCGGCCTCGACTGGCACCTCGTAGATACGGGAAGTGGGGTTAGAGCATGTCAGTGAGCTAGCCTCGAAAAACGATTTCTCCCTCTCCACCTTTCAGAGAACGCCTGTGCAAATTGAGCTAGGCTTCGATCATTTTTTAACCACAAACGTGCACAAAACTCCAGCCATCTGCAGCACATTACTAGAGTTCTCTGCCTCAACCCCAGTACCACTGCCCCTTTAAGATTAACACCTACATGTTGGTTAAGTTTGCCTACACTGCATTGTTATCAGTTACGAACGTAATCACCGTATTACATCGTGAAAACAACGATTCATAATACATTGACAAAATTACATTCCACAACACATTCGACTTCGTACTTTCGACTCAGTTGTTTCCAGCCTAGAGTCATGTATTTTAGATTGATACGTCTGCCCTTCTCTCCTATCCATATAAGTTTGTACCATCGTCGTGCGATAACCTATTTACAGGGTGAAGAAAAATTCGCACTCTCGGACTTCGCAGCGCGATTCCTCACATACTGGCAATACAACAATGTATGTCACAAAATTTCGTCCTGCACATATTTCGGCCAGTAAATGGTCGTTAAAGATCGACAATATGGCAACACTGCAATCACACCTACGGTAACTATCTCTGTCAGGATATAGCAGTAGTGCTGTGCAATCAGTTTAGTGGCTAGCGTTTTGGGTTAGCATGCAGGAGGCCAAGGACTCGATTCTGGGTCGTGGGTTATTTGTTTTTATTTGCTAAAAGTTGTCGGCGTGGTACGGTATCTGGCTTCTTAATCGTCGTGCAGCTATTACTGTGGGTCTTCTATAAAACATTTGCAGCTACGTATAACGATCGCAGAAATGGAAGTACAATCATTTTCATTCGTCAACTTTTAAAGAAAACTTTTGAATGATGTAGACGACTTGTTTCGCACCACTGCATCTACTAGATTCAAACCTTTTTTCTCTGTACGCTCCCCCTACGGTCCCATCGATTAATACCAACTATTATTCTTGCCACGTTCTGGTCCATTATAGTGCATTGGGGCCTTGCGTCACCAGTACAGCTAGCAACGTGCTTTACAAATAATTCCTGGGAACCATTAGCATTTAGCAAATAAAAGCAAATATGCCTCAATCCAGAATCGAACCCTGGACTTCCTGCATGCCAAACCAAAACACTATGCACTGTACCAACTGCACAGCACTACACGTCATTACAGTGTTGCCGGATTGCCAGTCTTTAACGTTCATTTACTGCCCGAAATATGCGCAGGACGAAATTTTGTGACAGGCATTTTTGTTTTGCCAGTATGTGAGGATCGCGCTGCGAAGTCCCGAGTGCGCGAATTTTTTCTTCATCCTGTATAAAAGTATCGGTAATTAAAAAAAAAATGTTGTGTATGTGTAAATGGTTGTGTCTTGTGATTCTAGAAGAGTTAATATTCTATATGATGTATCTGTCTATTTAATATATTACAAAATTTCACTTAAGTCCCCCTCGATATCGCTTCGCTGAAGGACTTCGACGTTCTCCGGTTACTAACAGGCGGAAATCGATCGAAAATTTGTGTTGTGCTATTTCACGATGCGTTTAGGGCCATTTGGATCCATTAGCAGGTGTAATTTGCTTGCTCACATACCTACGTTCGTTCTTCAGCGGGACTAATTCGTGCAAATGTTCGCTGTTGTTCGCAACAAGGCCCGTGCGTAAAGCCATGGAAAAGGCGATTAACAGGAGAGGGCAGTAGTGTAGGGTAAATCGAGAAAAGCATAAGCTAAGCTTACGGAAAAGATATAAGAAAAAGACTAGTATTTCAAATTACAAAGGTGGTCGACAGATGGGCTTGCTTGTGCTACAACAGAAGACTAGTAAAGTTCACACCAGCTCTAAGGGCGTTGCCATTGTGCGGCATCGTGACGTCCTTGTTACTGCATAAATTTTGAAAGACCATTGATCCGAGCTAAAAGCGTTACTCGGGTGATGGGTTCTATTTTCTCAGCTGCTGGAGGCCGATAATGGATGCGGCAAGTCTCGCTGAAACCTTTCTCTCCGAGTGTGCGGATTAAGGCCTGAATTTAAAGAGCTACTGTGTAGCTCGATAACCTGGTGGGTACCAGGCTACAAATTCAAAGGTGCGCTGCTCACACTACGGTTGGTCACAGGATATTTTGTTTCACTTGTCGCTTCTTTCATCCGTGCGATGACTTCTTTATATGAAGAAGCCAAATTGTATTGTTGTTCAGAATTCGTAAGTCAGCTCAAAAGTTGGCGGAAGACAAGGGCATAACACCTTCAACAGGACCCTGTCGGCCGGCCGGTGTGACCGAGCGGTTCTAGGCGCTTCAGTCTGGAACCGCGCGACCGCTACAGTCGCAGGTTCGAATCCTGCCTCGGGCATGGATGTGTGTGATGTCCTTAGGTTAGCTCAGTTTATGTAGTTCTAAGTTCGGGGGGACTGATGACGTCAGATGTTGAGTCCTTTAGTGTTCATAGCCATTTGAACCATATGAGGACCACGTCTAGTAAAGAACTGCGGTGTTCAAAACAACCTTCCGGTTGAGGATCATTTAACATCTTTTTTGCCGTCCATTCGCACAGAGTATACCAGGCCACAACTTACAATTTTTCGTTCCACCTCTTGCGTCGTTTCCATTTAACACCATGTCCGCCCCCGGTAGCTGAATGGGTTCAACACCAACCAACGGCTCCATGCAATTGGACTAGTGGACACTCCATTATGCCCGAAATGTCGCCAAGTGGATGACGACCATCACCGCTTAACTTGTATTGCGGTGGAGGACGTCTGACTCCTAGGAAGACAGATGGTAGCTTGCTACCTCCGTGTGATCCCGCAACATATTACACCTGCTTCCTTCTTACATCCGGACAGTGACTACCTTCCGGTGACTAAATCACAGTCGATCATCTGGGTCAAAGGTTGGACGATCGCGTACCTCTATGGGGATGCTGCCAAGTCGCGGCTTGAGTTTTGGTATTTCTTGCAGCATGCCCACATTGAGGTTCATAGACGGTCACACTATCGGAAAACTTTTGCCAACTATCTTCAGGCAGTCTTCCTTGACCCACCACGCAGTTGGGATGTGCCGGGTGCAGTTGGTGTGCACATTTGACAGCTGATAATGAACCTCACGCTTCTCTCTCCACTCAATATGTAATGCACACACTATACCATGAAATGATCTACACGTCCTTTTAACAGAGTGATCTTTATTGAAAATAAATTTTTAAAAAATTTCTGTTCCTTTAAATTTGTGAAAAAAAAAATTAATAAGAAGTGATCAGCGCGACAGACTGTCAATCCTAAGGGCCCGGGTTCGATTCCCGGCTGGGCCGGAGATTTTCTCCGCTCAGGGACTGGGTGTTGTGTTGTCCTAATCATCATCATTCCATCCCCATCGACGCGCAAGTCGCCGAAGTGGCGTCAAATCGAAAGACTTGCACCCGGTGAACGGTCTACCCGACTGGAGGCCCTAGTCACACGATGTTTTTTTTTTAATTTAACATCATTTATAGAAGATTACATAATTTTGAAAGCAGAAAAAACAACGCTTTGCTGTGCTAAAACATTTGGCAAACTGTGAACTGATGAATAACTTAATATAAATTTACCGGTAAAGACTAATGCACTCCCAGAACATTTGCATTGCATATGTGACATATCCTCACTGCCATACACGAAAGACCTCTTCGCGCAGTTTTTGCTCACCACATCTATTTAGCGAAAATGGGAATAACTCTTGTGCTTGTCGAAGAAAGCAACATATGGGGAAGTTTACCTCAGATGCAAAAGCGATTTGCTCTAAAAGAACAATAATGTAAAGAGCTCATGTGATCGAAAGGAAAACACACCGTCTGGAGTTTCGGCCATATGTCACGATATTTGTTCTATATTTTCCGGCATGTATATAACTCAGAGGAGTGAGGATTGATTACTTCAGCAGCCATTTCAACTACTTGCCACACGCAAAAAATGTGAGACAGTCAGAAACTTCTGATTATTCCCCTTCTGTATAACACAGACAGAAAAAGTACTTGTCCGTTTGATGTAATGTTCAAAAAAATCTTGTTTTTCTCGTGCCCCATGTAGTCAGACGGTACGTTGGAAGATATGGTCGTGGGTGTATTGCTCACTGTACGTATCAGTGTTATCAACATGTCTGTCAAGGCCTTTGCCAAATACTTTTTGCAGACACAGTAACAAAATAATCTTAAGTAGTAGCTGTTAGCATTAATGATCTGTTTGGTCATTTATTTTTCTCCGATGAAAGTCGGGAAATTAAGTGCTTAAATTCAGAGATAGCCACAGTTTCATAATTGGGAACGTATGAGGCTTGTTTTTCACTCACATCTACGCACTGTCACACATAATGCTATATGCTGTAGCAGTGAGAGCATACAATCAAATTACAACCATGTTTTCCTGAAGATATAGGTCGATTTCATAGTGATCTTGTGGAAGCTATTTCGGATTGATAGTGGTACGACGTTGTTCGAAATTCTCTATTTGAAACGCACAGCAAGAGAGCGTAAATAAAAATATTTCTGTTCCACTAAAATCCTTCTGGTGTATGACCGCGTCATACGTTGTAAAATTGCTCATGTTTCAGCTGCTATTCCGCTCTATCTTCATCAGTGATCCTGATGAAAACTGCCTAGAAGCAGCCAAAACGTGAGTAGTTATATCACTTATGCCACGTTTAAACACTCAGAAGATTTCTGTTAATATACCCTTTGACAGTGACAGCCCATACTCTCACATCATTTTTGTTTTCAGTACAAGTGAAATGCTACTGAACAAATAGTCCAGCATTTCCATAAACTGACGTGCGTCAGCATAAATAAGCTCAATGATGAGTTGTGAACGAATGTGACCTGTATTGGGTGGTGGTAAGGTGGTCTTTTGAAAGAGCTACCACGTTGAGACACCGACGTCTACAAATCTTATATGCAATTCAAGAACTTTAGCTTATATTGCAAATGCGCTGATGAACCAAAGCATTATGGCCACCATCCACCGCGATATTGAATCTTGCCGGTGACCTTGCGGGCACGTGACGCACTAAGGAAAGCACACTGGCGTCTAAAACGTAGGGACAAAATTAACTTTCGCGTGATGCGTCACTGCCAAGTAACATAGCTCGATGAAACTTGAACCATACATAAAAAGAACTGCCGCAGTATATCACAGAACTGAAAGACATAAGCAATGAGACGAACTTTGCCGGCCGCTGTGGCCGAGCATTTATAAGCGCTTCAGTCTGGAAACGAGCGAGTGTAACGGTCGCTGGTTCGAATCCTGCCTCGGGCATGGAAGTGTGTAATGTCGTTAGTTTAGTTACGTTAACTAGTTCTAAGTTCTAGGGGGCTGATGACCTCAGATGTTAAGTCCCATAGTGCTCAGGGCCATTTGAACGTTTTTTTTTTTTTTTTTTTTTTTTTTTTTTTTTTTTTTTTTTTTTTTAGGCGAACATGAATTCAAAGACGGTTTATGACAGTCGCCTGGACATTGAAATACACTCCTGGAAATGGAAAAAAGAACACATTGACACCGGTGTGTCAGACCCACCATACTTGCTCCGGACACTGCGAGAGGGCTGTACAAGCAATGATCACACGCACGGGACAGCGGACACACCAGGAACCGCGGTGTTGGCCGTCGAATGGCGCTAGCTGCGCAGCATTTGTGCACCGCCGCCGTCAGTGTCAGCCAGTTTGCCGTGGCATACGGAGCTCCATCGCAGTCTTTAACACTGGTAGCATGCCGCGACAGCGTGGACGTGAACCGTATGTGCAGTTGACGGACTTTGAGCGAGGGCGTATAGTGGGCATGCAGGAGGCCGGGTGGACTACATCCAGCATCTCTACGATCGTCTCCATGGGAGAATAGCAGCCTGCATTGCTGCGAAAGGTGGATATACACTGTACTAGTGCCGACATTGTGCATGCTCTGTTGCCTGTGTCTATGTGCCTGTGGTTCTGTCAGTGTGATCATGTGATGTATCTGACCCCAGGAATGTGTCAATAAAGTTTCCCCTTCCTGGGACAATGAATTCACGGTGTTCTTATTTCAATTTCCAGGAGTGTAGGTGGGATACGGCGTTTAATAGGGTATGCGATCACCACGGACGCAATGCAATGCACTGTAATGCGCTCCTATGGTAACCACAATGCAGGTAAGGTGTCTTTGTAGTAGGGTATTCCATTCCACCGCCAACGCGATTGACAAACGATGGATGGCAGCGTGTGGACGGGCGTACGTCTCTGAAAAGCATTCCTCACCTGCTTGGTGGAATGGGTAGACCAGTCCATTCGGCAAACTAACTCTCGTTCCAAAAGCTGCTTCATCTGCACTGTTCGACGCGGTCGCCCATTGTCCATAAAGATGAAGTCCAGGGGCGAGTGCACCTCTCAAGAGACGCACGTGAGGAAGGAATACAGAGTCACAATAGCGTTGACTAGTGAGTGTACCGTGTTCGCAGATTTGGAGGTAAACACCTGAACCACCATTATGATCGACAATGTTCCTGGTGTACTACATGTTTCTACCTCTCGCCATTTGAGAGTAAGTCCAGAATCATTACTCGGACTTAATCTGCTCTCGTCCGAGAAGAACACGAGAGCCCGCTCCTCCTTGGTCCATTCCCTACTCTCTTGACACTATTGTAAACGGTGTAGCCGAACTGGTCATCGGCCAAAATCGCCGTGCTACACCGAAGCGTGAGGCCGCGTGCCTTCATTCCTATTAAATGTGGTTGCAGTTATTGTTTGACGTCGAACCATGTCTGTTGCACATTGTAGCGGTCATCTGCCGCTGTAGGTGACCTTGGTCGACTGCCACCTCGCCTTCTGGAAGCAGTGCTTGTGGTTCGGAACGCTTACCATACGCGTGAAACAAAGCAGCGAGCTGTGAGCCATACTAAACTCCTAAGCTGTACTTTTCACACTTCATCCTTCTTCAAGTCTTCCGGTGATTCTTCTACGTTTGAAATCACCAATATTTCGTCACCGGGCCATATTGTAATGAACGTGCACCGTAACTGCTTGTTGATTGACACACACTGTCTATTCCTGTTCCTTCCACTGGTTCCCATTACGGGACAGTCGTATTTGACGCTGCAGTCACACTGATCGCATGCAGTGTGACGTCAGCTTTCTGTGCACGAGTGGGAAACCACTGGCAACATGCTCCCGCACTTTCATTCATTTCCATGGGGGTAGTTAATATGTTATAGTACTTTACCCATCTCGTCTTTAAGTTTTGCAGTGCAGTGTATATAAGCGGAGCAAAAACGAATGGGGTATCATTGTACCGACTGTATGGGCCGCAAATGAAGAAATCCACTGACATAAGTGTCTTTGACAATGAACAGACTGCCGGCCGCTGTGGCCGAGCGGTTCTAGGCGCTTTAGTCTGGAACCGCGCTGCTGCTACGTTCGCAGGTTCGAATCCTGCCTCGGGCATGGTTGTGTGTGATGTCCTTAGGTTAGTTAGGTTTAAGTAGTTCTAAGTCTAGGGGGACTGGTGACTTCAGATGTTAAGTCCCATAGTGCTTAGAGCCATTTGAACCATTTGAATGAGCAGACTGGGCCTGCGACTGGGAACGAGCATTTGCGAAACACTGAAGTTGATCGGCTGTTCGCGTGCTACTGTCGTGAGAGACTATGGAAAGTGTTGAATGGGTAGTGAAACGAAGAGTAAGCGACAAGGTGTTGAACGTCTAAGGTGCAGGAAGAAGTGGTTCGGAGCACACTGGCGCTCATTGTTGAAAATAGAACTCCACAGTAGACGACTCCTGCGTGTAACCATTCTCAACCAATGACACTGTCAGTTTTCCCCCCAAAAATGCTGGCCGCTAGGGATAGTAACGTGCTATAGTGGACATTCAACTTGGCTTACGTGGGATCTGTTGCACTAACCGAAGGCACGATGTGAGCTGTAGACTACATAAATATTATTGCGGTCCACTTGCATTCCTTCATGCTTGACGTTTTCCCCGGCACCGATTCCGTCTTCCAGCAGGATAATTGTCCCTGTTAGACGACTAGAAACGTGTTGCAGTGGTTTGATGAACAAGATAGTGAACTGAAGTTTATGTCTAGGCCACTAAATTGGCCTAATCAGAACCCAGTGGAACAGATACGAGACAGTCAATCAGATGTCAGCCCTGCATCTACATCTACATCTGCATCCATACTCCGAAAGCCACCTGCCGGTGCGTGGCGGAGGGTACTTTGAGTACCTCTATCGGTTCTCCCTTCTATTCCAGTCTCGTATTGTTCGTGGAAAGAAAGATTGTCGGTATGCCTCTGTGTGGTCTCTAATCTCTCTGATTTTATCCTCATGGTCTCCTCGCGAGATATACGTAGGAGGGAGCAATATACTGCTTGACTCCTCGGTGACGGTACGTTCTCGAAACTTCAACAAAAGCCCGTACCGAGCTACTGAGCGTCTCTCCTGCAGAGTCTTCCACTGGAGTTTATCATCTCCGTAACACTTTCGCGATTACTAACGAAGCATGCTGCTATCCGTTGGATCTTCTCTATCTCTTCTATCAACCCCATATGATACGGATGCCGCACTGGTGAGCAATATTCAAGCAGTAGGCGAACAAGCGTACTGTAACCTACTTCCTTTGTTTTCGGATTGCATTTCATTAGGATTCTTCCAATGAATCTCAGTCTGGCATCTGCTTTACCGACGATCAACTTTATATGATCATTCGATTTTAAATCACTCCTAACGCCTACTCCCTGATAATTTATGGAATTAACTGCTCCCAGTTGCTGACCTGCTATATTGTAGCTAAACGATAAAGAATCCTCCTTTCTGTGTGTTCGCAGCACACTAAACTTGTCTACATTGAGATTCAATTGCCATTCCCTGCACCATGCGTCAATTCGTTGCAGATCCTCCTGCATTTCACTACAATTTTCCATTGTTACAACCTCTCGATATTCTACAGCATCATCCGCAAAAAGCCTCAGTGAACTTCCGATGCTTTCCACAAGGTCTTTTATGTATGTTGTGGATAGCAACGGTCCCACGACACTTCACTGCGGCACACCTGAAATCACTCTTACTTCGGAAGAGAACCCAGTCTACTGGTGTGGGAGTGTTCCACAGACCAATGTTGAAAACAACGACACACCGCTGATATATTGTGCCCAACACGGCAGCAATCCATCGATACGTGCATCAAGCTTCTGAGAGCAAACCATGGCCCGTAATTTGCAGCAATTGCGTGATCTGTGTCTCATACATCCAGAAACGTACCAAGAACTTGTCGAATCCATACCACATATAATACTTCTGATACTGCATTCCTTAGGTGGACCAACACACTATTAAGCAGATGGCTATTATATTTTGGCTCGTCAGAGTGTTAAGGTCATTGGTGCATGACCATAGTCCAAACAACTATATGAATTCGACACAGTAGGACATTTCTGTATATCAGCAGTTACATTGTTTGCGGAACGTATGTGATGCAATGCACGCTGCCGGAAAGAAAGGCAACATCCTCAAGGACTGTGTTTAGTGGCATACTGAGGGGCTGTAGTGTAGTGATTCATTTGTCACGGTCAACGGCGATCACATAGCGCTCAGGAGGACTGTTTAGACTCTGCAGGCAGTAACTGTGCTCGGTTTAGAGGCGAACATTGTTTTCAGTATTCATTCTACGATACACCATGCCCGACCGAAGAGCACAAACCCCTGTTGTACAGCTTTAGTTATTTGAACGAGGTTGGATTTTGATCCTCTCAGAAGCTTGATGGGCGTATCGATGGATTGATGCCATGTTGGACACAATACATGGGTAGTGTGTGGTTGTTTTCAACATTGGTCTGTGGAACAGTCCCACACCAGTAGACCAGTTTCTGGATGTCTGCGTAGAGCAGATGCATGTCGAGATCGACGCATGCGTACAGCGATGGCCGACCGAACATCATTCAGGGACGAAATCTTGGCACATGTTCCACCTGCTGTGGCGTCAGGGACGATTGGGGACCGTCTGATTGCAGTGGGATTAAGATCACCTCTGCCTTTTGCCAGGCTACCATTGACACCACTACATCGGCAAGCGTGGTTGCTCTGGTCTCTTAAAAGAGTTGACTGGAGATTGGAATGGCGGCCTGTCGCACTTAGTGATGATAGCAGGTTATGTTTGTAGGTGAATAATGGACGTACACGTGTATGGCATAAACTTGGCAGGCTGCCTATTCCAGAGTGCATTCGACCACGACACACAAACCTATCACAGGTGTGGAAGACCATTAATTACAGCTCGTGGTCACATTTGGCATTTATACCGAGCGAGGTGGTACAGTGAGCACACTGGTCTCGCATTCGGGAGGACGACGGTTCAGATCCCTGTCCGGCCATCCTGTTTTAGGTTTCCCGTGATTTCCGTAAAATCGCTTCAATCAGTTACCGGGACGGTTCCTTTGAAAAGGCAGGGTCGATTGCCTTCCCCATCCTTCCCTAAACCGAGCTTGTGCTCCGTCTCTAATGACTTCGTTGTCGAAGGAACGTTAAACACTGATCTACTCCTCGTTGGTGTTTCTGCAGGGTAAAGTAACCAATACCCGCTACATTTCACAGGTTGATATCCCTGTACTAATGCCTTTCTGCGAAAGTGAGATGGTGTGCTTTTTCAACAGGACAATGCACGTCCACAAACGACTGTGTCGACGCAGTGCGCTTTTCGTGGTGTACAACTGTCCTGGCCAGCAGGACCACCACATCTCTCGCCGATTGAACACGTATGGGACACGATAAAGCTGGAACTTGCTTGTTCATCAGGGCCTGCAAGAGGCATTGCCGAGTTGCAACCAAGGCGCAAAATGCTTGGGATAGTGTATCACAGTTTGATCGTTTTCATGTGAGGATACACGCCTGCGTTGCCGCGATAGGGAGGTATACGGTATCGTTGCGACTGTCTGAGCACGCTTTATATGACTTTTGTTTCATTTCGTCTGAATTTGTCGTCGTATACTCCTACAATAATGAACTATCTGTGACTTCACTTGCCAATAAAATGACATTGTCCTTGAGTGTGTCGCTTTTTTTTTTGCCTGGGTAATAAGGTCATTGCTGCAACTTCTTCATCTTACTTTGAGGAGAAAGACGGCAAATACGTCCAATCCCAACGCTGCCGTAAGAGTGATTCCAGTAGTGTGCGCGTATCTGATGCAAACCGTTGCTGTCCCCATGGACAGGTTATCGTGCAATATGGAAGCCTCGGTTTACAACGTTACTAATTTCAAATGTATATCATAATTGTGTAGCTACAATTTCAGCATGGAGTTCCTTACAGATACCGATCCCGTCTCTATAGCTGCGGTCACTGTCGCACTCTCGAGCGCTTCCGCTCGATTCGTGGGTAGCCAGTTCGAACCCTGGTGGTGGGAGAAATTTTCACCGTGTATATTAGGCCTGCTGGAGGAGCACATTTTCTTACTAAAAATTTTATACGCATCTTCTAAAGAAGAAGACTTTAAGCTTGTGGTTCCTTTGATGCTATTCGATAGGAGTAGGCTACATATTTGCACGGGGTTTCACTCAATCTCTTCGCGCACTTACAGCAACACTGCACTATACTATACTATACTGTAAAATCGTCATTACCGGCTGCCAATGACAGAGATACGTACTTGACGTCGGCGTAAGGCAATGCGATGCCACCATCACCAAAGACCTTGTCCAGGACGACAATATACAACACCCACATCTTCCCATACTGTTTATTTCCTGAATGTGGGTCTGATTTCTGGTTTTTCGACTTACATATACCGGTACAAAAATTCCTCGTTGCAGTGTTCCTTTCTAGGCGGCAGACCGTCTCTCGTGCTGTACAGATGTTTCCCTTAATGACAAAGCTAATATCTACTTGTCTTGTATTGTATTGAACTGGGGACCTAGGAACGACGGAGAGGCTTCGTCCCCTCCGTAGTCTCAAGTGGCATACAGCCCCACAACAGGCTACAGCAGTCGACTCACTCGTCCGCCGTCCCACACCGAACCCAGGCTTATTGTGCTGTTCAGTCCCCAGTGGACCCGCCCAAGAATGCCCACACCTGACGAGTGTAACCCGAATGTTTGCGTGGTAGAGTAATTGTGGTGTACGCGTACGTGAAGAAAGCGTTTGCGCAACAATCGCCGACATAGTGTAACTGAGGCGAAATAAGGGGAACCAGCTCACATTCGCCGAGGCACATGGAAAACCGCCTTCAAAACCATCCACAGACTGGCCGGCACACCGGACCTCGACACTAATCAGCCTGGCGGATTCGTGTCGGGGACCGGCACGCCTTCCCGCCCGGAAAGCAGTGCGTTAGGCTGCACGGCTAACCGGGCGCGCTAATATCTAGTTACGTTAACCTGGGAAATAGTCACAAAACCGGCGGCTGTTAAATTTTTCTGTGGCGATACTATCTGGAATGGGATCTGCTGTTTCGGCTTAAAGCATAGCACGGAAGTTCGTGGGACACGGAAATAAGCCAGGCCAGGATCTAAACCACGCAGCGACGTTGGTCTGGTCCACCGGTGAGCATGAATGTGGTTTTCAGGCAAATTCCGGATTATTCACCGATCTGCATCTCGAAGAATACGATACGCAAGCAGTTCAAATACGATAACATACAGGCTAAAGGCCGGCCGAAGTGGCCGTGCGGTTAAAGGCGCTGCAGTCTGGAACCGCAAGACCGCTACGGTCGCAGGTTCGAATCCTGCCTCGGGCATGGATGTTTGTGATGTCCTTAGGTTAGTTAGGTTTACCTAGTTCTAAGTTCTAGGGGACTAATGACCTCAGCAGTTGAGTCCCATAGTGCTCAGAGCCATTTGAACCATTTGAACAGGCTAAAGTTTACACGATTCAGAGAGGAATGGCACACACGACTACTTTGGCCTAGGTTAACTTACGACTGTGGCGATAGAAGGGGCATTCAGTCAAGAACTTAAAATCAAACCAAACTTGGCAAATCATGGAAACAGCGGTGGGAAAAACACTGTGAAAGAAATGAGATGTGGAGTGAGGTCGAAACAGGCTCGTAGGGTCAAATGAGTAGCTGCTCGACGAAATAAGCAATAGTATCGACTTCCATCTGGCGGATCTGGCGTCAAATTGAAATTCTCGTACCATCGTGGGAGCCACACGAGGCTATTACACTTGAAAAGCGACCACTGACAAAGGGGTAGGAGAGGAGAGAGAGGATGGAAAATGCTACACCTAGCACGTCATCGTTTCAAATGGCGTAAAGTAGGGTGAAGTGAACGAATGTAAAGCTCGTGCCCTCTGTGGTGGGCTCTGCTAGGACCTGCGAAGTTGGGCTGCCGCCTGATGCCAGTTGGTGTGCCTTGTGTCCCTGAGTGTCCGCGACTCACCTTCGGGAGGCACGTTCCGGCTGACGTCACAACTTCCGCCTCCGCGGCGCCGTCAGCAGTCCCAGCTGCGCACGGGCACGGCTGCCACCGGCGTCACACCCTCACCACTCTGCAGCTTTCATTCACATCCCTGGTGCTCATTCATAGCTCCGCCCGCAAAGGCACAATAATTACACTACTAGCCATTAAAATTGCTACACCACGAAGGTGACGTGCTACAGACGCCAAATTTAACCGACGTGAAGAAGATGCTGCGATATGCAAATGATTAGCTTTTCAGAGCATTCACACAAGGTTGACGCCGGTGGCGACACCTAAAATGTGCTGAAATGAGGAAAGTTTCCAACCGATTTCGCATACACAACCAGCTGTTGACCGACGTTGCGTGGTGAAACGTTGTTGTGATGCCTCGTGTAAGGAGGAGAAATGCCTACCATCACGTTTCCGACTTTGATAAAGATCGGATTGTAGCCTATCGAGATTGCGGTTTATCGTATCGCGACATTGCTGCTCGCGTTGGTCGAGATCCAATGACTGTTAGCAGAATATGGAATCGGTGGGTTCAGGAGGGCAATACGGGACGCCGTGCTGGATCCCAACGGCCTCGTATCACTAGCAGTCGAGATGACAGGCATCTTATCCGCATAGCTGTAACGGATCGTGCAGCCACGTCTCTATCCCTGAGTCAACAGATGGGGGCGTTTGCAAGACAACAACCATCTCCACGAACAGTTCGACGACGTTTGCAACAGCATGGACTATCAGCTCGGAGACCGTGGCTGCGGTCACCCTTGACGCTCCATCACAGACAGGAGCGCCTGCGATGGTGTACTCAACGACGAACCTGGGTGCACGAATGGCAAAACGTAATTTTTTCGGATGAATCCAGGTTCTGTTTACAGCATAATGACGGTCGCGTCCGTGTTTAGCGACGTCGCGGTGAACGCACATTGGAAGCGTGTATTTGTCATTGCCATACTGGCGTATCACCCGCCGTGATGGTATGGGGTGCCATTGGTTACACGTCTCGGTCACTTCTTATTCGCATTGACGGCACTTTGAACAGTGGACGTTACATTTCAGATGTGCTACGACCCGTGGCTCTACCCTTCATTCGATCCCTGCAAAACACTACATTTCAGCAAGATAATGCACGACCGCATGTTGCAGGTCCTGTACGGGCCTTTCTGGATACTGGCCAGCACGTTCTCCAGATCTCTCACCAATTGAAAACGTCTGGTCAATGGTGGCCGAGCAACTGGCTCGTCACTATACGCCAGTCACTACTCTTGATGAACTGTGATATCGTGTTGAAGCTGCATGGGCAGCTGTACCTGTACACGCCATCCAAGCTCTGTTTGACTCAATGCCCAGGCGTATCAAGGCCGTTATTACGGCCAGAGGTGGTTGTTCTCGGTACCAATTTCTGAGGATCTATGCACCCAAACCGCGTGAAAATGTAATCAAATGTCAGTTCTAGTATAATATTTTTGTCCAATGAATACCCGTTTACAATCTGCATTTCTTGTCGGTGTAGCAATTTTAATGGCCAGTAGTGTACATTGCCGTTTTGGTCGGTACTCACATTACCTACTGCGTTACTGTGTGACGCAGGAGTAATATTCACCGATAATTTAGGAACGAAAATGAATAAGCCCAAGCCACGAAAACAAGCTCCGAAATGCCTATTCTCTGAAAGTCACTGTAGGTGTGTGATGAGGAGTATATAGTCATTCTTTTTCGATTTATTACTTCCCTGATTTCTAAAACAACTGTTACACTTCTGATCTTCGGTTCGGTCATTCGCCAGTGGAGCGTCGGAAGAATGATGGTCGATAAATCTCGTTGTTAGCTCCGATTTCTCTAATTATCTCGTTGTGTTCATTTCCCTTCCCGAGACATATTTGGAAGAAGGTAACATGTTGGCCGATTCTTCTCGGAATATACTCTTTTCGAATTTCAGTAGTAAATATCTGCGTAATTCACAATGTCTGCCCTGCAGCTTCTGCCACTGGTGTTTGTTGAGAACCTCCGCAATGCTCTTGTTGCGTCGACTAAACGATCCCATGGCGAAACGCTCTCTCTCTCTCTCCTCCCTCCCTCCCTCCCTCCCTCCCTCCCTCGAGAACCTGGTAAGGGTCCCAGACCGATGAACAGTGTTCAGAAATACAAATGAAACAGTTTCTGCGTCAATCACTTGTTTATTTTGTCACTGATTCGGAAACTGTTTTATTTGTATTGATGAGCAGTCGCAGCCCTCATAATGCCGTCCCTTATGGAAGAAATATTCAGTATTCAGGAAGCGGTTGAACAAGTGTTTTGTAAGGCAGTTCTTTCGTGCATTCATTACATTTACTTACGATTCTTCCAACGAATGTTACCCAGGAATTCATGTGCTTATTCCACACTAGGTCGCTCTGGACGGTCACTTCTACGTATTTGACGATAGTTTCTGCTTCCAGTGGTTTGCCGCAAATAACGCAGTCGAACAGTATTTGGTCTCATTACCTTTTCTATTAGTGCGCAGCACGTTACGTTGACATGCGTCCGTGGTCAACTGCTAGTTCCCTGCACCAATTGCACCAATTATTAATCCTATGGACACAAAACACACAAGGGCATAGGAATGGCAAAAGACCATGCCTAGTCCAGCACTGAGGTGTTCAAAGGACCGTTCAGGGTAAGGACAGTACACGACCAGAGAAATACCGAGTTAATCATAGGCAGTTGGCATAAATTCAAAGCTGCGTTCCCTCCCCCACTCCCCCCCCCCCCCCACCTCTCGGGTAAACGGCCTTTATTCTGAGTTGTTTTTCCTTTTTTTCTACACAGATTTAGTAGATTTGATAATTTTGTACCGTACCTATATCTAATAGAACTGGAGAAAAATTGAACAACTAATATTTAAATGAACTGTATTTGTGTCAGATGCTGTCCACAACAAATTAAATCTATTATTAAATTACAATGAAATGAGCACCCTTAGCTGGTTACAGGCGTTGACATACGTCAACGGGGACAGATGGAAATGTGTGCCCCGACTCGAATCCGGGATCTCCTGCTTACATGGCAGACGCTCTATCCATCTGAGCCACCGAGGACACAGATGGATGGAGCGTCTGCCATGTAAGCAGGGGATCCCGGGTTCGAGTCCCGGTAGGGGCACACATTTTCATTTGTCCCCGTGGACGTATGTCAACGCCTGTAAGCAGCTAAGGGTGTTCATTTCATTGTAATTTCATTCTAACGAGCTGCATGGTCACCGATGGTATCTGTTCTTTCGGACATGTCCGAAAGAACAGATACCATCTTAGTATATGTAAATCTATTATTGTAGTAAATAAATCACAAGATGAGTAAACTTCCTAAAAAAACTGAAAGGAAGACAAAACTGTTCGTGACAGTCGCTGTAAATTGATTTTACCACGATGTTTAATATAGAGCAGATTTCATTTATTCCTCATAAATTATAAATAGTGCATGATTTAGTAATTTGGAATAAGCGGGTAAGGGCTGTAATTAAAAGTTGAGAAAGTATCCCTTTCCAGGAGTTTCGTTGCATTGTAATTTTACACTGCGTTTCCGCCATATGACCGAAGCAAACTCATGGATTGTGCCATGCCATTGATGTCCATTGTAGTAGCTGTGTCGTGTTCTATCGACAAGATAGCAAACTATGATAGTCTTTTCACGCCAGCACTCGACTATAATTCGGTTGATGCTGCAGTCGCTAACATTGTCATAAGTATAGTCAATGCTGCTTAATGTTTGTCTAAGCATCTCTTAACCCATACTTTGGAAAAAAATAAAATAAAAACTTTCAAAAAATTCAAATGGGAAGCGTGTCAATGCTCACCATCAGTTCTTTCAACTGGCACTTGGCAGGAGCTACTTCATTGACTGGCTCCGCTGTGTCAGAATCTCTGCTATATTTTGTATCAAAATCCGATGCACATTTTTCAAGATAAGATAGATACCTGTCACCTACGGCGTATCTTGACAGGATATTGAAGTCGAATTAAATTATGTGATATATGTGGTCTGTTTTCCATTTCGCTTATTCATTTGTCAAACACTTCGAAGCACTCCATTTCTAATAGCCTCGCTCCACTCCTCAGTCGGCAGAAATCGGCAAACATCGGAAGCCTTCGGTCAGTTTGCATATCTGCTTCAGCATCCGCTCACCGACCTTCGGGATCGTTCAATATCCTAGTGCAGTAGCAGCAAGAACACTATTCTTGAACTATCCACTTGTGTAGGTGGCACATCTGTGAACAAACGTACTGTTAAAACAGAGGCAGTGTTAGCGATTGACATCAGTGCGACAGTAGTAGTTCCTTTATGACGCTACTTCGACGTAATGACCCTGTGAGAACTCGTGTATCAGTCCTGGTTAATTCTCAGACCGTCTTTCTTTCTTGTTCTTATTCCGATCAGTATTTACGCCCCCTGTGCGCCTATCCTTAAAAATTGTTGGATTCAGGTAGTTGTAAAGAGTTGACCGACTCACATTGTGACTCGTTGATATTGTAACCTTAGGATACTACTTTTATCCCTTCATGAAGTGCAGAACGTTACGTTTCTGAAAATTTAAAGGAAGAAGGCAATCTTTGGACAACTTTGAAATCTCATGAAGAAGCGACTTAATACACTCCTGGAAATTGAAATAAGAACGCCGTGAATTCATTGTCCCAGGAAGGGGAAACTTTATTGACACATTCCTGGGGTCAGATACATCACATGATCACACTGACAGAACCACAGGCACATAGACACAGGCAACAGAGCATGCACAATGTCGGCACTAGTACAGTGTATATCCACCTTTCGCAGCAATGCAGGCTGCTATTCTCCCATGGAGACGATCGTAGAGATGCTGGATGTAGTCCTGTGGAACGGCTTGCCATGCCATTTCCACCTGGCGCCTCAGTTGGACCAGCGTTCGTGCTGGACGTGCAGACCACGTGAGACGACGCTTCATCCAGTCCCAAACATGCTCAATGGGGGACAGATCCGGAGATCTTGCTGGCCAGGGTAGTTGACTTACACCTTCTAGAGCACGTTGGGTGGCACGGGATACATGCGGACGTGCATTGTCCTGTTGGAACAGCAAGTTCCCTTGCCGGTCTAGGAATGGCAGAACGATGGGTTCGATGACGGTTTGGATGTACCGTGCACTATTCAGTGTCCCCTCGACGATCACCAGTGGTGTACGGCCAGTGTAGGAGATCGCTCCCCACACCATGATGCCCGGTGTTGGCCCTGTGTGCCTCGGTCGTATGCAGTCCTGATTGTGGCGCTCACCTGCACGGCGCCAAACACGCATACGACCATCATTGGCACCAAGGCAGAAGCGACTCTCATCGCTGAAGACGACACGTCTCCATTCGTCCCTCCATTCACGCCTGTCGCGACACCACTGGAGGCAGGCTGCACGATGTTGGGGCGTGAGCGGCAGACGGCCTAACGGTGTGCGGGACCGTAGCCCAGCTTCATGGACACGGTTGCGAATGGTCCTCGCCGATACCCCAGGAGCAACAGTGTCCCTAATTTGCTGGGAAGTGGCGGTGCGGTCCCCTACGGCACTGCGTAGGATCCTACGGTCTTGGCGTGCATCCGTGCGTCGCTGCGGTCCGGTCCCAGGTCGACGGGCACGTGCACCTTCCGCCGACCACTGGCGACAACATCGATGTACTGTGGAGACCTCACGCCCCACGTGTTGAGCAATTCGGCGGTACGTCCACCCGGCCTCCCGCATGCCCACTATACGCCCTCGCTCAAAGTCCGTCAACTGCACATACGGTTCACGTCCACGCTGTCGCGGCATGCTACCAGTGTTAAAGACTGCGATGGAACTCCGTATGCCACGGCAAACTGGCCGACACTGACGGCGGCGGTTCACAAATGCTGCGCAGCTAGCGCCATTCGACGGCCAACACCGCGGTTCCTGGTGTGTCCGCTGTGCCGTGCGTGTGATCATTGCTTGTACAGCCCTCTCGCAGTGTCCGGAGCAAGTATGGTGGGTCTGACACACCGGTGTCAATGTGTTCTTTTTTCCATTTCCAGGAGTGTATTTGTGCGCTTCATTAGAGATAATCGTATCAGATGCGAAAAAGCTGAGGTTACTATAAATATTGCCCACAAAGTCGTTAATATACAACGTGTACAGCAGGGGACCCAACTCACAGTCACGAGTTTTCTCTTGATACCCCGTATGACAGTACTTCAATAATAAGTGTAGTTGTGGTACTGAGTCCAGTATTCTTCGAAAGTCAAGAAATTCAGTTTCATTGAATGTATTCGTAATAACGAATAAGGACAACCATCAGCTGTAGAATGGAATAACGACAGTGAAAATTGCCCTTATTCGCAATTGCGAATACATTTAATGTATTTCATAACGGTTGTAGTCGCCGCAGTGTCTGTTCCATAAAGAAACTTTGCGTCGTATCAGGATAACATAGGCACTGAAATATCGTAAATTTGGGGATGAAGGGGGATGTCAAATTGATTCCATATTTTTAGATTTCCTTAAGGCTTTAGACACCGTTCCTCACAATCGTCTTCCAACCAAACTGCGTTCCTATGGAATATCGCCTCAGTTGTGCGACCGGATTTACGATTTCCCGTCAGAAAGGTCAGAGTTCGTAGTAATAGACGAAAAATCATGGAGTAAAACAGAAGTAATATCCGGCGTTCTCCAAGAAGTGCTATAGGCCCTCAGTTGTTCCTGACCTATATTAACGACATAGGAGAAGATCTCAATAGCCGTCTTAGGTTGTTCGCAGATGATGCTGTCATTTACCGTCTTGTAAAATCATCAGATCATCAAAGCGAATTGCAAAGAGATTTAGATAAATTATCTGTATTGTGCGAAAAGTGGTAATTGACCCTGAAGAAAGAAAAGTGTGAAGTTAGTCACATGAGTACTAAAAGAAATCAGCTAAATTTCGATTACGCGATAAGTCACACAAATCTGAAGGCTGTAAATTCAGCTAAATGCTTATGGATTACAATTACAAATACCCTAAATTGGAACGATCACATAGATAATGTTGTGGGTAGAGCAAACAAAAGACTGCGATTCATTGGCAGAGCACTTAAAAGGTGCAACAGGTCTACTAAAGAGACTGCTTGCACCACGCTTGTCCTCCCTATTCTGGAGTATTGCTGTGCGGTGTCGGATCCGCATGAGGTGGGACTGACGGATGACATCGAATGTACAAAGAAGGGCAGCTTGTTTTGTACTATCGCGAAATAGGGGAGATAGTGTCACAGGCATGATACGTGAATTGGAGCGGCAATCATTAAAACAAAGGCATTTTTCTTTGCGGCGGGATCTTCTCATGAAATTTCAATCACCAGTTTTCTCCTCCGATTGTGAAAACATTCTGATGGCACCCACCTACATAGGGAGAAATGATCATCACGATAAAATAAGGGAAATCAGGGCTCGCACAGAAAAATTTAAGTGCTCGTTTTTCCCGCGCGCCGTTCGAGAGTGGAACGGTAGAAGGATAGCTTGAAGGTGGTTCATTGAACCCTCTGCCAGCCACTTTATTGTGAATAGCAGGGTAATCACGTAGACGTAGACGAAGGTTTCCTATGATAGATGTTTCCGGAGTCCATACTGTACGGCGTGGAGGAGGAGGAGGTAATTTTGTTCGAGATACCTCATTACGTTTAAGATCATATTATGTACTAAGATTCTACAACAGAGGGCTGTCAAGAATATTGATTTACGGATTACTTTTACTACCCTTCCTGTATATAGGCAAGTGTGATCTGTGCTTTGCTCCAACTACTGTGGACTTCTTTTTTCCCCGAGGAATCTAAGGTAAGGGCAGTGCAGTACTTTCCAGTGTCTGAGGTTCATGCAACGAGGTCTCTTCTACATCTACATCTACATGGATACTCTGCAAATCACATTAAAGTGCCTGGCAGAGTGTTCATCGAACCACCTTCACAATTCTCTATTATTCCAATCTCGTACAGCACGCGGAAAGAATGAACACCTATATCTTTCCGTACGAGCTCTGATTTCCCTTATTTTATCGTGGTGATCGTTCCGCCCTATGTAGGTCGGTGTCAACAAAATATTTTCGCATTCGGAGGAGAAAGTTGGTGATTGGAATTTCGTGAGAAGATTCCGTCGCAACGAAAAATGCCTTTCTTCTAATGGCTTCCAGCCCAAATCTCGTATCATTTCTGTGACACTCACTCCCATATTTCGCGATAATACAAAACGTGCTGCCTTTCTTCGAACTTTTTCGATGTACTCCGTCAATCCTGTCTGGTAAGGATCACACACCGCGCAGCAGTATTCTAAAAGAGGACGGACAAGCGTAGTGTAGGCAGTCTCCTTAGTAGGTCTGTTACATTTTCTAAGTGTCCTGCCAATAAAACGCAGCCTTTGGGTAGCCTTCCCCACAACATTTTCTATGTGTTCTTTCCAATTTAAGTTGTTCGTAATTGTAATACCTAGGTACTTAGTTGAATTAACGGCTTTTAGATTAGACTGATTTATCGTGTAACGGAAGTTTAACGAGTTCCTTTTAGCACTCATGTGGATGAACTCACACTTTTCGTTATTTAGGGTCAACTGCCACTTTTCGCACCATTCAGATATCTTTTCTAAATCGTTTTGCAGTTTTTTGGTCTTCTGATGACTTTATTAGTCGATAAACGACAGCGTCATCTGCAAAGAACCGAAGACGGCTGCTCAGATTGTCTCCCAAATCGTTTATATAGAAAAGGAACAGCAAAGGGCCTATAACACTATCTTGGGGAACGCCAGAAATCACTTCTGTTTTACTCGATGACTTTCCGTATATTACTACGAACTGTAACATCTCTGATAGGAAATCGCTAATCCATTCACATAACTGAGACGATATTCCATAAACACGCAATTTTACTACGAGCCATCCTGATTTAGGTTTTCCGTGATTTCCCTAAATCGCTCCAGGCAAATGCCGGGATGGTCCCTTTGAAAGGGCACGGCCGATTTTCTTCCCCGTCCTTCCCTAATCCAATGAGACCGATGACGTCGCAGTTTGGTCTCTTCTCCCAAACAACCCAACCCAACTACGAGCCGCTTGTGTGGTACAGTGTCAAAAGCCTTCCGGAAATCCAGGAATACGGAATCGATTTGAAGTCCTTTGTCAATAACACTCAGCACTTCATGTGAATAAAGAGCTAATTGTGTTTGATAGGAACGATGTTTCCTAAACCCATGTTGACTGTGTGTCAATAGACCGTTTCCTTAGGTAATTCATAATGTTCGAACACAATATATGTTCTAAAATCCTGCTGCATATCGACGTTAACGATATAGGCCTGTAATTTAGTGGATTACTCCTACACCTAATACCATTCTTAACTGCTAAAGACATGTTTCTGTGTAGCAGATTGTATATTTTTCAATACTGGAGCAGCTGATGATAGTTCTGGGGGAAGCCAGTCGGCCGTCCGAGTTGGCCGAGCGGTTCTAGGCGCTACAGTCTGGAACCGCGCGACCGCTACGGCAGCAGGTTCGTTAGGTTTAAGTAGTTCTAAGTTCTAGTGGACTGATGACCGCAGAAGTTAAGTCCCATAGCGCTCAGAGCCATTTGAACCATTTTTTTTAAACCAGTCGTGTCCAGGTGCTGACTGCGCTTTGTCTTCTCTCGTTGTTGTGTATGTTGGTGGTGGTGTGTCAGCGAGTGAACGCCGTCGTGTTGTGGTTGCAGTTGGCGAGGCAGCTTCGAGTCTGCGCTGATGGCAGCGGACTCCCGGACAAAGCTGTCGCTGCTGGCGGGGGCGGGCGGCGGCGGCGGCGTCGGCGGCTGCGGCGCGCTGCCGGAGTCGTGCAAGCGGCGCTCGGCGGGAGACCTGCTGCTCGCCAGCTCCAGGGACCAGCTGGCCGTCGACCGCGTGCGCTCCTGCGGCAGCATCGGCGGCCTCGAGGAGGAGCAGGTCAGCGCCGCGCGCTTCAGCCTCGCGTTCCCAGCCGTCTCCTACGTCACAAATGTCGTGGGATACCTCCTAATATACCTGGTGATCAAAAAGTCAGTATAAATTTGAAAACTGAATAAGTCACGGAATAATGTAGATATAGAGGTACAAATTGACACACATGCTTGGAATGACATGGGGCTTTATTAGAACAAAAAAAAAAGTTCAAAAAATGTCCGACAGATGGCGCTTCATCTGATCAGAATAGCAATAATTAGCATAACAAAGTAAGACAAAGCAAAGATGGTGTTCTTTACAGGAAATGCTCAATATGTCCACCATCATTCCTCAACAATAGCTGTGGTCGAGGGATAATGTGAACAGCACTGTAAAGCATGTCCGGAGTTATGGTGAGGCATTGGTGTCGGATGTTGTCTTTCAGCATCCCCAGAGACGTCGGTCGATCACGATACACTTGCGACTTCTGGTAACCCCAAAGCCAAAAATCGCACGGAGTGAGGTCTGGGGACCTGGGAGGCCAAGCATGACGAAAGTGGCGGCTGAGCACACGATCATCACCAAACGACGCGCGCAGAAGATCTTTCACGCGTCTAGCAATATGGAGTGGAGCGCCATCCTGCATAAACATCGTACGTTCCAGCAGGTGTTTATCAGCCAGGCTGGGGATGATGCGATTCTGTAACATATCGGCGTACCTCTCACCCGTCACGGTAGCAGTTACAAAACCGGAATCACGCATTTCCTCGAAGAAAAAAGGCCCGATAACGGTAGATGTGGCAAATCCAAACCATACGGTGACTTTCTCGTCGTGCAATGGAGTTTCCACGACAGTTCTAGGATTTTCGGTAGTCCAGATTCTGCAGTTGTGGACGTTGACAAGACCCTCGGAGCGTGAAATGAGCTTCGTCGGTCCACAACATGTTATTCAACCAATCGTCATCGTCCGCCATCTTTTGAAACGCCCACACTGCAAATGCCCTCCGCTTCACTAAATCGCTAGGTAACACTTCATGATGCCGATGGATTTTGTACGGATAGCATCGGAGGGTACGCCTAAGTGCCAACCAAACAGTAGTGTATGGAATGCCGATGCGACGTGCGACTGCACGAGCGCTGACTTCCCCGTGCATAGACGAACCCACTACAGTCTCCATTTCTTCCTAAACTATCTCAGCAGCATTACGCCTTGTGCTCGGTCGGTCACTACGGGGTCTATCGTCTAAACAACCCGTGGCTTCGAACTTCGAAATCATTCTCGCCACAGCTGCATTTGTCAACGTACCTTTACCCGTTCGAATCCCCTTCCTATGGCGATAGGATCGTAACGCTGAACTAGCACATTTGCCATTCTGTTAATACAGCTTCACTAAAAGCGCCTTTTCAGGTAACGTCAACATGCTGTGACTGCTGGCGCATCTGATTCTCTCTCTCATTACAGCTCCTTTTATACACGATTGTCATGCACAGTCACTGACGTTTTGCTGTCCAGCGCCATCTGTCGGACATTTTCTAACTTTCTTTTTTTTTGTTCTAATAAAACCCCATGTCATTCCAAGCATGTGTGTCAATTTTTACCTCTCTCTCTACATTGTTCCGTGGTTTATTAAGTTTTCAAATTTATACTGATTTTTAGATCACCCGGTACTTATATGGGTATGGTGTCTGTTATTTGGGACATGTCCGAAAGAACAGACACCATTGATGACCTGCAGCCGTCTAGACCGAAATTAGAATTATATTAATACCGCCAGCTGCTCACGGGCGTTGATACATATCACCGGGGACAGGAGTAAAATGTGTGCCCCGACTGGGACTCGAACCCGGGATCCCCTGCTTAGATGGCAGACGCTCTATCCATCTGTGCCACCAAGGGCACAGAGGATGGTGCGACTGCAGGGACTATCTCGCGCACGCCTCCCGCGAGACTCACATTCTCGCCTTGCGTGTCCACACACTACATTCGTAGTGTCCCACCCCAACACACTCATTACTCGTGGAAGCAGGGGGTACCGGGTTCGAGTCCCGGTCGTGGCACACATTTTCACGTGTCCCCGGTGATATATATCAACGCCCGTGACCAGCTGACGGTATTAATATAATTCTAATTAGCTCCTAATATCGTGCACGACCTCCTTTTGCGCGGTGTAGTGCAGCAACTTGACGTGGCACGGACTCAACAAGTCTGAAGCCCCTACACAAATATTGAGCCACGCAGCCCCTGTAGTAGCTGTCATTAATTGCGAAAGTGTTGCCGGTACAGGAGTTTGTGCGCCAACTGACCTCTCGACTGCGTCGCATAAATGCGCGATGGGATTCATGTCGGTCGATCTGGGCGACAAAATCAGTCGCGAATATTTGCGGTCTGGCGACATTGCGCATTGTCATCCAGAACATGAAGTCTATGAATGACTGAAAACGGTCTCCAACTAGCCGAAAATGACCACTTCCATTCAATGATAGGTTCAGTTGGACCAGAAGATCCCGTCCATTCCATGTAAACACAGCGCACACCATTATGGATCCTCCACCAGCTTCCACAGTGTCTTGTTAACAATTTGTCTTCATGCCCTCTGCGTCACAGTCTAACCCAAACGCAATTTCATTCCAACTAAAATTGTGGCTCATCTGACCGAGCCACCGTTTTCTATTGACTAGGGTCCAACCGCTATGGCTATGAGCCCAGAAGAGGCGCCGCAGGCGATGTCGTGCTGTTAGCAAAATCATTCGCGTCCGTCGACTGCTGCCATAGCCCATTAACGCCAAATTCGCGGCACTGCCATAACGGATACGTTCGTCATACATCCCACATTAATTCAACTCTACGCAAAAACCGCTGCTCTCACTCATTAAGCGAAGGCCTTCGCCCATTGTGATGTCTGTGATGAGAGATAATGCCTGAAGTTTGCTATTCTCGATACACTCTTCACACTGTAGATCTCGGTATATTGAATTCTCTACCGATTTCCGGAATGGAATACCTGATGCTCCTAGCTCCAATTGCCATTCCGCGTTCAAAGTCTGTTACTTCCCATCGTGCAGTCATAATCACGTCGGAAAGCTTTTCAAATGAATCACCTGAGTACAAATGACAGCTCCGCCAATGTACTGCCCTTTTATACCACGTGTAAGCTGCACTACTGCTTCCTGTATATGTGCGTTTCGCTATTCCATGACTTTTTTCACCTCAGTGTAAAACGGGTGGGTGCCACGTAAGGCTCGGCCGACCTATTGTATTGCCGGTATAACGGATAAGCGCTGATGCACGGTATGACAAAGAAAGGTGCAGAAGGTTAAAGTCAAGAGATGGCCATACCCTCTCATATCGAAAGATAGAATAGAGCTAGTCAACGAAGAAGTTACAAAGTTGAAGCTGCCTCTCAGCCTCCTAAGTCTGAAAATAGTCCGTTGTTTGTGTTTTTGTAACTAGGAGGAGGAGAGGAGGAGATTAGTGTTTAACGTCCCGTCGACAACGAGGTCATTAGAGACGGAGCGCAAGCTCGAGTTAGGGAAGGATGGGAAAGGAAATCGGCCGTGCCCTTTCAAAGGATCCATCACGGCATTTGCCTTAAGCGATTTAGGGGAATCACGGAAAACCTAAATCAGGACGGCCGGAGACGTGAATGAACCGTCGTCCTCACGAATGCGAGTCCAGTGTGCTAACCACTGCGCCACCTCGCTCGGTGTTTTTATAACTGATGTAGTTTTGTTATTAGTTAGAAAAGTGGAATATTAGGACATTAATTTTGCAAATAAGTGCTTCCTCGTGGTAGGGACGGGAGCTTACCAACTGGCGTCCTTGGCTTTTCGCGCGCTAAGAGGCGGAATTCAACTGTGGTAAATGTAACATACGATAGTGCTAGAAAGTAATATAACAAACCACTAAATAACCAATGTAAAAGTAGCTATTGCTTACGTAATCATTACGATCCCTCTTAGACGTCCCATTTGGGTGAGGGATGGGAGAATAATGTAAGAGTAATACTTGAAAAAAAAATGCTCAAGCCGCGTCTTGTCTTGAGTGAAAAATTAAACTTTCGAAAATATTTCACCGACTTCTTAGTCAGCAGCTACCAAGCAGCCAAGTGTTCTTTTATATACGAATGGGCTGCCGCACTGCACTCCTTCGATAGTAAGCCAAACCGCCGCTACACAAGACGTGCAACTCATTGGGATGCAACTCATTGGGACTGGCCTCCTCATACTTGCATGACTTGAAGATCAGCACCCGGGTATCAATTTCCTAAAGCAGTACGAAACTTAGGCCTTAACGATCAGAAGATATCCGAGCTCTGTTTTTTTTAAGTTTACTGGCCAGTCATCGGTAGCTGAGTGCTTGGTGAAAATGCTTGTGACTGTATAGTCACTAGTTGGAATCTCACTAGTAACAGTTTTATTTTAGTTGCATACAAATTTCATATTTATTATCTAATGAAAATATCAATTAAAAATACTCAATCATCATTTTTAACAAAATAACATAGTAAAACTTTTAATTGCTGATTTCATGAAAAATGCGAGTTTTCACAATAAATTAAAATTTGGTGCCAAAATTTTGAACATGAACTATAAAAAAAAATACTTTTCATTTTTTAGAGATTGAACAGTATTATTCATGTATATAGTTCTTTTTCGTATAACAATAAGGCATTTCGCGTTTGTTTACCAAATTTTAATTTAATTTCACACAACCGTATTAAAAATAATAATGTTATTATTATTATTAAAATTATGATTCAATATTCGTTAATTTCTGTATTTGATCATAAATAAAAGGAAAAAAAGTTGCTACTAATGAATACGAACCAGCAACTTCACGATTACGACATTTGTAACTTAACAGCCCTCAGAAGCCTTTCTGCTTTCAAAGGAGGTCTTTTTTAAACTGCATCTAACTGGTTGAGGAATTCAGTGTCCAAGCACTCAGCTTCGAGTCGTTAAGTATCAAGAAAATCGAACAGAATATGTCCGTAAAGTCCCCATGTAAGATAGATCACCCCGAATATATTCAGAATTCGAAAATACAGCAGAAACTGACACGGCTGGAAAGCAGAATTAATTAGAGC
This sequence comes from Schistocerca piceifrons, assembly GCF_021461385.2. NCBI lineage: Eukaryota > Metazoa > Arthropoda > Insecta > Orthoptera > Acrididae > Schistocerca > Schistocerca piceifrons. The sequence goes on along the minus strand of NC_060138.1, from coordinate 351,487,227 downwards.
TTGTAGGTGACTTATGTGAGTCTCTGAACAAGAGCAGGGTGCAGGGAATCCTTGAGGTCGCACTGGTTCACACCGCTGGGGTTACGTACGACGGCACTAGTTCAACTGTGGCTGTCTCAGGGCCGACACACGGTGGATTCAGGATTATTGCAGACTACGTGTTTCCTGAAACTCTGCTACTAGAGATGCAGTATGTTGTCCCAGCAATCCGGAAGTCATTCGCACAGACGTAAGCAATGTTAGCTTAGGTCATAGATGTAGAATTGCTTCCTAAATAATACAGGCTAACTTCCTTACCCCCATAGCTGCCCCAATGGTTAAGATCAGGAACCCCTAGTAAGCCATGGGTATTGTAGATGGTCAACAAAATTTAGTACCACGATTTAAGGGTTTCGCGTGTTTTACTTTTTTATTTTCCATTTAATTTTAACAATTTTTGTTACTAATCGGGTAGTGAATGTTTAATCACAGCTGTTTACAGCATTTTGCACATACATGAAAATATGATCTGCATTAGGTTTCAAGTGGTCTGTGTCCAGATAGGAAGCAATAATAAATAAATAAAAATTTCTTCCTCTTCAATTCAAACACAATTCAGCAGTACATCTCACCCGAATCGTCAGCCTCGCCTACTTTTCAGTTTGGCTCTATTTCCCTCTCCTCTCCTCCCCTCCCTCCTCCCCCCCTCCTCCCCGTTGTCTACTAGGCAACAACCGCGTGCGAGTCTCTTGCATCTGTCCACAGATATCCCGGTCCCACATCCCTTCATCTTTCATCTGCTCGTTGGTACCTTCATATCACAAATGGTATTCTGGCCTCTGCAAACAAATTATGTTTCAGCAGAAACGATCCATTATTAGGGCTTATAATAGTTGTCCGAGGTCAGTCATGAAGCAAATGATTTGTGCTAGGAACCTAAGAGGTTAATTTCAATATAATTACCGTCCGCACCCGGTAGCTGAGTGGTCAGCGCGACAGAATGTCAATCCTAAGGACCCGTGTTCGATTCCCAGAGATTTTCTCCGCTCGGGGACTAGGTGTTGTGTTATCCTAATCATCATCATTTCATCCTCATCGACGCGCAAGTCGCCGAAGTGGCGTCAAATCGAAAGATTTGCACCCGGCGAACGGTCTAACCAATGTGAGGCCCTAGTCACACGACGTTTACATTTAATAAAATTACCACATCTTCTTCACTTTGTACAATACTTTTTCCCTTAGACAGAACGCAGCACTGGTAGACCACAGCTTCACTCTGATCCTCACTCAATTATGAAGTGAGTGTTGCACAATCACCAGGTGACTGTTCGCCCACTATTGGCTGTTTTCTTCTCTTCCGCCTTGCTGTTGCAGTGTGTACATAGGTTCCCACTTGGTCTCCCGGAGATTGCAAACTTTCTCCTAGCGTTGTCTACTGACTTTCTCATCTGTTTTCTGGTACCCATTGTTAAACGTATCACACCGAAGTGAGCTAATACGAAAAGTCAATAACCTCCACTGGCATTTATCAGTTTTCCCAGTCCGCTTTACGAAACATAGTCAACCTCGATTTGCTAACTTAGCAAATTTCACCTCCTACGAAATGTAATTAAGTGAAAGGCTCTAAGGATTTAATACTATGATCACTAATGAAGCTCTGATATAAAGAGCAGTAATTAAAGGCGCATATGAACTATTCGTTACACGGAAGTCGAACTAGCCCGTGTTCTACAAAGCAACCTGTAAAACAGGTTCAGATATTATTTGGACTGCTTTTAATGGTAACAAATGAAAATCTTTTCAAATTAAGACACATATTTGCAGCTCTAGTAACTATTATTATTCATCAAAATCTCACTGGTGAAGCTACAATTTTGCTCCAGTTTAACAGTTCTTAATTCCCGTCATTGACTCCACAATGTTCTTTTTCAATGTTCTTTTTCGCACTGCCTGTACCACTGGCGAAGCTAAGCAATACACTCTCCTGTTACTTTTTTCTACATGTATCCAACATAACGCCTCAATTTAGAACGAGATTTTCTGGTACGAGATCTTCAATGTGTCTACGATGACGTTTGTCACGCCGTCAGTAGCCTACTAACTTATGCTTCGAATGCTATCATCACTCCACTGACACCTTGTAGGAACCATCGAGCCATCCACTCAAGCGATTTAGTTGGAAAACAGGAAAACAATATTCTGGATGACGGTACAGGTATCTGAATTCCCCTCTTCTCGGATGCGTGTCCAGTATGTCCCCTACTAGAACACCTCGCTCGGTCACAAAATTTTGAAGAAACTTATATGAAATCATAGCCTACGATAAGCTTGTAAGATATGACGTACAAGAGGGACTTAACAGCTTCTGCGTAGTGTTTTGTCCTTACATCCAGTAATACGCATATCTAGGATTTTGCCACATACACTGTGATTCAGTATTATGAAATACGTCCTAGAAAAAGTATCTATTAACACACAACCTGTGCGTGTTCAGAAAGTATCGTTCTTGTGAAAGACAACTGCTCCTTTACTCACTCGAAGAAGTGAGTGCTTTGGACAGTACATCTGAAGTTGATTCCGTATTTATAGATTAACAGTAGGCTTTTGACACCGTTCCTCACAAGAGGCGTCTAATAAAACTGCGTGCCTGTGGAGTATCGTCGCAGTCGAAGGAGAAAATAAGATTAGGTTGAACGTTCCCGTCGCAGTCGTGCTACTGCATTCCCGCTTTCAGGTCAGAAAAATCACAGTAGTAAGTAACAATAGTAATTGACGAGACGAAGTGATACCTGGTGTTCCGTAAAAAAGTGCTATATGTTCTCGATTTATGAGGCATGATGAGTAGCCCTCTTAGATAGTTTGCATATGGCGTAGTTTGCCGTCTCGTAAAGTCATCAGACCATAAAAACGAAAATGGTTCAAATGGCTCTGAGCACTATGGGACTTAACTTCTAAGGTAATCAGTCCCCTAGAACTTAGAACTACTTAAACCTAACGAACATAACGACATCACATACATCCATGCCCGAGGCAGGATTCGAACCTGCGACCGTAGCGGTCGCGCGTTTCCAGACTGAAGTGCCTAGAACCGCTCGGCCACACCGGCCGGCTTGCTGTTTGGAGTCATCTGGAAAGTGACATGTACAGCACCCTTGTTGATATGGATGAAGATCTGGAGCACCTAACTGGTCTTGTCAAGCCTTATGAGATAATCCCAGAGTATTTGCAGAATCCGTAACTCATTGGACAGACGAGTGCAGTATTGGCTCCAAATGTAAGGACGACACTGGAACACCTACTTTAACACACACACACACACACACACACACACACACACACACACACACACACACACACACACACACCAAACCTTAAGGTACTGGACAATACTGTGTTTCTGGTTAAGGGAGGCAGTGGGTTATGAGATTTGAGCCTAGTTAAATGAGGACGTAATAGCTAATTAGAACGAATTTCGCGCTCGCATAGGGTCGTCGTTAATTACATTTCATCATATATCGACTGGTTTCCTGCCATTCATACTCAGGTACATAATTAAGTCTGTACGGAACCCCCAGTGCGCGGGTCCTACTGAGACCTGGACCAATTTTTTGATGATGTTTCGACACGACGATCTTTTAATTTCCACTTGGACAGATAAACGGCGTTGAATTTTGCCTGATTTTATTCCAGGCTTTCATTCACTGAAGTAATCTTTTTTCGTGTTCGAACTCTTTTTCGAATAGATGTGGTTTCTGTGAGCTACAGAGTCCCTTTCGCGCTGCAGACTTTGCTGGAGGTTTGGCCTAAGCACTTCCGTCTTAAACTCCTGTGTAAACAGTCCCGCACACATTTTCCACAAATTGTGGATAGCGTAAGACTCGACAAGCGCTGTTTTATGGTGAACACCATTTTGTGTCGCATTCAGCTGTACTCTAAACACGTCTGTGCGTCTCACTCAAATGTCACGAGTCAGTGATCCACTAGGGGAGAACATGCGGGAGATGCGCATGCATAGGCAGGTGACAGCCTGCGCGACATCATCACGGTTTGCAGCATTTCTTGTGATGGGCCGTTCTCGGGTTCATTAACAAGGGTCGGTGAATGTTATAAATAGTTCCAGAGACAGTTCAGTTTTCCCCACCCTTTTTATTTATACACCATGGCACTGTACAGTGGCAATTGTTAACTTTAATTTCAGTTGAAACTCCTCTCCGATTCGTACTACCACGCAGTGAAAAGCTCGGAGGTCATAAAGCGAAATTTCCACACAGCTGTCGCAATTGTTAACGATTGTCTCTTAATACGCAGCGGTGTTTGCGTGAAAGTAATTTCTGCCCGTTCCCGGCCGTTCGCTGCAACACTCGTTAATACAGCGGTTATGCACATGTTAAAGATCAGCACGTGCTCACAAACAATGTCCGCTTTCATTTTTTTATTTTAGCTTTAGATACCGGCCGTGATTACTCAGACAATGGCGCCGCGAATTCTAGCCCGTTTGTGCACCGCGTAACATTGTGTACACGCATCCTATACTCTTCAGCCAAGGCCAGGGTCTGTAACAGGTATATAGACTGCGTGGCGTACGACGGAACAAAAATGAAATGGAAAGTATTTTTAACTACGAGTGGCGGCTGCAACAAGGAATTCCAGGTGTTCGTTCTTTCGTAGTATCATCGCTCCCTCCCTCCCTCTCTGTCTCTCTTGGATTACTCACGCAGCATTATGATCTGCCTTTCTTTTTTCTTTAATTCCGTTGGCTTCCCTTTCGATTATAAGTGGAATACTGTGACTAGCAGCAAGACGCAAGCCTAAAAAACGGCTACCATCAATTGACTGTCGGGAGCGAATCCTCCAAAATTCTGGTCTCTTATGGCCTCGATGCAAATAGTACGTGAAACCTTCATGTTTACTGCTCGCGCTAGTAACATTGAAAAAAGTTCTTCGGCCAAGCACTCCTTCACCATTGTTAAGGAGAATGAGTAGAAAGTTGCGTTTTTGCCGTTCTGTCACTCCGTATCGGGCAAGATAAGACGCCTGTTGAAACTACAGAAGATCAAATGGATCTTAAGGCCTCCGATAGTAATCCGTCAATTACTGAGACCAGTTAAAGACGCAGCACGTCTCAGAACACTTGGGGTCTACAACATCTTGCGAGTGTGATCAGTCTTTCGTCGGACAAGCAGTGCGCACTGTGGAACAACGCAGGAAGGAGCATGACAGGTTTTATCGCCTACGCCACCCCGAGGAATCTGCTTTAGCTGGGCATGCTTTAGAAAACGGACACCGGACAAAATCGGACCGAACACCCGTCCTGGATCGTACTAACGGTTTCCGGGATAGTGTAATTGAAGAAGCCATTGTAATAAAAATCACCCGTAACACCCGAAATAGAGACGGTGGCGATTGTGGGGCTGAAGCGGGTACATCGAAAACCAAGTCAACGCATGTCCTTACGTGTCGATGCCGCGAGCACCAGTGACGTCACAGCGGGCAGCTAGTGTCTATAAGGAGCATACCTGCAGTCTGTTGGCAGTCATAGCTCTTGACAGTGGCCAAGGAGTGCTTGGGCGAAAGGTCGTATAATTTTATTCACTTGACGCAGCTGAAAACCAGACAGCGTTTTATTAATCTTTGCTATTTCACCGATTTACCTATAGCGTGAAAGTTACTGACTGTTTCACACCAATTTAACTTTGCCATATCCCGCCACACTCCAGATAATCCATTTTTAGGTACTCCGTAGTTTAAATCGGTTAAGGGAAATGCGCTGATGGTTCCTTTGTTTACGTAGACAGTGAGTTTTCTGCGTCAGAGGCAAAAAAGAAAAAAAGATTCAAATGGCTCTGAGCACTATGGGACTCAACTGCTGTGGCCATCAGTCCCCTAGAACTTAGAACTACTTAAACCTAACTAACCTAAGGACATCACACACATCCATGCCCGAGGCAGGATTCGAACCTGCGACCGTAGCGGTCGCGCGGTTCCGGACTGTAGCGGCTAGAACCGCTTGGCCACTCCGGCCGGTGTCAGAGACAAACGCTCGTCATGGCTGTAGGAATAGTGTGGCCAAAAGTATAGTGTGGACCGAAAACAGACGAACTACTAATTGAATAGCTCAGTGACCGCAATCTGATCATGTTTCCCCCCTCCCCCCCCCCCCCTAAGGGTTAGGTGATCCGCCTGCTCCGGTCATGCAAGAAATTGTAGCCAACGTTTCTATGGTCTTCTAATGTCTTGCCACTCGGTCTATAAGATAAGGCTTCTGTTGTTCTTATTGGTAGCCTTCCTTCTTCTAATCTCCTCAGGTGCAAGTGCAGTCTCTCTTTATTCTATGTTCTGTTTTATAAATATTCGGTTCTCTCCGTACTTTCCGTACTTTATCACTTTTAACTCTGTCGGGTCTCGTGCTGTCTTTCATGTACGTCGGGAATTTCATTCCTGATCCTATTTCTTACTAAGATGTTTAGCATTCGCCACCAATGTCTGTGAGTTGTACTGTAAAACAGGCGCAGCCATTACTTTATGAAATTTTACTGTCATTTCTTTCCGCATTGTTCCAGCTAATCTTTTTGCTTGTTCCACTCATATCTGATATTTACTCATTTTGTGATCGACATCAATAGTAATGTCGTAAAATACGTAACAGCCGATGTACTGGGTGTTAGACCCTTGCACAGTACATCTGTTATGTAGAGTTTCTCTCGTTCTGGCTGGATATTTGCCTCTAAAAGGTAAGATCTTGGTCTTTGGAGAAGGTTTACGTGTTATTTCTCGTGGCTTCGAGGTCTGAAAAATTCTTCTGTCTGCACCGAAGTCCAAATTGCATCATGTTTTCTAGTGGGTAGTAATTTCGGACACGTACGATAATCTGCTTCAGTAATCATAAACACAGCCGGCCGGAGTGGCCGTGCGGTTCTAGGCGCTACAGTCTGGAGCCGAGCGACCGCTACAGTCGCAGGTTCGAATCCTGCCTCGGGCATGGATGTGTGTGATGTCCTTTTTGTTAGGTTTAATTAGTTCTAAGTTCTAGGGGACTGATGACCTCAGATGTTAAGTCCCATAGTGCTCAGAGTCATTTGAACCATTTTTTTGCAAACGTTAAACTTTCTCGTATCAGTAATAGCAGCAAACTGTCCCACAAGTAAGAGTTCATCGAATCTCTTGTCTCTCTTGGCGTTCTCCGACATTCGCGCTTTATGTTTTCTTGGTTTGAATGAACGAAACCGCGGAGCTGTCAAAAGCTGTTATAATGAATATGTATTCACAGACCACCAGTTTTGGTGAAGAGACCACCTCAAAGTCACATCGAGTTTAAGAAAGGTTCCTTGCCGTCAAATAATTTTTTTATTTTATTTTATAGAAGGATCTGTTACATAAACGACTTTAGCCAAACTGTACGCTTAGTCTTATTATGAACCGTCGATGTTTTGCATATGGTGACTGGTGGAAATAAAGAGCGTATCTTAAATTCTCTTTACTGATGTTGAGGACTTGTAGTGGGGGCAAGACAGTTAAGTTTAGCGTGGGAACTCGTGTCCGGAAACGTACCGTTTTCCCGCTAAAAGTAAAATACTACAAGCAAAAAGCCGGTTCAGAACGAAATATACATTCTATATACAATGAAGCTGCGCAGCACTGTCTACAGAAAAAGTATTTCGACGTTACTTCTGGCTGACTAGCTAAGGTACTGAGTCTCGCCAATGGAACCGAATTTTTCTGACCGCCGTTCCTGTTGGCTGTCACACTTTTTTTTACCTTAAAAATTCTTTCTTCCCAGGAAAGTGTCCCCTCTAAAAGCAATAACTCTTCCAGAAATAGCGGAATTTCGTACCTTATTGTGGTAGTTATTATGTTTTACGGCAGCCAGTAGAACTCTCGCCCGTCCATTGTGCACTGTCGCTAACCCGCACGCCAATAAGAAACACGAAGTCGCTCCAGTTACAACACAGCTCAGGCAGGCAACTGAGGCATCATTGTCTGCGAAATATCCATTTTTACTATCTGGTCTTCGGTCTTTGGATCCCCACTTCGTACAGACTATTGCAACATTCAAATCGTAGATTGAGTGTTTCTTTGCGGTTGTGTGGAGAGTAGACGAGTGGTAATGTCACCAGTTATCTGACTCTCCCGTATCAACCTCTTCATTTCATAGTAGCACTTACACGCAACGTCCTCAGTTATTATGGTATTCAGTCCGAAAAGGCCTCGAAAGGCTCTATGGTACCAACCGGCCGCCATGTTATCCTCAACCGATAGGCGTCACTAGATGCGGATATGGAGGAGAATGTGTCAGCACACCATTCTCCCTGCTGTTGCCTGCTTTCTCGAGCGGAGACGCTATTTCTCAGTCAAACAGCTGCTCAATTGGCCTCACAAGGGCTGAGTGCACCCCACTTGCAGACAGCGCTCGGCAGACCCTGACGGTAACCCATCCAAGTATTAGCCAAGCCTGACCGCGCTTAACTTCGGTGCTCTGACGGGAACCAGTGTTATCACTGCGGCAAGCCCGTTGGCGTTTTCAGTTATTTGTTGGCAGTATTCCAATCTATGTCTTCCTCTACCATGTTCGCCCTCTGCAGCTCCCTACGGTGCCATGGAAGTTATTCCCTGATAGCTTAACACATGTCCTGTCAAAGCATTCCATTGCTCTTGTCGGTGTTTTCCACATATTCTTCATTCCCGATCCCGTGGAGAGAACCTTCTACATTATCAGTTCACACAATTTTCAGCATCCTTCTAAATTAGTATTAGGTCTACAACTTTGCTTCCGCCGTTTTGCAATAGACGGCAGTAGCGGCAAGTGAGATTCAGGTGGGTGGTCACAGGTGTAATACAGTACGCTTAGGCGTCTGTGAATATAATGCCATAAAATATTAGTCGATTTGTGACTGCATCATAAGGTTATTCTCGATTAAGTACGTCAACTTACCTACCCATTCCTCTCCATTTGCGGGAAGTTTTAATTTTCTTCTTTAACATGAAGAAATCTGCGGCTGTGGCTCTTAAAATGTTGGGTAAGACCAATGGTGAG